>NC_133656.1:36772696-37133889 GCF_009905375.1 Apium graveolens | reverse complement strand
TTTTATTATAAAAATTCATTTTTAATTTCTGAAAATTCTAAAAAAATTAGTATTTTAATTCCGAAAATTATTTTTAATTCAAAAATAAATCTGAATTAATTAGTTAATTAATTTCAGTTAATTTTTAATTGATTAATTGGTCAATTAATTCAAAAATTAATTGATTAATTGATTTTAATTAATTATTTAATTAGATTTAATTATTTAAAAATGATTTAAAAATTCCGAAAAATAGTTTCGAGCTTTAAAATATTATTCTAAATTATTTCCAAGGCTCGATAATTATTATAAAATTGTTTTGGAGCCAGAATTGGCCAGCCGAACCCTGTTTATTAACCCGAAATTGATCCAACGACCCGTTTTAATTCCGAAAAATATTTTAAAAATCATTTTAAATACCCGAAAGCCTATTTATAACCCGAGACTTCTTTATAAATGATTTGTCATTGATTATGTGATGTATTATGTGTTATATGTGACATGCTGATTGACTATTGGTCTATACATTCGGTGTTTACTTGATTATTGCATAACTTTCAATCCGTTAATCGGATTTGGGTAAAAACGAAGGGTAGATAGAAGTATGTGTTGAATAGAATCCTATGAGTTGATGATTGATAGATGCTTATAATATGTGAGCAGAAGAGACAAGACGTAGGAAAGGGAAACAGGTAGTTGAGGAGTAAAACGATTGTGATTGGAAGCGAGTGCAGGATAGTAAGCTAATACCAGGCAAGTATTTTGAACTTTCTCGAGATATTGTAGTACTTGATAGTCTTGTTGACATTGCAAGTGCTTTGAAGCACAGAAACCTAAACCCTGATTTCAGTTATTGTTCTTGAGCCATGAACCATATTCTTTATAAGCCATTGATTACTGTATACCCAAACACGAACCACAAATCTACGATACTACTCCACAAATATATACAAACTAAATACCAAACACTGAACTGAATTATTTTATACTCAACCCATGGTATCTTATGCTTTGAAAGACCAAATTCTTGAAACCCTGAAACATTGATATCTTTGTTATCCAATTCTTTCATTACCCAACATCCAAGCCTGGAAAGTACCTTGTTGATCCACACAAGGGTTGAAACCCTTTCATTGTTAAACACTCACTGTTGTTAATGATTCTGATTATTGTTTATTATTGTTTAATTTTGTTATTATGTTAGAATTGGATTGTTTTTATAAAATTGTGGACCAGGTTCGTGGTCAGACCATATAATGGTCAAGTTAGGCCAATGTGTGCCTTGGATCCAGTAGTTAGAGCAATGCTGTGTGCTTTGCTCGGGGTTAGTGCGTGACTGATCAGCAGCCTAACCTTGGTTTTAAAATAAAAATATAGTATCCAGTTCTAAATCATAATCTATTGTTCACCTGATATCATAACCATATTCACTTGATGATCATTATTCTCAATTTTGTCATTCTGACTTGCTGAGCTAGTTAGCTCATTTGTGCGATGTTGTTTATACTCTTTCCAGTTAAAAAGGAACCAGTTGGTAGCAAGGATCCTCAGTCTAGTACGAGAGCTAGGGATTAAGGTTGTTGAAGCTGAGCTAGTAGGTTTCTTTTGGAATAATGTAAATTGTAAAAGTTTGTAATATGTTTAATACTCAGTTTGAGTTTGAATGGTTGGGATTTAATCGGTATATAATATATTAGTGTGTTTGGCTTGTATGCATACTTTAACCTGTTCCGATCCGTGGTAGTTGGTAAGTAGGGTCACTGCATATTATTATTATTAACTTTATTAATGTTATAAGCAGGTTGTAAATAGTGTGTGTGGACCCCAAACTTCTGACCCGGGTTTGGAGGGCGTCACAGCTGTGGTTCTTCTTACTCTTTCTAATCCTTAGGTTCAGCAATTACAGATGGTTGTACAGGAATTTCTGTTGTGATTTTTACAGCTTGAAGCTTGGCCAAGATAGCAGCTTGCTTCTTCTTTTGTTTAAACTTTTTAGCATCCAGAACAGCTTGATTTTTTTCTTTCCTGATTCTTTCTTTCTCTTCCTTCTTAGCTTCCACAAATATGGGGTGTCTAGCCACCACACAAATTTCCTTACCATTTCTGTAAATCTTGGCTAATCTTCTTTTGAGTGCTGAATTAGTTGGATCTTTGTAGAAGGCAATTGACCTAGCCAATAGTTTCTTTTTATCTGGGTTTCATACACAGTATCCATAGGATTCTTTTCTGAAAACTTTGAATAGTTTCTTTTAGGCTTCATGATGAAATCTGCTTTTGGGGATTTGATGCAAGATGTTTGGCCTTTTTCCAGATAGTTCATACTCATTTCATTCACAGAAATGTTCTTGACTTGAGAGTGACGAATGAATGTTTTATCTGGCTTCTGAATTGGCCCAAACTTTTGTTGAATCTCTGCATCTATCTTTCTCCACTTTTCTTTCAACTCCTTCTCAGCTGCTGTTGCATCAATCTTTAGCAGTTTGTCATCTGTGTTCAGTTTTGCTGCTGCCAGATTTATGATATCAATACTGTCCATGGTTGGTGGCTTTATGAAAGTAATTGTTGGCACAATTACTTTACTGACTTAGATGTTTAGCACTTTCTGCTCCCCCTCACTCCTTGATCCCTCTTGACTGATTGGGATAATAACACTTTCTTTCTCCCCTTTTTGTTATCAGCAAGTTGAGTAGAAGAAGAGGTTTATGCTGCCACTAGCTTTTAAAGAAAATCTGTTTGCTGTGCTTGATGGAGATGTATAGCTGTTAGAGAGGCTTCCATAGCAGTCATTCTTTTATCCAAGGAATCCACCCTGGTTACAAAATCAGTGTTCTTCCTTAGCTGTCTTTTAATATCAATCATTGTGGCTTCGGGAAGTTTGGCATCTAATCTTTCATAAATATCCTTCTTTACTTGATTGATCTCTGTTTTGATAGAAATGATATCCTGGTTGTGTTGGAGGCCTTGGATTTTATGCAGTTGCAGAGTATTTAGATGTGTATGTAAGATTTGCCTAGTGCCTGCATTTTTTGTAGATTGAATAACATTATGTATTTTTTGGATTTGATGAATGAGAGTGACCTTGAAATATTGAAGATCACAGTCCTTGGAGAATGCCCATGAAGGAAGGCCAAATCTAGAGCAGGTGCCTGCTTCTCCCCCTATGTCCACGAGCTCCTCATTTTCACCATCATCTCCAAAGAAATCAGCAGATTCCCCAGTCCCATAGTCAACATCATCATCAGCTCTAGGTGGCATAGCTGTGATGGCATCCTTAGCTCTTTGCATTGATTGGGTGGTGTGCACCAAGTTCAGTATTCTTTCTGCATTTTCATTGCCATGTCCAGCAGAAATTTGATATACTGGAACAGAATGAGTAAATGCCTCAGCATCCAAAGAGATGGAACCTATAACAGCTTGTGTTAGTCCCTTAACAATATAGCAAGAATTATAGAAGGGGGGTTGAATGGAATTCTTGAACCTTTTTCTTAAAATAAAAATGTTCAAACTCGAATATAAATATAAGTGTATTGATTAGCACTATGCGGAATAAAAACTTAAGTGAATCAAAACACAAATAATTAAAAAAAATAGTCTTTAAAAACTTTCTGGTGGATTTAAACAATTCCACCAGAGATATATATATTATATCGAGAGAACTCTGTGTGCAAGAATACTCACAGCTGTTTACAAATATGAACTACTGAGAATACAGACAAATGCTAATAATTCTGCTTACAAATGTTTCTCACATTTTGTATCTCAGATGTTCGTTTCTATTTGCTACTTCTTGGTTTATATAATACCAAGATTACAAAGTCAAAAGACAGGATCATAATAAAAACTATCGGGTCTAATGCTTTGTTACTTTATTCTCTATTACCCAGTTAATAGGCTTCCTCATTCCATTTGCATACACTTCGACGAATGTGACTATGTTGTCATTGTCAACTGATATTTGAATTCTTTATCCGTTGAGTACATGATCATCCGTCGACTTTATGATCATCCGTTGATGGCTTCATTGATCATCCGTCGACTGTTATATTGAACATCCGTTGATAGCTATTTGATCATCCGTCGATGGCTTTGTTAATCATCCGTCCGTAGCTATTTTGGCACTTGACTTCAATTCATTTATACAGAATTACAAGACATCATCTATGTACAATTAATCAACCTATTCTGCATATCTAGTTAAAGTCAACATGACTTATATGCTACTACAGAATTTATACAAAGGTGTATGCAGAAATATGCTACAGACTTATTATTACATAAGCTACTCACTCGATGGATAATAAGTCATCATCCGTCGGGACTATAATGAGTTATCCATCGGGACTATAATTCTTATCCGTCGAGTGCTACATTATCTCACTAAGTAAAATCTACTTAGGTGCTTTGTTTATGTCATCATCAAGTACACAACATATGCACAACAATCTCCCCCAATTTATGTCTACTGGAATTGTAGCCATAAATTAAGAGATACTTGATGATAACAAAACACCCTAAACATACAGCTTTATAGAAAAGTAGATAATACTGAAAAGTGCTTCAATTAATCAAAATGTACAAAGTTTAGCTCACAGTCATTTTCAAGATGCTCCTCTAGCCTGAGCAGATTTTTCTAGTTTCTTGAAGGTCTGGATCTTCTTCCAAGCTTTCTGTTATTTTCATCAATCTAATTTTGGAGTTGCCTGTGGAATTCCAGTTCATCAGATTCTGAGAGATTTAGCTTTCCTTGCATTTCCAAGAGAGTCTCATTGCTGGAGATGCTCAATTGGTCTTCTAATCTGAAGAATCTTCTCACCCCTTTGTCAT
Organism: Apium graveolens; assembly: GCF_009905375.1. Lineage (NCBI taxonomy): Eukaryota > Viridiplantae > Streptophyta > Magnoliopsida > Apiales > Apiaceae > Apium > Apium graveolens. The sequence continues at coordinate 37,129,086 of NC_133656.1, read as the reverse complement.
CTATGAACTCCATCAGCCAGTAGCGCCTTAGATGCACTCTTCTCCCTGTATATGGGATGATTAGATTCTTTGGGAGTGCATCTTTAGCTCTAACACTCCTTAGTTCTTCAATCTTCTTCAATACTAGTCTTCTTGCAGTGATGCTGAACCCAAAGTTCTTCTTGAAGGATGAATAAACTTTAATCAGTACAGCTTGGCTCTCTTGAAGAATCCTGTGAAGTGGCCACTGAATCTCCTTTCCTCCTTTGTACTTGAACACTAACCTTTCAGGTAGGTTCATGTATGCATCAATACCTCTTACTTCATCTAGTTCATCCAGATAGAGATTTAGATCAGAAAATTCTTTGATGTCACACAAGTACAAGTAGTCTCCCTTATTGACTTTGGGCTGAGCTTTGACTATAGACTTGGATTTTAGAGGTGACAGCTTCACTTTCTTGACTGCTCTTGACTTTGTCCTTTTTGGCTTGCTAAGGATTGGTAGATTGAAGTCTGGAATTGGTATGTTCTCCCATTCTATTGGCTCATCCTTGGGCATAATAGGTTCACCATGAATATTCCTGTAGGGATCCACCACCCTTATGTCTTCAAATACCACAGAGGGCTTTGATGCTTGAGTAGTAGCTGGTGTGGATTCCTTAGGAAATTGATCTTCCAATTCCTTGTCAACAATATCCAGTTTCCTTTTAGTTCTTTTAGCGAGTTCTTTCTTTCTGGGAGATTTCTTCTGTTCTTCAACTTGTTCCCTTGATTCAGTAGCTTCAGATGGTTGAGAGGGAATTTGTTGAGATGAATTCACAGCCTATAGCTTAGCCAGGATAGCAATCTGCTCTTTCTTTTATTTAGACTTCTTTGCATCTAGAGCAGCTTGCTTCTTTTCCTACTTCAATCTGGCTTTTTTTTCTCTCTTTGCTTGAGCAAATTGAGGATGTCCAGCTATCACACAAATGTCCTTCCCATTTATGAATATCTTAGCAATCCTCCTTTTAGAAGCTGAAGTAGTTGGATCTTTATAGAAAATAATTGATCTTGACAGAAGCTTCTTTTCATCAGGCTTGGGTGTCTCATACACAGTGTCCAAGGGGTTCTTCAAGGATGATTTTGAGTAGTTTGCCCTTGTTTTAAGAATCATTTCAGCCTTTGGAGACTTGATGCAGGAAGATTGTCCTCTTTCCAGATAGTTCATGCTCATCTCATTCACACTAATTTGCTTGACTTGAGAGTGATGGATGGCTGACTTAACTGGCTCCTTGACAAGTTCAAACTTTTTATGTATCTCCTCATCAATCTTCTCCCAGTTGATCAAACTCAACTTTTCCTTCTCAGCAACTTTCAAGTTAGTTGTTGCTGCTTTAATCAGATATATACCATCTGCAACTGGTGGCTTTGAGACAGTAATTGAAGGCACAATTACTTTACTGATTTGTATTTGAAGCTTCTCCCCCTCACTTGGTCCTTTCTCCCCCTTTTTGTTATCATCAAGTTGAGGGGTCAAGCCTTGTGCTTTAGCCAGTTTCATTAGAAGACTGGTCTGAGATTGTTGATTTTAAAGAATGGTGACCACAAAGTTTTCAATAACTTGAACTCTGTCCTCCAATTTGGTCAGCTTCTTTTCAGCAGCTGATTCTCTTCTCAGTCTCAGTAGCAGATCCTGCATGGTACCATACGGCATGATTGAATCCAGCTTCTCAGAATTGTAGGTCTTCAAGTCAGCTATATCCTTTTTGAGTTCATCCACACTCAGATTCTGTCTTAATTGTTGTAGCTTCATGAGATGTAGAGAATCTAGGTGGGCTTGAAGAATAGCCTTGGTACCAGCATTTGAGGTGTTCTGAATAGCCTTTTGGATAGACATGATTTGTTTGACTAAGGATACATTAAATTGTCCTGGTGTAGATCCTTTGTCAATGCCCATTCAGGTAGATCTGGAATAGAACTTGGGCCTTCATCTCCCCCTAAGTTCATGCTTTCATCAAATGAAACAGAGTAATCATCATTAGAATTCACTCCAAATTCTTCAGATGACTCACTAGCTGTAGGAGGCATCAAATTGACAGCAGTTTTATCCCTTTGAAGAGATTCTGAAGTATGTACTAGATTTAAAGTCTTCTCGGCCTCCTCATTGCCCTGAGCAGCCAATAGTTGATAGGCTGACATAGGATGAGTAAAAGTGTCAGCGTCCAAGGAAATTTTATCAATTACAGCTTTGTAATGTTGCTGAAATTGTCTTTCCTTGTCAGCATCATCCATAATCATTGACTCATGAGCAATGGCTGGATCCACCCTTATACCCTATGTACCTGCTTTTCTCTCATGTTCTCTCTTTTCTTGCATCAGGGTCTCACCCTAGCTCCCCACCCTCACACCCTCACCTTCACCTACTAAGGTGGGACTCCTCTCACTCCCTTTTGCCAATCCTGAAGAAATGGATTGTAGATTTTCACTCATTTCCTCTCCTTTTGCCTGGGAGCAACCCAGCCTCTCACTTACAACACTCTGCTCTCTCAATCCTAAGAGTGACTGTACAACCACTAAATCTTCTGCACTTGAAATAATTGAAGTTTGAAGTTGTGCAGAGATACTCGACGGATGAGTGATATCCATCGAGTGAGTGGTTTTTCTATCCGACGGATAACTGCTGTTAGGCTTATCCGTCGGGATACAATCACTACTCGACGAATGAGAAATATCCGTCGAGAGAGTAGAAATGAATGAGGTGGGTATAGAAACTATTGTTGACTCTGTGCTGATTGAAGATATTTTAGGCACAGATGACACAACAGTTCCTGAAAGAATTGGCAAGTGAGCCAACAAATCTTCTAAAAGATGATGCTCACTTGCACTAGATTTTGGCTTCCCCAACAGAGTTAAAGAAGGGGAATAAGGAATTGATGTGTTTATCATATCCATATCCAGAGAATTTTTTGGTGAGTATGGTGTTTGAGGTGCTTCTATAACTAAAGATTTTGGTTGTGACAACACATTTATTGAAGCCACATCAAGCTGAATTTGTGAAGGTGCAGTGACTGTGTCTTTAGCACCAGTTTGGATTGTGTCTTTAGCACCAGTTTGCACTGTGTGTGTACCCTGTGCATCCCCAGAGGTTTTTGATTTCTTCTTTCTGGCATAAGTTTGGGGTGAGCTTGTGTCCCTAACCCTCTTGGCCTGTGCTCTTGGTTGAGAGCTTTGTTCAATAGCTACATCCTTTTGGGAGGATGCAGCTAGAAGTGAGCTTTTGTCCTTTTTAAGCACTGCAGTTTGTTGGGAAACTGCAGTGTGGCTAGGCTGGGATTCACTCAACTCTCCAACCTTATTCTTGGGGTTTCTTTTATGTTCACCCCTTCCCTCACCTGACTTACCTTCCTTCACACTCCCCTCTTTGGCTTTTATGGATTTTTCAACTGGCATCTTTTGAGTGATACCAGAGGGGGTTTTTTTTAATTTGGATTTGCAAATAGTAGTAGGTCTGGCAGCTTTGGTAGGCAACTGTTTGGTCATTGTCACAGTTGCCATAGCTACTTCTGAACTCAAAGAAATTATGGAGGTTGGAAGAGTTATGGGGATGGATGAACTTACCTCACTTACCAGAGGTGCTTGCATTACAGGGAAGTAGAACATTGGCACATCCTTGTGATGATTGGCCCTGTTCAGATCTGCAATGAGCCTTCTCTCTTGAACCCAACAATCCAGTTTTTTGTTAGGGTTCTCAAGCACAATCTCTTCACAGAGGTGGTTAGCCAATAACATAAGAAATCTAGCATAATACACATTCTTACCTCTTTTAGCTAACTCACCTAATTTAAAACGTAACTCAAACAAAACAAGGTCACTGAAATTATAAAATTTATCTGTAACCAGCATATATAGCATGTTAAGCATGGAAATATTCACTGAATCAAAATTATTGTTCTTTCCTGAGAAAACCTTTGTAATTACATCACACAAGAAACTCCACTCATTCCTAAGACCCATTCTCCTAATATCACTCAGTTTAGAAGTAGGAAGTGCATAGTGCATAGAATTGAGCATATTTATAATATCAGTGTCATTGTGTGGTGAAGTCACATTGTTATCAGGAATTTTAAAACATGCTTTTATCACATCACTATTGATACAGAATTCTTTACCTTTGATGGTTAGAGTGATGGTCTTATCTGTAGAGTTGTAGGTAGCAGTGGTCCACATCTCTTCAACAACTTCACAGAAGATTGTGGGTGATTCCAGCATGGCATAATTGAGCTTGCAATTCTTCATAAATTCCATCATCTTGTGATAGTCATCCGATTGCTGAATACCCTTGTTAACTAATGCAGTGAAATTGTTCTTCTCATAAATGAACCCAGTTTGAGACATGATCTTTACTACAGGTGCCATTTTTAGAGAATAAGAACTTGAAGAGAAGGAGAGTAGGTGCTTGAGAGAGAATGAAATTAGAGCAGTTGAATTTGAGAAGGATAAAAGAAAAGCAATTACAATGAAATAAGCTTTTATACTATCTCAAAAATAACTGATAAAAATGATAAAGTAAAATAAAGTAACCAATAGTAATTTCCTAAAATAGTCGTTTAAAAATAAACTGTAAAAATTCCACCCATTATCTGTCGTGTAATGCTTACAAACTGTAAGTATACTCGATGGATAATGTACAGGGAATTAACGGCTGAGATTAAGACAATTCGACGGATGAGGATAGACTGTTATCCGTCGAGACATAAAATATTTCAGAAAAGTAATTGATTTTTATTAGCAAATCGTATATCGACGGATGACCAAACTCGATGGATAATGGTCATCCGTCGAGATGTAAATTTTGACTTAGCCAAAATTTCATCCAGGACTGAAAAATCTATTAAACTTCTTGCTGCATTACAACTTGCAAAATAACTCAGATTGATTTAAGAGTAATTAAGCATACCTAACTCACTTACCAACCTTGAAAAGGTGGATTCATCCAGTGGCTTGGTAAAGATATCTGCAAGTTGCTTCTCACTTGGAATAAAATGTAGCTCCACAGTACCATTCATTACATGTTCCCTTATGAAATGGTACTTGATATCTATGCGCTTTGTCCTTGAATATTGTACTGGATTTTCAGTGATGGCAATTGCACTTGTGTTGTCACAGAAAAGAGGAATCCTCTCAACTTGCAAACCATAGTCTAGCAATTGATTTCTCATCCATAAAATCTGTGCACAGCAACTGCCAACAGCAATATATTCAGCTTTAGCTGCGGAAGTAGAGACTGAATTTTTCTTTTTACTGAACCAGGACACAAGCTTGTTTCCTAGAAATTGACAGGTTCCTGTAGTACTCTTTCTATCAATTCTACAACCTGCATAATCTGCATCTGAATAACCAGTTAGATCAAAACCAGAATCTCTAGGGTACCAAATGCCAAGGTTTGGTGTTCCCTTGAGATATCTGAAAATTCTCTTAATAGCTATTAGGTGAGATTCTCTAGAATCGGCCTGAAATCTAGCACATAAACATGTAGCAAACATTATATCTGGCCTACTAGCTGTTAAGTATAGAAGTGAGCCAACCATGCCTCTATAACATAAAATATCCGCAGAGTTTTCAGTGGTGTTTAATTCAAGCTTAGTTGTTGTGGCCATGGGAGTTTTTGCAGATGTGCAATCCATTAGATCAAACTTCTTTAAAAGATCAAAAATATATTTAGTTTGACTAATGAATATTCCATCACTAACTTGCTTAACTTGTAAACCAAGAAAGTAAGTTAGTTCTCCCATCATACTCATTTCATACTTACTTTGCATCAATTTGGCAAACTTTTTGCAAAGTTTCTCATCTGTAGAGCCAAAAATAATATCATCTACATAAATTTGAACAAGTATACTAGAGCCATTAACATTTCTGAAAAATAAAGTTTTATCTACAGTACCTCTTGTGAAGTGATTTTCCAAAAGGAACTTTGATAAAGTGTCATACCAGGCTCTAGGTGCTTGCTTCGGTCCATAAAGTGCTTTCAAAAGATAATAGACATATTCTGGAAAATTTGGATCTTCAAAACCAGGAGGTTGACTGACATAAACTTCTTCCTCCAAATCTTCATTTAGAAAGGCACTTTTGACATCCATTTAATAGACCTTGAAATTGGCATGGGTTGCATAGGCTAAGAAGATTTTGATGGCTTCAAGTCTTGCAACATGAGCAAATGTTTCATCAAAATCTATTCCTTCTTGCTGACAATAGCCCTTAGCAACCAATCTAGCTTTGTTCCTGACTACTATGCCATTTTCATCCATCTTGTTACTGAATACCCACTTAGTGTCTATTGGGTTCTTTCCTTTAGGCTTGGGTACTAGCTTCTATACATTGTTCCTTTCAAATTGATTTAGCTCCTCCTGCATAGCTAAAATCCAATCAGGATCCAACAAAGCTTCTTCTACCTTCTTTGGTTCTTCCTTGGAAAGAAAGTTGTTGTATAGACATTCTTCCTGAGTTGCTTATCTTGTTTGAACTCTAGAAGAAACATCACCAATGATAAGCTCAAAGGGGTGATCTTTTGTCCATTTCCTTTATTGAGGTAGATTAGCTCTAGATGAAGAAACCTCATTGTTGTCTTGATGTGTGATTGATTTTTGATTGTTAGAAACTCCCCCTGAGTTTGTGGATCTTTGATTTGAGAAAGGGAAACTTTCTATAGGTGATCTATCATGACTTCCTGCTCCTTTTGATAACCCGACAGATGGTGAATTTTGAGTACCGACAGATGAAGCTGTTTCTCTCACGACGAATAACGCAGATTGTCTTCCGACGGATGAAGCATTATGCAACTCGACAGATGTTGAGTTTTGTGCTTCATGGGTAGTAGATTTATCTGCATTATCCTTAGACACTGTTTCTTGATCACTTTCATCATCACTAACCATCTCCACATTGTCGAATTTGAGGCTCTCTTAGTAATCTCCATCTTTCAGTCCTTCAATCTTTTTATCATCAAACACAACATGTATTGATTCCACACCAATGTTGGTTCTTAGATTGTAGACTCAATATGCTTTACCAACAGCATATCCAACAAAGATTCCTTCATCTGCTTTAGCATTAAACATCCCATTTTGGTCAGTTTGATTTCTCAGAATATAGCATTTACAGCCAAAGACATGAAGAAAGTTTAGAGTTGGCTTCTTGTTCTTGAACAATTGATAGGGTGTCATGCATCTTGCTTGATTAACCAGATAAATATTCTGAGTGTAGCATGCAGTATTTACAGCTTCAACCCAGAAATATGTTGGCAGTTTAGATTCTTCAAGCATTGTCTTTGCAGCTTCAATAAGTGATATGTTCTTCCTTTCCACTACTCCATTCTGTTGTGGAGTCCTTGCTGCTGAAAACTCATGCAGAATCCCATTTTCCTCACAAAATGCTCTCATGACAGAATTCTTGAACTCAGTTCCATTGTCACTCCTGATTCTTCTAACCTTAAAATCAGGATGATTATTGACTTGCCTTATGTGATTGATGATGATTTCACTAGCCTCATCTTTAGATTTTAGGAAATATGTCCAGGAGAACTTTGAGAAATCATCTACAATTACTAGGCAAAATATTTTCCTTGAGATGGACAATACATTGACTGGTCCAAACAAATCCATGTGAAGCAGTTGCAAAGGCTCTTCAATTGTTGAATCAAGTTTCTTTCTAAATGATGCTTTAATCTGCTTCCCTTTTTGGCAGGCATCACACAGTCCATCCTTTGAAAACTCTACTAGAGGAATTCCTCTAACCAGTTCTTTCTTTACCAGCTCATTCATGGTCTTGAAGTTTAAATGGGATAGCTTCTTGTGCCATAGCCAACTTTCATCCTGACTTGCTTTACTGAGAAGACAAGTTACAGATTCTGTATTGGATGAGTTGAAATCAGCTAGGTGCACATTTCCTTTTCTCACACCAGTGAGAACCACTTTGTTGCTTCTTTTATTAGTCACAACACAGGCTTCTGAGTTGAAGGTTACTGAATTGCCTTTGTCACAAAGCTGGATGATACTCAACAGATTGTGTTTGAGACCATCCACTAAGGCAACCTCCTCAATGATGACATCGTCCTTTAAAATCAAGCCATATCCCACAGTATAACCCTTGATGTCATCTCCAAAAATGATACTTGGGCCAGCTCTCTCCTTGAATTCCATGAGCAGGGTAGAATCACCAGTCATGTGTCTTGAACAACCACTATCCAAGTACCAAAGATTCTTTCTGTTTCCCTGCACACATCAAAATCAAATCAAGTTGATTTTGGTACCCAAGTTTCCTTGGGTCCTGCCTTGTTAGCTTTCTTTTTCTGTTTCTTAGGCTTTATCTCATTTGACTTGGGAATTTCAGATTCATCCTTAGTCATTTGAGTTGGGCCTTTGAAACCATTCATTGCAACAGAATTATCATGCATATTATGACTAACAGGAAATGGCATGCTATGGGTAAACATGTTATTCCAGTAAGGCATGCTAAATGGCATTTGTGGCATACTATATGCAGCATAATAAGGATTAGGTGCAAATGGGATATTAGCAAACTGTGCATTCATGTTCTGTATAGACATAGCATTAACAGGCATGGGAGGCATGACATTCATGATAGGAAATTGAGGTTACACTGTAACACCCCCAGATCCGGGGTCGGGGATCCGGGTCGTCACGGTCTTTCTTTCCACAATATCACTTCACTTAATTAATAATAAATAACCTTATGCTGTGACCCCACACTAACACACACCACAACCCGTTATAGTCTCAGAGATGAAATTTAAATAAGTACAAGTCTTTGAATCCACAATTTAAAAGTTATTACAACCCGAAATGATTACTTGATAAATTTACAGTTAATTGCCATTATCTGCCACAAGTTATAATTATACATAATTGATTCTCAAAAGTAGATGGTCTGATCTACAATAGATCTACCTCTGCAGCTATAGCAGCTACAACATCAACGGGAAGACGCGGGACGCTTCCCACGCGCTTGCGCTGGGTCTGCTGGAGTCTGGCCATCTTTCCTAACTGTTGTTGTGTGATGAAGAAATAAAGCAAGGGTGAGCAGCAAGCCCACCAAAATAATATGTATAATGATTAATAGTATATGAGCCTACTCATAATACTCATGAAAGTCTTGGTCAAAAGAAATGAACCAAGTTTGATATCTTAATGCGATGAAGTCGCAAAATATTCAGTATATATACATATATACTTTTCAAAATATTGGAAGTCCTCTTCCATGCATAATATACACAAAGTCCCAGTGTATAACTGTATAAAAAAATATCGTTGCAAGGTGATCTCATATATCTAACCTTGTCTCAACGTTTTTCTGAAAATCTTTGTCATTCATAAGACAATTATTAATTAGATATAAGTTTAAAAGATGAGGTTACCAAATACCCCAATATACTTATATCTTTCCCAATACCACTTGAACTACCACCGTTCAAGTTACAATCAGTTTCAAAAGTTCATCACATAGATGAGACTACAAGACAAGATTTGAATAGATTCAATCTTTGAAATATTATTGAATGAAATAAAGTTACGAGATACTTTATTTAGTCCCGATATATATATATCCACATATATATATATCTTAAACATTTCCTGGAACCTCTGTTATGTAAAGTATGAACAGAGTTCGAAACATCCAATGAATTTTGGAAAGGAAAAGAATTTTGGCATAAACCCGATATCTCGCTGATCAGGCAAAGATACCAATAAGTAACCTTTTCTACTGTAGATGGATGAATTCCTCACCGGTCATCACCCTGGCCGCATTAGGACCTCGCGCTCGACCGTACCCCGGCCCCTCACGCGTTGATGGACTGCCACCCAGCCACTTACACAATAATAGACCGTACCCCGGCCTGTCGCTTATGCCGACTCAATTAGATGGGCTTACTTCCCGAACATTGGGCAAGTAATCAATTGTTTTCTCAAAACAGCAACCTCGTTGCGAATATAAATTACACCACAGAGCCGGATTCCCCAGGTTTTGAGCGAGTATTTAAATCCCCTTAAAAGAAAGATCTTAAATATAAAAAAAAGAGTTTTGGGATCCGCTCTGACTTTTAAAAATCATTTTGAAGACTCGAAAACACTTTAAAGAGTGTTTGGAGTAAAGCTGATTTAATGAAGTAAATCAGTCCCCTGAATATTTAGAAAATGACTGAATATTATTATTTAAATAATATTCCCATAAAGAATAGTCTTTACAAAAATAATTGAAGTAGAAGTATTAAAACTTATACTTGAAATAAACATTAAATAACCAAAGAAATACTTATATGAAAGTATTATCTTTATTTGAATAATCGAAAATAAGTTTGATTATTAACACCTTACTCTTTAATAAAATAAAGAATATATTACAGCACATAATCGGAGTCATAGATCCTCAAATGAATATTCAAATAATATTCATAAATAATATAAAAGAGTCATAAGCCTTCGAATGAATATTCAAATAATATTCAAATAAATAAATAAAAGAGTCATAAGCCCTCGAATAATATTCGAAATAATATTCAATAATAAAATGAAGTTTAAAGTTATCGAATAAACCTTATTCGATTAATAGTTTGGAAAACTATAACCATATATATATATAAATATATATATATATATATATCCATATCTATATAAAAATCTACTCGGGATCCTCGACTCCCGGTTTTAGAAAATATTTTCACCTTTGAGTCCCTATACTAAGGGTATACGCAACTACTTGCTTATTTCTAGCATAGGTATTATGCAACTATAAGCATTGAAATCAACAGATAGATAACCAGATTACGAAACAGACATGCATATATACCATATTAGCATGCCCCAATATATCGCAAAATTTGCTAATAACAATCATGCAATATCACAAGATAATGCATATACATATATTTACATCACAGCAACAGTATAACGGGTAGAAAACTTGCCTGAGCGACTTGGGGGTGAGAAAGGCTCGGGACGAGTCTGATAACCTATAAATAACAAGTAAGTTGGAATTAAACCAAAATCACTTGTAAATCTATACTTTAACTAACTTAGACTCTAACGCTTGTTTTAGTCAATTACCTTCTTGCCCTTGAATTTGTGTGGTTACAAAGTCACCACACCTCCTTCCTTCCCATGTCATGCTTATGTCACCTTGCACATGTCATAATGCTCCCACTTGTCCACACCTTGTGGTTTGATGATGTCACAGTCCCTGGCTTCTTGTACAAGCTTGTCTCTTGGTCACTTATTTGTTTTACGGTTCGCTTATCTTTCGTTCTTGTTTATCGTTTGAGGGATCATACCCGGGATCTTATTACTTAGGTTCCCTTAACCTTTCTCAATATATTGTATTCCTTTTATGATCCTCTCCTATAATCCTTTAATTTAAATCCTTTTATCCTGTTACCTTTTTCTCAATTCTTTCCGTATCTAGTGGATTTCCGGGAAAAATCCAAGTGTTCAGAATTGGATTCTGACGATCTTTACATACACTTATATACCACATAGAGTACTAATAATATCCCATAAGATCAATAACAGAACCCCTACATAGCGTGGCATGAACAGTTTTCTCATTCAGCAAAAACACTATTCATAAGGGTTTCAAAAATTTCCAAAAATTGGGGTTATTACAGTCTCCCCTCCTTAAAAGGATTCCGTCCCGGAATCAGATAGAAATAAATAGGGATACTTTCTTAGTATTGCACTTTCTAACTCTCAAGTCAATTTTCCCACATTGTGGTTCTACCATCAAACTCTTACTAGTTTGATAACCCTTCTCCTAAGCACTCGTTCCTTTTCACTCTATAACCCTTCCTGGTTGCTCCATATAGGTTACGTCGGGTTGCATATCTATGCGCTCATATGCCTCTATTTATCTGGCATCTGAATTACACTTCCTTAACATTGATACGTGAAACACGTTATGAACTTGCTACAGGTTCGGGGGTAGGGCTAGCTCATATGCTAACTTCCTAAACGTCTTAATATATCCAAGGGTCCAACAAATTGTAGACTTAGTTTTCCTTTCTTTCCGAACCTCATCAATCCTTTCCAAGGGATACCTATAACATTACTAGGTCCCCTATTTCATACTCTTTATCCTTTCGTGTCAAATCAACACACTTATCATGTCCATCTTGGGCTACTACCAGCCGTCCTCTGATTAGATCTATCATATCCTTGGTCCTTTGGACTACTGCAGGTCCGAGCATCTTACGCTCTACAACTTCATCCTAACATAAGGGAGATCGACATTATCTTCCCTCAAGAATCTCATAAGGCGACATCTCGATAATGACATATGATCTATTGTCGTAAGATAACTCAATCCGAATTAAGTGATCATTCCAAATTCTTTCAAGTCTATTGCACAGACTCTCATTATAGCTTTTATCATTAGAGCTTCTGCTTCTCAATACCCATTCTTTTCCAGTTCGTAATCGCTACTACCTTCCGTTCCTAATATTATACTGGTTATACTTTTGCTCGTTAGCGTTCTATAACCTTTTAATAACCACGTCAACCTTAGTATCACGAATGTGTTCCCATTCCGCATACTACCACCACTTTATTACTCCTTTTTCAGTTGTTTATATTTTCCAAAGTTTGATTAATCATATAGAAGTAAAGGAATTTGTTGAGAGATCACTATGATCATGAACACTTGTTATATCGCATAGTTAGTACAGAAGGTGGCCAGCCTTTAGTACTTGACAAGCAATTAAACAATAGCTGGTATCCTACTCGGCTTCTATCACACAGATAGATAGTCATTCGGCAATACCTCCCCTTCTGGAAGGGTTGTTCTTCTCAGCTTACATGAAATGAAAAGAAGAGAAAAGAACGAACTGAAGAGAATTGTATATATGAAAAAATATACTGCCACAAAATATCTGGCTTGGAACCTACCTCTGAACTATAGAGGTTTGTCATAGGAGAACAAAACATATACGTATTTATATCAGCATCAAGCATTATAGCCTCGCATTTCACGTGCCTAAATATTTTCGCTATCCCGTCCATCATTCTATGGACCCATGCTCTTCCTCGAGCTTATACACAATCACCTTTGAAACTCCCTCGACATCGAAAATCGAATTTGGGATCTCATTCTATATATCACCGTTACTAGGATTCTATGCTCGCACCGCAACCTTCCTCGTATAATAATACGACTCTCTATTGATAAGAAAGAATAATTATTCACTAGGTAGATACTCTACTTAATTAGTCTATCAATGATAACTTATACACTACCACGACCCGATTAGGGGTACTCAATCTCAACACCCATTCCAATACAACTCTCATGGTTGTAATCAGCTTACTACTCGCAGAATCATTGCTGCCTTACTATGGTCCACCACTGACCCACTGTAGTCATTCATTTTTCCATAAAATCTTAATATCTAACCATACGGAGTCTATACATGTCGTATCAAATTCTCCTAAGGAGTTAACATAACCACCAATCACAATTCATGAAGAACACTCCAAACTCTGACGTACTTTCATGACATGAAGCAGATAAAAGTGCAGAAGAGTTTCAATCAAAGCAACGATAGCAGGTTAATACCATTCTTAATCATATGCCTTAAATAGAAGACTTAACTCAAAGGTTCGTCTAGTCCTTTTGGAAACATGGTCCTGGCTTATCCCAAGATAGGACCTCCTAAGATAGATAGCCCGTTCATGGCGATTACACGAATTAAACCTTTACCAACTACTATTACGGTTGGGTATTGCACAGTCATCAGAAGGAATGTCAATCTTCCTAACCATAATTCAACCTTCACATTTTTAACCATCATCACTGTATTCTTTTGGCACACGCGCCTATAATTATCCTTTTACCGTTAAAGTGTCGGCCACCTCTTTGGCCTTTCTTGATAGTAATAGTTCCTTACAGTCAATGTCTTTTAACCACCTTCAACTAAATTTTCTACCTCATTTCAATCACAGCTTATGTGAAGATGTTTTCCTTAAAATCTGATAAGTAAAAAAAAAATATCACCATTTTTCCATAAGTTATTGCCTCAATCTTTAGAGGTTAATCACTGTCACGACTGACTCTCAATCATACTTAGAACATCTTTTATCTTAGGTCCTAATTGCCCTGAACAATTTCGACCTTTACTGGTTCGATCCATACTTTCTCGTGGTTTAACACGTGCCCCACTTGGCAACATTATAATTATGTCATATTTCCTTTATCAACATTTCTATTCTTGAGAATTTTGAATATTACCTTTTTCCTTATAAAACCTCTAAGGTTATCCTTCAATCGTTCCTCCTGTATTCCCTAGATACAGGGCATATCACCATACCATTTACTAATAGTAGAACCATTGTCTATATACTTCTGCAAAATTTCTCCACTGATTCTTAAAGGTTGTTGTTACCTTAACCCTTTCCCAATCATACTGTCAAAACTCATACTGTCCCTATTAAGGGTGACATGCCAACCTTTATGCAGTCCCCTAGGATTCATTTTAAGTTACCAATGTTCTATCCTTAATTCCACCTTTAAAAGGTACCTGCATCCTTCCACGAATAAATCAAGTCATATTTCCTTGATAGATTATCATATTCATCATTCCCACCTCGATAGTCTATACCTAACTTCATAATAGCATCCTTATTCAAATTGAGGTCAATTCATATGGCCTCCAAAAGATAACAACGGTTATCCGCTTGTCTTGCCTAATTTGGTAACGATAACAAGGATGTTCTGGAAGATATTGGTCGTGTTCAACGTGAACTTCTTCTTAATAATTCCTTATTTACTTTTGTTATTTATCTCAACAGTCATCTCAATGTTGGGATATCTCTCATACTTGGCGTCTCCCTTTCTGGGTATCAAGCCACCGGTCTTACACTTCACATTCTTGAAGGTCACTTCCTTTATCCAATTTTCCTAATTTCTTACTTTCTTATCTCCTTAGTCTATCCGCGTCTTATTATTTATCCTTCGAACTATCTCAAGGTTTCCTCGAATCCTCCCAACTTAAAGGGGGTACAATATATGTATCTCTTATGCCTTCAACCATCAATTTTAACTCATGGTGGATCATCATCATCCTGACGATTACATACTTTTCTATTTCTATTGCTATGAGTCTTTAGGGTTTCCTCATACCCAACTCCCTTATCATTCCTCAAACTCTATTGCCTTTATATTCCTTTCCACTTCAGTTTCTTTTTATTTTCCTTTCTCTTATCATTATTTCATGAACCAACACAACTTAAGCATTGATTTCAAACATCCCGTCATTCTGGATTCGTGTCCTCAGAACGAATCTTGATAACTTTTACAACTTAGATTCACAATTCATCATACTCGTCTGCCTTTGTTCTGGCTCTAAAGCTTTTACACTCTCTCCATAACCTTGGGAATTACTTTCCCGAAAACAATTGGCTGAACTTTAATCAGTTTATCATAACCTCTGGCTCCGTGCCTTTCTTGGTCTTTCACCAGCGGGTGGCCTCTCTCTTAGGAGGGTAAGTGACAAAAACAGTCCTTTATGGTTCGTCAATCATTTAGAATCTCAAATGATTCCTCTATTTCCTTTAGCCAGGCTCTTGCCTCGGCTGGGTCAGCTTGTTCCATGGAACTCTGAGAGCTTAGCGACTTAAAGGTCCTGAAAGAATTTCTCACCGCACTGTCTCCTCAGGGTGGTGGTTGGGGATAATAGTCTAAGTTCTGTCTAGACAGGTCCATGAATTGCCGTATAGGAGTACCGTCTCGGGTCTCCTTTCCTTACTCGACTTTCTGTTTCCTTAGTATGAAATGTTTCATCCTACTCCCCATAATTGGGGTCATCTTTTAATTTAAAAACCTCATTTTCCACTCCATTAAGTCATGGGTTCCTTCTATCTTGATGGCGACCTCCCTGACTATCACGTTCAGGGTTTGCTCTAACTCTTATTCCTCAAACTAGCTTTCATCTAAGATCTCATCTTTAAGCTCTTAAACATTTGGAACCCAAATTCTATAGGAATACCTCATTATTCCCTTATCATCTCTCTCGGTATTAATCTCATATCTATTTGTTGGCTCTCTGCCTTCATTCATCACTTTTACTGGCACAATATGCTCTTTTCCAATAATTCGGGCTGTATTGCTATCTCAAACAGCTTTTCGGTACCGGCTCCGGTTACCTTCACTACTATTTCCAAAATCTCTTATAAACTCTCCCAAAGACATTATCATCTTGAGTCTCTCCTTTTTACTAAGGGCATCAGCCACCACATTGGCTTTCCCCGAATGATAAAGAATCTCCCAATCATTATTCCTGATTAGCTCTAACTGCCTCCTCTGGCATATGTTGAGCTCTTTCTACGTGAAAATGTACTAGAGCACTTATGGCTTAGGTAATTCTCGCACTTCTCTCCATACAAGTAGTGCCTCCAATCCTTAGGGTAAAACTATTGCCACGAGCCTAAGCTCATGAGCGGGGATATTGAATTTCATATTACCTTAATTGTCTTGACGCAGACGCGATTATCTTGCTGTGCTAAGAAGCACCCTAATTCCTTATGCGAAGCGTCACTTACAAATCACAAAATCTCCTTTTTCCATCCGGCAATGCCAGCATAGGGGCTATCACCAACCTCGGCTTCAGTTCTTGAAAGCTGTTCTCGCATTTCTCTGTCCATTCGAACTTCTCAGTCTTACGAGTAAGCCGCGTTAAAGGGGCTACTATCTTTACAACTTGAACGAACCTCCGGTAGTGACCGGCCAATCCTACCTCTGGTAGTCGACCAAACCATGGTCATCAATTCATCAGTGGTCCTTTATCCAATCCGGTCAGGATCCTCCATGGGATCCTCCTCAATAACTATCCCTTCTAGGACAACATCCTCAACCGCTAAATCCTCAATATCAACATCATCCGGTCCTGCATTAGGACACTCTATCGGATCCACAATCCGATCTCCAATTAGTAATAAAACATCATCGCGCTGTTGCTCCTCAACCTCAGGGTTCGGAGTCCCGCTACTCTATACGATAACGAACTACGCTTCTATCGCTACATTTATAAGGGTTCCCATAAGGGTTTTAACTGTCAGTACTACGTTAGGTAGTCCGACTATGAACTTGGCAAGAGTTCTTATTATCTTAGTGAACTTATTATCTTAACGTCCCATCATCTCTGAGGTTTATAACGCTTAGCTCTGATACCATTTCTGTAACACCCCCAGATCCGGGGTCGGGGATCCGGGTCGTCACGGTCTTTCTTTCCACAATATCACTTCACTTAATTAATAATAAATAACCTTATGCTGTGACCCCACACTAACACACACCACAACCCGTTATAGTCTCAGAGATGAAATTTAAATAAGTACAAGTCTTTGAATCCACAATTTAAAAGTTATTACAACCCGAAATGATTACTTGATAAATTTACAGTTAATTGCCATTATCTGCCACAAGTTATAATTATACATAATTGATTCTCAAAAGTAGATGGTCTGATCTACAATAGATCTACCTCTGCAGCTATAGCAGCTACAACATCAACGGGAAGACGCGGGACGCTTCCCACGCGCTTGCGCTGGGTCTGCTGGAGTCTGGCCATCTTTCCTAACTGTTATTGTGTGATGAAGAAATAAAGCAAGGGTGAGCAGCAAGCCCACCAAAATAATATGTATAATGATTAATAGTATATGAGCCTACTCATAATACTCATGAAAGTCTTGGTCAAAAGAAATGAACCAAGTTTGATATCTTAATGCGATGAAGTCGCAAAATATTCAGTATATATACATATATACTTTTCAAAATATTGGAAGTCCTCTTCCATGCATAATATACACAAAGTCCCAGTGTATAACTGTATAAAAAAATATCGTTGCAAGGTGATCTCATATATCTAACCTTGTCTCAACGTTTTTCTGAAAATCTTTGTCATTCATAAGACAATTATTAATTAGATATAAGTTTAAAAGATGAGGTTACCAAATACCCCAATATACTTATATCTTTCCCAATACCACTTGAACTACCACCGTTCAAGTTACAATCAGTTTCAAAAGTTCATCACATAGATGAGACTACAAGACAAGATTTGAATAGATTCAATCTTTGAAATATTATTGAATGAAATAAAGTTACGAGATACTTTATTTAGTCCCGATATATATATATCCACATATATATATCTCTTAAACATTTCCTGGAACCTCTGTTATGTAAAGTATGAACAGAGTTCGAAACATCCAATGAATTTTGGAAAGGAAAAGAATTTTGGCATAAACCCGATATCTCGCTGATCAGGCAAAGATACCAATAAGTAACCTTTTCTACTGTAGATGGATGAATTCCTCACCGGTCATCACCCTGGCCGCATTAGGACCTCGCGCTCGACCGTACCCCGGCCCCTCACGCGTTGATGGACTGCCACCCAGCCACTTACACAATAATAGACCGTACCCCGGCCTGTCGCTTATGCCGACTCAATTAGATGGGCTTACTTCCCGAACATTGGGCAAGTAATCAATTGTTTTCTCAAAACAGCAACCTCGTTGCGAATATAAAATACACCACAGAGCCGGATTCCCCAGGTTTTGAGCGAGTATTTAAATCCCCTTAAAAGAAAGATCTTAAATATAAAAAAAAAGAGTTTTGGGATCCGCTCTGACGTTTAAAAATCATTTTGAAGACTCGAAAACACTTTAAAGAGTGTTTGGAGTAAAGCTGATTTAATGAAGTAAATCAGTCCCCAGAATATTTAGAAAATGACTGAATATTATTATTTAAATAATATTCCCATAAAGAATAGTCTTTATAAAAATAATTGAAGTAGAAGTATTAAAACTTATCCTTGAAATAAACATTAAATAACCAAAGAAATACTTATATGAAAGTATTATCTTTATTTGAATAATCGAAAATAAGTTTGATTATTAACACCTTACTCTTTAATAAAATAAAGAATATATTACAGCACATAATCGGAGTCATAGATCCTCAAATGAATATTCAAATAATATTCATAAATAATATAAAAGAGTCATAAGCCTTCGAATGAATATTCAAATAATATTCAAATAAATAAATAAAAGAGTCATAAGCCCTCGAATAATATTCGAAATAATATTCAATAATAAAATGAAGTTTAAAGTTATCGAATAAACCTTATTCGATTAATAGTTTGGAAAACTATAACCATATATATATATAAATATATATATATATCCATATCCATATAAAAATCTACTCGGGATCCTCGACTCCCGGTTTTAGAAAATATTTTCACCTTTGAGTCCCTATACTAAGGGTATACGCAACTACTTGCTTATTTCTAGCATAGGTATTATGCAACTATAAGCATTGAAATCAACAGATAGATAACCAGATTACGAAACAGACATGCATATATACCATATTAGCATGCCCCAATATATCGCAAAATTTGCTAATAACAATCATGCAATATCACAAGATAATGCATATACATATATTTACATCACAGCAACAGTATAACGGGTAGAAAACTTGCCTGAGCGACTTGGGGGTGAGAAAGGCTCGGGACGAGTCTGATAACCTATAAATAACAAGTAAGTTGGAATTAAACCAAAATCACTTGTAAATCTATACTTTAACTAACTTAGACTCTAACGCTTGTTTTAGTCAATTACCTTCTTGCCCTTGAATTTGTGTGGTTACAAAGTCACCACACCTCCTTCCTTCCCATGTCATGCTTATGTCACCTTGCACATGTCATAATGCTCCCACTTGTCCACACCTTGTGGTTTGATGATGTCACAGTCCCTGGCTTCTTGTACAAGCTTGTCTCTTGGTCACTTATTTGTTTTACGGTTCGCTTATCTTTCGTTCTTGTTTATCGTTTGAGGGATCATACCCGGGATCTTATTACTTAGGTTCCCTTAACCTTTCTCAATATATTGTATTCCTTTTATGATCCTCTCCTATAATCCTTTAATTTAAATCCTTTTATCCTGTTACCTTTTTCTCAATTCTTTCCGTATCTAGTGGATTTCCGGGAAAAATCCAAGTGTTCAGAATTGGATTCTGACGATCTTTACATACACTTATATACCACATAGAGTACTAATAATATCCCATAAGATCAATAACAGAACCCCTACATAGCATGGCATGAACAGTTTTCTCATTCAGCAAAAACACTATTCATAAGGGTTTCAAAAATTTCCAAAAATTGGGGTTATTACATACACAGACATGGAAGTAAGCATGGTAGATTTGCAATTAACAGACATATGATTTACACTACCACACTTGACACAGATTTTTCTAGGAGCATATTTATCAGGTGTGTAGTTATTGTGTTTGTTAATCCCTACTTTATCATTCCTATTGTTTTTCCTTCTAGTCTCTGTTTTTACCTCAATCTTTTCAAGTCTATCACTTAACTGTTTGACAGTCATGTGACCAACATTAGCCTTTTTCCCTTTCTTAATTTGACTCGACTCTCCTGAAACAAAGTTCTTGGAAATAGACCCATACTTCTCATTCAGCTTAACTAGTTTGGATTTACTAATGGGCTTGCTCACAGCCGACGGATGAGGATTTTCATCATTCGACAGATAATACTTTTTGTTATCCGACGGATAGTCCTCATCATCCGTCGTGTCTACATCTGTTAGCAGTCCATCTACCAAATTAGGTTCTAGTTTCTCTTTGTTCTTTTTCCAGGCTTCATCACAAAAGGACTCGATTCCTTGAACTTTGGTGATTTGAGCATGGACATCTCTGGATGTTTTCCATGCTTTAATCATTTCTTGTTCACACTCGAGCTGTTTCTTCAAAAATTCTTCCTTCTTTAAGGACTCAGTTAATTCCTCCTTAGCAATCTTACACTCAATTCTTAATTTCTCAAAATCAATAAACTGAGACTCAAGCACATTATTTCTCTCACTCAATAATAAATTGTTTTCTTTGATTTTAGCATTTTCTTTGGTGAGAGACTTAAGTGTAATACGCAAATGATATAATTATGTAGACATGTCATTTATGGCATCATTACACTCAGCTTTAGATAAATGTGCAAGGTTTGTAGTAATTACCTGATTACTTGAGGAACTTGTCTCTATCTCATCAGACTTGGCCATTAGGGCTAGATTGACATAGCTGATATCTTCATCTTCATCCAGACCATCTGCTGCTCAGTCATTTTCTTGTGTAATAAAAGCCCTTTCCTTTTGCTTGAGTAGATTAAAATATTTTTGCTTATAATCCACAGACTCAAAATTTTTCTTATTGGAATCTGACTTCCTGCACTCACTGGCAAAATGCCCTGCCAAGCCACATTTGAAACATTTGAATTTTGACTTATCCACCATATTTCTATTTGGCTTGGCTGCTCCAAAGTTCTTCTTGAACTTGAGCTTGGCAAATCTCCTGGAAAGAAATGCTAGGTGCTCATCAATGTCCTCCATGTCATCTTGACTCAATGAATCTTCACTTTCTACTGCAAGCCCCTTGCCCTTGTTCTCACAGACCTTTGAAGTTGATCAACAGCTTCCATCTTCACTTGCTTCTCCTTTTCCAACTCAGCAACTAGTGCAATGGATCCTCCTTTCTTCTTTCCTCTCTCCATCCTTTCATCCTGCTCTATTTCAAGCTTATAGGTTTTCAGGATGCCATACAGTCTCTCCAAAGTAAACTCCTTATAATCTTGTGAGTTTCTTAATGAGACTGTCATTGGTTTCCATTCCTTTGGAAGAGATCTAAGGAATTTCATATTAGAGTCTTTAGTCTGATAGACCCTTCCATGCAACTTGAGAGCATTTAGTAGTTTTTGAAACCTACTAAAAATGTCAGTGAGAGACTCACTTTCCTCATTGTGAAAATGCTCATATTGCTGAATCAAGAGCTGCATCTTATTTTCTCTAACTTTCTCAGTGCCATCACAGATTATCTGTATAGTATCCCAAACTTCCTTGGCAGTTTTGCAGTTGATAATGTTGTCAAACATGTCTGCATCAACTCCATTAAACAGAATATTCATGGCCTTTTTATCCTTTCTGACTTGTTCAATGTCAGGATCAGACCATTCATGCCTTGGCTTGGGGACTGATGGCTCGTTTCCTGTTGCAGCTCTCATTGGAACATGAGGGCCTCTTTCTATGCAGTCCACATAGGCCTCATCTTGAGAAAGCATATGAAGATGCATCTTTACCTTCCAATGATGGTAATTATCTTTATCTAGAAAAGGAATCTTGACTCCAACATCCTTCTTGTTCATCTTGCTGAATTGTTTTGATCTTTAAACTCTTTATAAGTTAAGAGCTCGCTCTGATACCAATTGTTAGTCCCTTAACAATATAGCAAGAATTACAGAAGGGGGGTGAATGGAATAAACTCGAATATAAATATAAGTGTATTGATTAGCACTATGCGGAATTAAAAACTTAAGTGAATCAAAACACGAGTAATTAAAAACAATAGTCTTTAAAAACTTTCTGGTGGATTTAAACAATTCCACCAGAGATATATATATTATATCTAGAGAACTCTGTGTGCAAGAATACTCACAGCTGCTTACAAATATGAACTACTGAGAATACAGAGAAATGCTAATAATTCTGCTTACAAATGTTTCTCACTTTTTGTATCTCAGATGTTCGTTTCTATTTGCTACTTCTTGGTTTATATAATACCAAGATTACAAAGTCAAAAGACAGGATCATTATAAAAAATATCGGGTCTAATGCTTTGTTACTTTGTTCTCTATTACCCAGTTAATAGGCTTCCTCATTCCATTTGCATACACTTCGACGCATGTGACTATGTTGTCACTGTCAACTGATATTTGAATTCTTTATCCGTTGAGTACATGATCATCCATTGACTTTATGATCATCCGTTGATGGCTTTATTGATCATCCGTCGACTGCTATATTGAACATCCGTTGATAGCTATTTGATCATCCGTCGATGGCTTTGTTAATCATCCATCGGTAGCTATTTTGGCACTTGACTTCAATTCATTTACACAGAATTACAAGACATCATCTATGTATAATTAATCAACCTATTCTGCATATCTAGTTAAAGTCAACATGACTTATATGCTACTATAGAATTTATACAAAGATGTATGCAGAAATGTGCTATAGACTTATTATTACATAAGCTACTCTCTCGATGGATAATAAGTCATCATCCGTCGGGACTATAATGAGTTATCCGTCGGGACTATAATTCTTATCCGTCGAGTGCTACATTATCTCACTAAGTAAAATCTACTTAGGTGTTTTGTTTATGTCATCATCAAGTACACAACATATGCACAACAGCTTGATTATGCTGAGATAGTTTCTCTATGTCTACATCATTGGAATTCATTGACTCATTGGCAATGATGTTCATCCTTATTTCTCCTGTACCTGCATTTCTCTCAATTTCTCTCTCTTTTTGCATCAAGGGCTCCCTTTGGCTCCCCACCCTCACACCCTCACCTTCACCATCTAAGGTGGGACTTCTCTCACTTACTTTTTCCATTCCTGAAGAATTGGACTGCATTAGTTCACTCTTTTTCTCTCTTTTTTCCTGGGAGCAACCCAGACTCTCACTCAATTCACTCCCTTCCCTCAGTCCTAAGAGTGATTGTATTACTACTAAGTCTTCTGCACTTGTGAGAATGGAAAAAAGTTTAAGTTGTGCAGAGACACCCGATGGATGAGGAATATCCATCGGGATAGTATTTTGGCTATCCGACGGATGACTGCTGTTAGGCTTATCCGTCGGGATACAATCACTACTCGACTGATGATGAATATCCATCGGGATAGAAGAAATAAGTGAGTTTGGAGTGGAGACTATTGTAGACTCTATGCATATTGATGATAATTTAGGCACAAAAGTTTCAACAGTCTCGGAAAGAAATGGAAAGTGAGCCAACAAATCATCTAAAAGATGATGCTCACTTGCTTGGATTTTTTGCTTCTCCAAGAGAGTTAAAGATGGAGAATTTGGAAGTCATGTATTTATCATGTCAACATCCAGTGAGTTTTTGGGAGAATTTGGTGTATCGGGTGCTTCAATTATGAGACATATTGGCTGTGACTCCACATTTATTGGAGCCACATCAATCTGACTTTGAGATGGTGCAGTGACTGCGTCTTTAGCACTAGTTTGCACTGTGTGTGTGCCCTGTGCATCCCCAAGGGTTTTTGATCTTTTCTTTCTAGCATAAGTTTGTGGCGATCTAGTGTCCCTAACCCTTTTGGCATGTGCTCCTGGTTATGAGCTTGTTTCAATAGTGACATCCTTTTGGGAGGATGAAACTAGTAATGAGCTTATTTCCTTATTATCAACCACGGTTTATTGGGAAACTGAGGTGTGGCTAGGTTTGGGTACTCTCTTCTCACCAGCCTTATCCTTAGGGTTTCTTTGATTTTCACCCTGTCCCTCACCTTTCTCACTCACCTTCACACTCCCCTCTTTTTGTTTAGTGGATTTTGCAACTGGTTTCTTTTGAAAGAAACCAGAGGGGGCTTTCTTAGATTTGGATTTTGAAGTTTGTGATTTAGTAGCTTGGGTAGGCATTTATTTTGTCATTGACACAGATGTCATTGCTACATTTGAAGGCAAATAAATGTGAGGTTGGAAGCGTAGAGACAGTAGAAATTACCTCACTTACCTGAGGTCCCTCCATTACTAGAAAATAAAAGAAGCGCACCTCTTTATGGTGGTCTACTCTATTAAGATCTGCAATTATTCTTCTTTCTTGAACCCAACAATTCAGCTTGTTGGTTGGGTTCTCAATCACAATGTTCTCAATGAGATAGTTAGCAAGCATCATGAAAAATCTAGCATAATAGACACTTTTACCTCTCTTATTGACTTCTCCTAACTTAAAGCCTAACTCAAACAAAACCAAGTCACTGAAATTGAAATATTTATCAGTAACTAGCATGTAAAGCATGTTAAGCATAGAAATGTTAACAGAATCAAAGTTGCTAATTTTACCAGAAAATACCTTAGTTACCACATCACACAGAAAGCTCCATTCCTTTCTAAGTCCTAAACTCCTAATTTCACTTAACTTAGAAGTGGAAAGTGCATAGCCTATATAATTTAGCATGTTAACTATGTCAGTGTCTGTGTATGGAGCAGTAACAGTATTATCAGGAATTCTAAAGCATGCTTTGACAATATCACTATTAATGCAAAACTGTTTACCTTTAAGAGTGAAAGTGATGGTCTTGTCAGTTGAGTTGTACATTGCAGTTGGTCATATCTCCTCTACTACCTCACAGTAGATGGTGGGGGATTCCAGCATAGCATAGTTGAGTTTACAGCCTTTCACAAAATCCATCATTTTGTGGTAACTTCCAGATTGTTGAATCTCCTTGTTCACTAGAGCTTTAAAGTTATTCTTTTCATAGATGTACCCAGTTTGAGACATAATTTTGACGACTGGTGCCATTGTTAGAGATTGAAATTTGCAGAGAGAGTGATTGCTTTTGAGAAGAAAGAAGTTAGAGCAATTGAAAATTGAGAATGATAAAAGAATAGAATAAAAGAGAATTCTGTTTTTATACTATCTCAGAAATAAACTGTCACAAATAATAAAGTAAAATAAAGTGACCAATAAAAATTGCCCAAAATAACCGTTTAAAAATGAATAAACTGTAAAAATTCGGTCACTTATCCGTCGTGTCATGTTTACAAACTATAAGTATACTCGATGGATAATGTTCAGAGTTTTAACGGCTAGGATTGAGACAATTCGACGGATGAGGATAAATCAATTATCCGTCGAGTTATAAAATACTCCAGAAAAATAATTGATTTTTATTAATAATAAATATACCGACGGATGATCAAACTCGATGGATAATGAGCATCCGTCGGGATGTAAATTTTTACTTAGCCAAAATTTCATCCAAAGCAGAAAAATCAATTAAATTTATGGTTGCATTACAACTTGCAAAATATCTGAAATAATTCAAGAATAATTAAGCATATCTAACTCATTTACCAACCTTGAAAAGGTAGATTCATCAAGTGGCTTGGTAAATATGTTTGCAAGATGCTTTTCACTTGGAACAAAATGAAGTTCCACAGTACTATTCATCATATGTTCCCTTATGAAGTGGTACTTGATGTCTATGTGCTTGTTCTTGAATGCTGCACTGGATTTTCAGTGATGGCAATTGCACTTGTGTTATCACAGAAAATGGGAATTCTATCCACTTGTAGACCATAGTCCAACAATTGGTTTTTTATCCACAAAATCTGTGCACAGCAACTGCCAGCATCAATATATTTAGCTTCAGCTGTAGAAGTAGAAACTGAATTTTGCTTTTTACTGAACCAGGACACAAGCTTGTTCCTTAGAAATTGACAGGTTCCTGTTGTACTTTTTCTGTCCATTCTACAACCTGCATAATCTGCATCTGAGTAACCAGTTAGATCAAAACTAGGATCTCTAGGGTCCAGATGCCAAGTTTTGGTGTTCCCTTGAGATATCTGAAAATTCTCTTAATAGCTACTAGGTGAGATTCTCTAGGATCAGCCTGAAATCTAGCATAAAGACAAGTAGCAAACATTATATCTGGCATACTAGCTTTTAAGTACAGAAGTGAGCCAACCATGCCCCTATAGCTTGAAATATCCACAGACTTTTAAGTAGTGTTTAATTCAAGTTTAGTTGCAGTGACCATGGGAGTTTTTGCAGATGTGCAATCCATTAGATCATACTTCTTTAAAAGATCATGAATGTATTTAGTTTGACTGATGAATATTCCATCACTAACTTGCTTAACTTGCAAACCAAGAAAGTAAGTTAGTTCTCCCATCATGCTCATTTCATACTTACTTTGCATCAATTTGGCAAACTTTTTACAAAGTTTTTAATCTGTAGAGCCAAAATAATATCATCTACATAAATTTGAACAATTATACTAGAGACATTAACATTTTTAAAGAATAAAGTTTTATCAACAGTACCTCTTGTGAAGTGATTTTCAAAAAGAAACTTTGATAAAATGTCATACCAGGCTCTAGGTGCTTGCTTCAGTCCATTAAGTGCTTTCAAAAGATAGTAGACATGATTTAGGAAATTTGGATCTTCAAAACCAGGAGGCTGACTAACATAGACTTCCTCCTCCAAATCTCCATTCAGAAAAGCACTTTTGACATCCATTTGATAGACCTTGAAATTGGCCAGAGCTGCATAATCTAAGAAAATTCTGATGGCTTCAAGTCTTGCAACAGGAGCAAAAGTCTCATCAAAATCTATTTCTTCTTGTTGACAATAGCCCTTAGCAACCAATATAGCTTTGTTCCTTACTACTATGCCATTTTCATCCATCTTGTTTCTGAATACCCATTTGGTGTCAATTGGATTCTTTCCTTTGGGCTTGGGTACCAACTTCCATACCTTATTCCTTTCAAATTGGTTTAGCTCCTCCGGCATAGCTAAAATCCAATCAGGGTCCAATAAAGCTTCTTCTACCTTCTTTAGTTCTTCCTTAGATAGGAAGTTGCTATATAGACATTCTTCTTGAGTTGCTCTCCTTGTTTGAACTCTAGAAGATGCATCACCAATGATAAGCTCAAAAGGGTGATCCTTAGTCCATTTTCTTTGTTGAGGTAGATTAGCTCTAGATGAAGAGGCCTCATTGTTGTCTTGATGTGTGACTGAGTTTTGATTATTAGAAACTCCCCCTGAGTATGTGAATCTTTGATTTGAGAAATGAGAGCTTTCTATAAGTGATCTATTTTGACTTCCAGCTTCTCTTGATGACCCGACGGATGGTGCACTTTGTGTTCCGATGGATGAAGCTGATTATCTCCCGATGGATAAGGCATATTGTCTTCCGACGGATGAAGCATTTTGCAACTCGATAGATGTTGAATTATGTGCTTCATTAGTTGTAGATTTTTCTGCATTATCCTTATTCCCTATTTCTTGATCATTTTCATCATCACCGTCATCACTAACCATCTCCACATTATCAAACTTCAGGCTTTCATAAGAATCTTCATCTTTCAGTTTTTCAATCTTTTTATCATCAAACACAACATGTATTGATTCCATAACAATGTTGGTTCTAAGATTGTAGACTCTATATGCTTTTCCCACAGCATATCCAACAAAAATTCCTCCATCTGCTTTATAATAAAACTTCCCATGTTGATCAGTTTGATTCCTCAAGATAAAACATTTGCAGCCAAAGACATGAAGAAAATTCAGAGTTGGTTTCTTGTTCTTGAACAATTGGTAGGGTGTCATACATTTTGCTTGATTAATCAAAGTAATATTTTGCGTGTAGCAGGCAGTGTTCACAGCTTCAGCCCAAAAATATGTTGGTAACTTTGATTCTTCAAGCATTATCCTTGCAGGTTCAATAAGAGATCTGTTCTTTCTTTACACTACTCCATTTTGTTGTGGAGTTCTTGCTGCAGAAAACTCATGCATTATCCCATTCTCTTCACAGAATGATCTCATGACAGAATTCTTGAACTCAATTCCATTGTCACTCCTGATTCTTCTTACTTTAAAATCAAGATGATTGTTGACTTGCCTTATGTGATTGATAATGATTTCACTAGCTTCATCTTTAGACTTTAGGAAATATGTCCAAGAGAACTTTGAGAAATCATCTACAATTACTAGGAAAAATCTTTTTCTTGAAATGGACAACAAATTGACTGGTCCAAATAAATCCATGTGTAGCAATTGCAAAGGTTCTTCAATTGTTGAATCAAGCTTCTTTCTGAATGATGCTTTAATCTGCTTTCCCTTTTGGAAGGCATCACATAATCCATCCTTAGAAAACTCCACTTAAGGAATGCCTCTAACCAGTTATTTCTTGACAAGCTCATTCATAGTCTTGAAGTTTAGATGGGACAGCTTCTTTTGCCATAACCAACTTTCATCTTGACTTGCTTTACTGAGAAGACAAGTGACAGATTCTGCATTAGATGAGTTGAAGTCAGCTAGATACACATTTCCTTTTCTCACTCCAGTAAGAACCACTTTGTTGTTTCTTATGTTTGTCACAAGACAGGCTTCTGAATTGAAGGTTAAAGAATTACCCTTATCACAAAGTTGGTTGATACTCAACAAATTGTGCTTGAGACCATCCACTAGGGCAACCTCTTCAATGATGACATCGTCCTTTGAATTCAAGCCATATCCCACAGTATAACCCTTGTTGTCATCTCCAAAAGTAATACTTGGGCCAGCTCTCTCCTTGAACTCTGTGAGCAGGGTAGAATCTCCAGTCATGTGTCTTGAATAACCACTATCCAGATACCAAAGATTCTTTATGTTTCCCTACACACATCAAAACCAAATCAAGTTGATTTTGGTACCCAGGTTTCCTTGGGTCCTGCGTTGTTAGCTTTCTTCTTAGGTTTCTTAGGTTTGATCTCATTTGACTTGGGAATTTCTGATTCATCCTTAGTCATTTGAGTTGGACCTTTGAAACCAATCATTAGAACAGAATTGTCATGCACATTTTGATTAACAGGAAAAGGCATGTTATTTACAAACATGTTGTTCCAGTAAGGCATGCTAAATGGCATTTGTGGCATACTAAATGCAGCATAATAAGGATTAGGTGCAAATGGCATATTAGCAAATTGTGCATTCATATTTTGAGCAGACATAGCATTTATAGGCATAGAAGGCATGGCATTCATATTGGGAAAAGGAGAGGGTACAGATATAGGAGTAGGCAAGGCAATTTTGCAATTAACAGACAAATAATTAACAGTACCACACTTAACACAGATTTTTCTTGGAGCATACTTATCGGGTTTGTAGTTTTTATGTTTGTTAATCCCTACTTTCCCATTTCTATTGTTTTTCTTTTAATTTTTTGTTTTAACCTTAATCTTTTATAATCTGTTATTCAATTGCTTGATGGACAGATGACCAATATTAACTTTCTTCTCCTTCTTCACTTGACTAGATTCTCCTGAAACAAAGTTTTTGGAAACTGATCCATATTTTCATTTAACTTGGCAAGCTTGGCTTTGCTCACAGGTCACTCGACGGATAATCCTTTTGATTATCCGATGGATGATTCTCATTATCCATCGAGTCCACATCTGTTAGCAATCCTTCAACCAAATTGGATTCCAGCTTCTCCTTACTCTTTTTCCAGGCTGCATCACAAAAGGACTCAATACCTTGAACTTTATTGATTTGAGCATGGACATCTCTAGATGATTTCCATGCTTTAATCACTTCATGTTCTCGTTCAAGCTGCTTATTTAAAATCTCTTCTTTCTTCAAGGACTCAGTTAATTCATCCTTAACAATCTTACACTTAATTCTCAATTTTTCAAATTCAATAAATTGAGACTCTAGCACATTATTCCTCTCACTTAAAAACAAATTATTTTCTTTAATTTTAGCATTTTTATTAGTGAGGGACTTAAGTGTAACACACAAGTGATATAATTTTGTAGACATGTCATTGATTGCATCATTACACTCAACTTTAGATAAATGTGCTAGGTTAGTGGTGATTACCTGATTATTTGAAGAACTTATTTCTGTTTCATCAGACTTGGCCATCAGGGCTAGATTGACATAGCTTACATCCTCATTTTCATCCAATCCATCAGCTGCCCATTCATTTTCCTGTGTAATGAAAGCCCTTTCCTTTTGCTTGAGCAACTCAAAATATTTTTGTTTGTAATCAACCGGCTCAAACTTCTTTTTATTGGAATCTGACTTTCTACACTCACTGGCAAAATGCTCTACCAAGCCACATTTGAAACACTTGAATTTGGATTTATCCACCATGTTTCTACTTGGCTTGGCTGCTCCAAAGTTCTTTTTGAACTTGAGTTTGGCAAATCTTCTGGAAAGGAATGCTAAATGCTCATCAATATCATCCATGTCATTTTGGCTCAAATGATCTTCATTCTCAGCTACCAGCCCTTTGCCCTTGTTCTCACAGACCTTTGAAGTAGACTCAATAGCTTCTACCTTCATCTCTTTCTCTAATTCAGCAACCAGTGCTATGGACCCTCCTTTCTTCCTTCCTTTATCCATCCTCTCATCTTGCTCTATTTCAAGCTCATAAGTCTTCAGGATGCCATACAGTGTCTCCTAGGTAAACTCCTTGTAGTCCTGAGAATTTCTCAATGAGACTGTCATTGGTTTCCACTCCTTTGGAAGATATCTAAGGAACTTGAGGTTAAAGTCTTTTGTCTGATAGACTCTTCCATGCAACTTCAGAGCATTTAGTAGTTTTTGAAATCTATTAAAAATATCAGTGAGAGACTCACTATCTTCACAATGGAAGTGCTCATATTGCTCAATTAGCAGCTGCATCTTTTTCTCCCTTACTTACTCAGTACCATCACAAATAATCTGGATAGTGTCCCAAACCTCCTTGGCTGTTTTGCAGTTAATGATGTTATCAAACATGTCACCATCAACCCCATTGAACAATATATTCATGGCCTTCTTGTCTTTCCTGACTTGCTCAATATCAGGATCTGAACATTCATGCCTAGGCTTGGGAACAGATGGTTCATTGCCTGTTGCAGCTCTCATTGGTACATGAGGACCTCTCTCTATGCAATCCACATAGGCCTCATCTTGAGAAAGAAGATGTAGATGCATTTCACCTTCCAGTGGTGATAATTGTCTTTGTCCAGAAAAGGAATTTTAACTCCAACATCCTTCTTATTCATCTTGCTGTTTGTTGTCACTACTAGAAAAACGTCAATAGACATCGGCTAAAAGTCGATGTCTATGAACAAACAAATCTGATGTCTTCGTGGGTGATGTTAAAGACCCCCCATTTAACATCGATTTTAAACTGATGTTAAATAAGACATATAACATCAGTTCTTTGAGTGAAACTGATATCTGTAACTTGATATTAAATTTCTCATGCATATCTAATCTTCATATACCATCATAATAAGATATTTTTATCAATTTAAATATATGCGAACTAAGCAAAATCTTTCCATTTACCCATTAAAATGATGTTACTAATAGCAGTAACAACGGTTTTCCTTTAAAACCGATGTAAATATAACATTTGACATCGGTTTTTTATTGGAAACCGATTTCTATTGGTAACAAACTGATGTCTATAAAGCTTAATAACATCGGTTTTCTGCTTTAAGACCTTTTTTGTTGTAGTATTTAACATCGGTTTTAATCAGTTTTACTGATGTCAATGTTCAACTAAAACTGATATATTAAGCTTTGACAGACATCATTTTCCACTGTAATGATGTCTTTACCTATTTTATTAATGCACATTTTAAAAATATAGATGCCAAAAATTTGCTAAACTACCAAAACTAGTTACTGCATAATACCAGTTATCTATAAATCTAACAACCAATATTCAAACATCCGGTACAACAGATTCATCTCATACAAACTTTAAGTACTACATATATCCATCCATCTATTCTACTACTCTTTATACAAAGAATTTGACTTGGTACTGGCAATACTAACAACGAAACCAAACAGGAAAGTATGCAAAACTTTCCAGGAGTTGTGAAGATCTTTAGTAATCGCGTGTTTGCGAGAAGGATCGACAACGTAAGGATGGTCACAGCTCTGAAAAGAAAACAAGTGTCACATAACATCAGAGGGATTGAGAACATTATATCCATATTCATATCAAAATCAGAAATAAAGAACTGCATATTGACTGGAGGCATTCATTTCTAGAAAGTGAAGATAGAAATATAGCATATAAACCAGCAGCCTTCCAACAATGGTGGAACTAAATCAAACAATTGTTATTCAAGAGCTTGCTCCGATACCAATTGTTATTCCCTAACAATACAACAAGAATTACAGAAGGGGGGTTGAAACTAATTCTGGCTTCTTTTTGAGATTTATAAAAATGTTCTAACTCAATATATATATAAGTGTTTTGATTTGCAAATTGTGGAATGAAAGAATTAAGTAAATCAAACACAAAGTAATAAAAACACAAGTCTTTAAAACTTTCTGGTGGATTTGAATGTATCCACCAGATATATATATATATATATATAGCTCAAATTGGCTCACAACTGCTTTACAAGTGAACAAACAAACTACAGAGAAATTCTTAATAGTTACAGCTTTTTCTATTTATCTTCTAAATGTGTTTGCTTAGTTTGATAGTAGTTGTTGTTGTTGTTCTACTTGCTACACTTGGTTTATATATCACCAAGTTTACATGGTAATAAGACAGGATAATAAAACAAAACATAACAAGTCTAACTCCATGCTGCTTCACTACTCTATTTCAGCATCTTTGAAAAACTTCATAACTTGCATGGAAATGGTAATGCTTCTTTGTTCTCAATTTCCTGCTAAACAGGCTGCCACATTCCTTTTGCAAACATCCAACGCATGTGACTGTGTTGTCACTGTCAACAAATATTTGAACTGATCATCCGTCGGGTACATGCTTGTTATCCGTCGGGTAGCTTTGTTGATCATCCGTCGGGTAGCTTTGTTGATCATCCGTCGGGTAGCTATTTGATACTTGACTCCATTTCATTTATGCAGAATTACAAGATATCTCATATTTATAATTAATCAACCTATTCTGCATATCTACTAGTAGTCAACATGACTCATATGCTACTACAGAATCTACACAAAGTTGTTTGCAGAAATGTGCTACAATACTTATTATTACATAAGCTACTCACTCGATGGATATCAAATCATCATCCGTCGGGACTATATTGAATCATTCGTCGGGCCTATATTTGATCATCCGTCGAGTGCTAAAAAATTCACTAAGTTAAATATACTAAGGTATTTTGTATAATTTATCATCAAGTTCACAACATATTCTTAACAGAACTCTCATGACCAAGTCGTCCCGGATGACCATGACCCTCAAGGGGACTTGGTTCCGGCCGACCAAGACACAAGGAGGCTGACTCCTCCCAATGAAAGCTTCTGGCCGACCAGAAACCCCATAGGAGGTTGTCATGGTCTGTCCAAAACCTCTTTGGGCAATTTTCGTGAATTCACTAGGAAATTTTTGGGATAAAAACTTGAAAATTTCCAAATTTTTCAGATTTTTTACTAACCCCGATTAGTGTTGGTTGGTGTAGATTAGCCCTGACTAGGGCCGATTAGTGTATACACACATAATTAGCATAAGTTAAGGTTAATTAGTGACTTATATGATATAATTAAAAAAGGATAAGAGCCACGCGGGATTGTTAAAGGAAATGTGTAGATCAAGCTAAAAAGAGTACAAAATTTAAAGAAGAAGATTTAATATTGTTAGCAGTGTTACCATGAAAAGGGATCATCCAGGATCGGAAAAGAAAAGGAACTTGAGTCTGAGATACATTGGACCTTTTAAAATTTCGAAATGTATCGGTGAAATAGCATACGAATTAGCGTTACCCAGCATGGGTAGCATATTCATAAGGTTTCTATGTGACAAGGTTAAAAAAGTACGGTATCAAATTTTAGACATGCGATAGGATATTAGCCGATAGAACTTCAGGCAGAATTGTCCTATGTTGAGAATCCAATAGAGACTGTAGAAAAGAAAGAGAAAGTGTTAAGAAAGAAAGTTATAGAGTTAGTAAGATTATTGTGGAAACCCAAGAGTTGAAAGGATAACCTAAGGTTCAGAAAGTGATATGTGTGAAATAGTGCCCTGAGTTATTGCTTAAGTGATTCTAAGGACAGAATCCTTTTAAGGGGGAAGGATGTAATATCCGAGATATGACGAGTAATTATTTTTGTTAATAAATAAATATTATGTGATTATTATATAAATTTTGGTGAATTAATTGTGAAGTGGTATCTGTGTTTGGATATGTAAATATGATATAATTTGAGTATTTTATTTTTCATAAGTCCAAAATAAAGTATAGATAATTGTGATATTTTTCTATCAATTTTTATGTTGATTTATGATTTTATAAATGATTTATGGATTTAATAAATTATTTTTCCGAGTATTTATAATCTATTTTGTATAATCGGGAACCAACCGACTTTAACCGTTTTTATGTTTTTACTACACGAAACTCTTCCGAAAACTCCTTCCTAACCTAATTGCAATATTCCGAGCATTTTCCATGTTTTGACTTTTTCGATCCGGCGTAAGGTTTTTCCCGTGCGGGTCCCGGCGTAATATTTTCGATACAAAATTTGTTTCGGTAAATCGATAAAACCCGTTTTTTATAAACGGGATCTTTTATTAAACTATTATAATTATCACCTCGTAATACGTGTAACTAGGTGTTGAGACCAAGACCGCAGTACAAATTGTACATATTTGGATAATTATCCCGAAAATCGGTACCGTTTGGATCTGTTTTTATAAATAAACGTAATATTTTATATCCAGTATGATCCAACAGGGTACCAAAATTCCGTAATTATAAATAGCCCTTACCGTATTTTATTTCGTACAGAAAAATCATTTGCAACCAGTAATTAATTAATTTTACAGAGAAAATATATATTCATATAAACTTTCAAGAATCAAACAAGCTTTTGGAGGTGTTATCGGAATACGTTTGGAAACTCGAGTACTCAAAACGAAGCTCTTGAAACATACTATCAGATTCCAGAACTGGTTTTTGTGCAGAATCAAAGGTTATTTTTCTATATATTTATTTATTTTCAAATTAATTTGATTTAAATTATGAATTTTTGTTCGAGAGATTGTTTGTATGATTTGATGATTGCATGTTGTAGAGCTTTTCTTCCTAATAATTTTGATATATTATATGACTAATTTGGAGTTCAATAACATGTTCAAAATTGAGTTTAATTTTCGAATTTCAAAATTAGGGTTTATTGTGACGGCCTCAACCCCGGGGTCAGGAGTTGACGTCACTAAACAGAATTACCAAAAATATAAACAACAGAATTATTATTAAAATATACTAACTCGACCCCGAACCAAGATTCGATCCAGGTTCAAGTATAATTCAGGTTCTCAATATTACAAACTCTTTATTCAACATCTAAGACACACAACTTTATTCAGCAACTCCTCAGACCTCATGGCCTAATACAAACTACCTCAGAGGAGCCGGGTCCAGTAGGGGCGGGAACATAGGTCGGTCTGACTGATCTTCTAGGCATCTGCGAAATATACATAATAGTTTGCAAGGGTGAGCATAATCGCTCAGCAGTACCAAAATATGAATAACAGAATAAATCAGTAATGCAACAATAATAGGAACAGAACTGTAATTATGATATCAACATTATACAACAAAATTTAGAGAAAAACTGGATATCGCTAACTAGCATGCTTCATTAAAACAACGTAGGAGTGTGCTGTAAAAATACCAGAGTCCAATTTTAGCATACTAGTCACTTTTATAAAATCACTGTACCAATTACCTGTACTCTTACAGGAATCACAAAATCCAAATCAGATACGTATGGATATATGAAGACAGCTGATCAGGCTATCAACACTAGACGGCTCCAACTGCCATCTTATTCATCGCTCCAACTGCCATTTCAATTACCTGTTCCGGAACTCAGAGACTAGCTAGGTCTCTGACCTGCTGGACTAATCGGTTATACAGTGCGCGCAACCGAATTAGCCTCTTACGCCAACTCAATAGGCCTACTCTGGCCCCAACGTATCCCATATCTGATCGTTTAATCCAGTTTTCAAAATCATCACTTTTACCTATCTCTTTTCAAAATCCATTCTATCACAGCACTCTATTCAAATTCTCTTTTCATTTAAATCACGTTTAGAGATAGGTGTTTTCAGAAGTTACTTTTCCCAAAACACAATTTTAAACAACATTTTCAAATACAGGGGATACGTAACATAAAATGTTTCTGTTCCATTATGAAAGTAAAACATTTAGTTATCCACATATACTGAACCATAAAAGAATGGTCAGGGGTACTTGCCTTGCAACGCTTTACAAAACCCTAAGTAGCTTTTAAACTGACTTTAGTCCTGAGAAACTCGCTCGGAATCTACAAATACAGAATACCCTAATCAGTTACACCGACATGCTTGATATCCTCAAATTCTAACAACTCAATTCGACAAACCGACTCGTATTAATACTATGCACACAACCCGTAACCACATAGTCACGTAGTCGGAAATATTGTTAGGGTAACACGTATAAGTATATATTTTCAAACATATTTTTAGGAAATTTTGGCAGCACCTTATTTATTTATAAGATTACCCGTCGATTACAATCGACGTCCACAATCACAACACAATTCGTAATACAATTAATTATTTAGGTCCGATAAATATTTTACACAAATAATTTTTATTTATTTATAAAATTTAGGACTCAGATTAAATCATCACGGTCCACCGTTCGCTCGTAAAAAAAAAGTCATCACAAACGGCGGCAAAATTTCGCGGGTACCCGATAAATTCTCGGGTTTCCAGCGCAAAATTTCACCGATTAATCCTTAAAATTTTTCTCCGCATAATTAATTAATATCATCAATATTAATCAAAACCCTGCAGAAAATAAGAAATAAAAGTTAAAAGTTATAACAATCAAGCCCAACTGCAGAGTTCGGCCCAACTGTAGAGGCCCAAAATAAGGCCCAACAGCAAGCCCAAAGCACAGAAAGCCCAACAGAACCTAAATCAAACCAAAAACCACAGCCGCACACACTGTACAGCCACTGCAGGCGCCACCACATGCGCCACACACACACACATGATCTTACTCACACACCATCGAACACAGAAGCACACACACAAACATATATACAAGAACGTATATATATACAAGCAATCGAACCATAACAGGACTGAAGCAAGCCGGAAATATTACCGGAAATTACAAGAACAGTGGCGACTTGGCCGGAAGGAGAGAACAAGAAAACGAAAAGAGAAAGAGGAAGAGGATGAGTAGAGAGATGAGAGATAACGAGAGGTGAGAGATGAGATATCAAGAGAGAGACAGGCCCCGAACAAAGTGGAAGGGGAAACCCCCCTTTTACTTAGTATTTTTTTTCTGATTTCCTGATAGCAAGACACGTATCAACAAATTAGTCACTCAGCAATTTAATCCTCCTGCAAGAATTACACGTATACCTGTCTCGTTCTTTTTAAATTCGGGTTCGTTTTCTTTTAAAATAACGAACAAACTGCACATCAAAATGCACCAAAAAAATTACGAAAACAGCGCTAAAATATTATAAATATCCCGAAGTAAATAAAAATGTAAATTTCGAAATTTATAAACAATTTTTTTAAGGTACGCTTTATACCCGCTTTTCAACCAATAACGAAACAATGCGCTGGTAAAACGATTTCCGAAAATTTCCAAAATAATTTTAAAATTCTCAGAATAATACGAACTTAATAAAATATAAGTTTCATAATTTTTAAAGATTCCCATAATTAAATTTGGATTTTAGCATTTAACACACTCAGAAAATCATTTAAAAATGAATAATTAACGAAATATTGATTTCTCAATTTTATAAAGTCCTAAAAATAATTATTGAAATTATAAAATTAGAAAACCAATTTTAAAGACAACCCAAATATTTATGGAATTAAAATTTACCATAAAATCACTTTTGCATGCGAAATGAAATCATATAACTCGCCAATAAATCACATAATTCCAATTCCACATATCAACAAATCATAAATAATTAAATAACAATCAGTAACTGCTGCCAAAATCAATACACATCTTTTATTTATTTACTTAAACTTTTATTACACTTCCAAATATAAAAATACACGAGTCGTTATATCCCTTCCCCCTTAAAAAGATTCTGTCCCCAGAATTTGACTCAGCTAAACAAATGAGGATATTTATCAAGCATGTCTGACTCCAATTCCCAAGTAGACTCTTCTACTCGAGGATTTCTCCACAAAACTTTCACTATAGGAATTGATTTATTCCTAAGGACTCGTTCCTTACGGTCTAGGATTTGAACTGGTTGTTCTACAAAAGATAAATCTGGTTAAAGCTCAATCGGTTCGTATTCTATGACTTGATTCGAATTAGGGACATATGACTTCAACATAGACACGTGGAACACATTATGAATGTGCTGCCACTGCGGTGGTAACGTTATCTCATAAGCGACCTTTCCCACTTTCTTCAAAACTTCAAAGGGTCCTATGAATCTAGGGCTAAGTTTACCCTTCTGACCAAATCGTACTAACCCTTTCCAAGGCGATACTTTTAGTAACACCAAAGCTCCTATCTCAAAGTTCATGTCTTTCCTATGCAAATCTGCGTATTTTCTTTGTCTATCTTGAGCTGCTTCCAATCTTTTCCGAATCAATACTATGGCATCTCTAGTCTGCTGAACCAACTCAGGGCCTAACACTTTCTTTTCTCCAACCTCATCCCAGTATAATGGTGATCTACACTTTCGTCCATACAAAGCTTCATAAGGTGGCATCCCTATACTGGCATGGTAGCTGTTATTATACAAGAACTCAATCAAAGGTAGGTGCTCATCCCAATTACCCTTAAAATCTAGAACACAGACTCTCAACATATCCTCTATGGTCTGAATCGTCCTCTCACTTTGGCCATCCATTTGAGGATGATATGCGGTGCTCATATTCAATTTCGTTCCTAGAAACTCTTGGAATTTAGTCCAGAACCTGGAATTAAATCTCGGGTCTCGATCCGACACTATAGAAACAGGAACTCCATGTTTGGTAACTATCTCATCCAAGTATAACTTAACTAACCTTTCCAATGAATACCTTTCATTAATCAGAAGAAAATGCGCCGACTTAGTCAATCTACCAATGATTACCCAAATAGCATCATGATTCACTCTCGTCTTTGGCAATCCCACTACAAAATCCATGGCAATGTCTTCCCATTTCCACTGGGGAATCTCCAAAGGTTGTAACAATCCACTCGGCCGTTGATGCTCTGCTTTCACCGTCTGACACATGTGACACTTACTTACCCAATTGGCAATATCCTTCTTCATTCCTGGCCACCAAAAATTTCTCTTCAAATCCTGGTACATCTTGGTGCTACCAGGGTGGATAGAAAACCTAGAGTTATGTGCTTCCTGTAATACTTCGTTCTTCAACTCTGTTACATCAGGAATCCAAACTCTGGATGAAAACCTATATAAACCTTGACTATCTTTTTGAGTACACAACTCTTCTCCTGTCAAAGTATCCAACTCTTGTTCCATAACTCCTTCTTGACATCTTCTAATCTTTTCCATCAATGCTGGCTGGAAAGAAATTTCATATAGTTGCTCTTGACTTCCGTTAGATCCTAGAACTTTAATTTCCATTCTTTCCAAGTCTCGTGCCAATTCTTCAGTAATCTTAACCATATTCAGCCTTTCCTTCCTACTTAAGGCATCAGCCACTACATTGGCTTTACCTGGGTGATAATTAATCAAACAATCATAGTCCTTAATCAATTCCAACCACCTTCTCTACCTCATGTTCAGATCTTTCTGCGTGAATATGCACTTCAGGCTCTTATGGTCTGTATAAATGTCGCATTTCTCACCATACAAGTAGTGACGCCATAACTTTAAAGCAAATACTATAGCCGCCAATTCGAGGTCATGAACTGGATATTTCTGCTCGTGAGGCTTTAGTTGTCTGGAGGCATACACAATCACTTTGTCATGCTGCATTAACACACATCCCAATCCTTTCAGAGAAGCATCACTATAAATTACAAAGTTTCCCGTCTCATCTGGCAATGCTAACACTGGAATCGTCACTAGTCTTCGTTTTAACTCCTGGAAACTCTCTTCACACTTTTCCGTCCAAACGAACTTCTCATTCTTCCTGGTCAACTTAGTTAGTGGGGATGCAATCTTCGAGAAATCTTTTACAAACCTTCGATAATGTCCTGCTAATCCAAGAAAACTTCTTATTTCCGTGGGTGTTTTCGGTTGCTCCCATTTTGATACTGCTTCAATCTTTACCGGGTCTACTTTGATACCTTCTTTACTTATTACGTGACCAAGGAACTGTACTTCCGTCAGCCAAAACTCACACTTAGAAAACTTAGCATACAATTGCTTTTCTCTTAACTTTTGAAGGGCAATCTGCAGATGCACCGCGTGATCTTCTGGATTCTTCGAGTATATGAGGATGTCATCAATAAATATAATAATAAACTTATCCAGATACTCCTTGTATACCCTATTCATCAAATCCATGAAAGCCGTTGGCGCATTCGTTAATCCAAACAAAATTACTAGAAACTCGTAATGGCCATACCTTGTTCGAAATGCAGTCTTGGGGATATCCTCGGGCTTTATCTTCAATTGGTGGTAGCCAGACCTTAAGTCAATCTTTGAAAAGTGACATGCTCCCTTAAGCTGATCAAACAAATCATCGATTTGCGGCAAAGGATATTTATTCTTTATCGTCAACTTGTTCAGCTCTCTATAATCAATACACAATCTCATACTCCCATCCTTTTTCTTCACAAATAACACTGGAGCACCCCACGGGGAAACACTGGGTCGAATAACTCTTTTATCCAATAACGCCTGAAGTTGCATAGCCAAGTCTTTCATTTCCATCGGGGCCATTATGTATGGAGCCTTAGAAACTGGTTCAGCTTCAGGTATCAAGTCAATGGAGAACTCTATCTCACGATCAGGTGGCAATCCTGGTAATTCTTCTGGAAAAATGTCAGGGAATTCTCTTACTATAGGGATGTCATCCAAAATAGAGGTCTCTTTCTTCGTATCCACTACATGAGCCAAGTACGCTTCACATCCTTGTCTCAGCAATCTTTTTATTTGCATCACTGAGAGAAACTTCCTATCTTGCCTCTAACCTTGGTAACTGATCCTTCTATTATCGGAGGTGTACAAAACAACTCTCTTTTTCTTACAATCAATATTTGCCTTATATCGAGACAACCAATCCATACCTAAAATAACATCAAAGTCTCCCAACTCGAAGGGTATTAAGTCAACAGGAAACATATACTCCGAAATCTCTAGGGAACAACTAGGACAAAATTGCTTTACAGGTACTTTATCTTTATTAGCCATTTCTATAGTTAAAGGTTCATCTAAGTCTTCTAGCATCAATTGCATTTTATTCACACAATTCACAGATATAAAAGATTTGGACGCTCCCGAATCAAACAAAACTTTAACAGGTACTGAATTAAGAGTAAGCGTACCTGCAACCACATCAGAGTCATGAACTGGAGACTTCTGGGTCATCTTAAAAGTCCTAGCTCTCACAGTACTGGTTGCTGGTCCTTGGGACACACTATTTCCAACATTACCTTGAGTCACTAACTTGCAATTCCTAGCTATATGTCCCACTTTACCGCAACTAAAACAAGTAACTCCTTGAATCTCAGACTTACACTCCGTGGAATAGTGACCTTTCTGTCCACACTTAAAACAATTAACATTCTCTCGGCACTGTCCACTATGCTTTTTCCCACACATCTTACAATCAGTCACTGGCTTACTCATTCTCGTCGGGGCAGAGTTAACTGATGTTGTACCGGGTTTCGCCTGAGGAACATCCTGCCTCTTGAACCTCTTATTCTTATTCCTTCCAAACCAACGCTGAAACTTCCGACTCGCTATTCCTGCTTCTGATCTAGCGGGTCCACTTTCAAATTTTCTTTTCTTCTCACCCTGCTCCTTTGCAGCTAATTTCTGATCACTTTCTATCACTAGGGCAGCCTGAACTACCGAAGTATATGTCTTGAGTTGTAAGGCTACAATTCCACTCCTTATTTCTGGCTTCAACCCTTGCTGAAACCGCTTTGCTCGTTGAGCTTCTGAACTCACATATTCTGGTGCTATACGGGCCAACTCCGTAAACTTTGCTTCATATTCCGTGACACTTTTATTCCCTTGTTTCAATTCCAAAAATTCCACTTCCATTTGACTATGGAGACAATCCGGAAAGTATTTCTCCAAAAACAACTCTGTAAATCTGGTCCATGGAACTGGACCTTCTCCTTCTAGGGCTCGTGTAGACTCCCACCAATAATTCTAATCATTCTATAGAAAATAACTAGCATAATCAGTCTTTAAATTCTCACTCACCTTGGTGAGCGCAAACGCCTTTTCCATCTCTTTTAACCATATCCTGGCAGCAACAGGATCTACCTCTCCCTTAAACTCTGGGGGCTTCACTGCTTGAAAAGATTTAAAACTAACATCCTGATTTGCCCCTCTTATCTCATGCTGTTGCTGGATTTGTAGGTGCTGCTGTTGGATTTGCTGTTGTTGTTGTTGTATGAGCTGCTGTTGTTGTTGTTGTTGTTGTTGCAATTGTTGCTGCTGTTGCTGGAATTATTGTTGCTGTTGGGCCAGCTGTACAGTCTGCTGACGCAACAAGTTCATCAAATCACTCATGGAAGGATCCCTTGCAGATCCATTATTGGGCTGAGAATTTCTCTTTGGTGGCATCTCCTGAAACATAATAGTCATATATAAGAAAATGGATTGCTCCAGTAGTTTATGTTTATGCAATCAGGAGAGTGTTGCCACTAAGACAATATTCTCATCCCTCATTAAAATTGGATCCGTCCTGAGTGAATGATTATGATCCAAAAATGCCAGCAACAGAAACAAAATTAATAATAACAACAATAATAGCAACACAAAATATATAAAAACTAATCAATAATATAAAGCAGCTGAACTACAGTAACCAACAGAATCCAACTAGTACAACTGAAAATCCAAATACAAAGAACCATCCGAATACACGCCAAAATTGGCTGTCATAACAGCCTCGCCTACTACAAACTATCACAACATAATGTACATATACAAGGTAAACAACTACAGAACTCCTAGAAGTCACTCTGAGCTCTGCATCCCTCTATAGCAGCTCTGTCTAGCCACTACCACTGCCACCAATGGAACCTAGCTCAAACACTAGCCAGTTCACTAGGTCCTGATACTGCACAGCTCTGAACTCTGAACTAATGAAACGGTCAACAGATCTAGCCCTCTCTACAGCCATCTGGGTCAATCCTCTCACACGGGCTCGCACCTCAGGGGAAGGGGCAGAAATACCCTGAAATGGTGCAATAGGTACCTGGTCCAACTGGGCAGCAAACTCTGGACTCTGATCTCTGATAAAGGAAGTATTCACCGCCCTATGCACATGATAAGGGATCGGTGAAGAAATACCACTAGGGGCCACAGGAGGTGTCGAAGGTCTCGTCATGGAAGAACTGGGACCGCAGCCGGGAGGGAAATCCCTGACAGCCGACACAGACCTACGTACCCAACGGGGACGAGGACCAGATACAGGGATGTCTCGATGCACAAAAGAAGGAACTGGGGGAGGAGGCATATGGGTCTCCTCAGCAACAGCATCAAGGGGTTTCTCCGAATCTGAGCTATCCGAATCAGAAGCCCGAGATGGAGAACTCGAAATCGCAATAGGCCACTGCCAATCATAAATATACAGGCAAGACACAACCAGGTCAAGGCAATTCTATTAAAACATTTAATAGATGTCAGGGTAACGCCGTCGGAACCCTCGACTGACTCTAACGGTTTGCTCCTCTATAAGAGTTGCTGACTCACACATAAAGACTCACGCTATCACCTACTTGACACAATCCCTAACCTGAATCAGGGACTTGAACCTGTAGCTCTGATACCAACTGTGACGGTCTCAACCCCGGGGTCAGGAGTTGACGTCACTAAACAGAATTACCAAAAATATAAACAACAGAATTATTATTAAAATATACTAACTCGACCCCGATCCAAGATCCGATCCAGGTTCAAGTATAGTTCAGGTTCTCAATATTACAAACTCTTTAT
This sequence comes from Apium graveolens, assembly GCF_009905375.1. Classification (NCBI taxonomy): domain Eukaryota; kingdom Viridiplantae; phylum Streptophyta; class Magnoliopsida; order Apiales; family Apiaceae; genus Apium; species Apium graveolens. Next base: position 37,084,346 of record NC_133656.1, on the reverse strand, counting down.
TCAACATCTAAGACACACAACTTTATTCAGCAACTCCTCAGACCTCATGGCCTGATACAAACTACCTCAGAGGAGCCGGGTCCAGTAGGGGCGGGAACATAGGTCGGTCTGACTGATCTTCTAGGCATCTGCGAAATATACATAATAGTTTGCAAGGGTGAGCATAATAGCTCAGCAGTACCAAAATATGAATAACAGAATAAATCAGTAATGCAACAATAATAGGAACAGAACTGTAATTATGATACCAATATTATACAACAAAATTTAGAGAAAAACTGGATATCGCTAACTAGCATGCTTCATTAAAACAACGTAGCAGTGTGCTGTAAAAACACCAGAGTCCAATTTTAGCATACTAGTCACTTTTATAAAATCACCGTACCAATTACCTGTACTCTTACAAGAATCACAAAATCCAAATCAGATACGTATGGATATGTGAAGACAGCTGATCAGGCTATCAACACTAGATGGCTCCAACTGCCATCTTATTCATGGCTCCAACTGCCATTTCAATTAGTCTCTGACCTGCTGGACTAATCGGTTATACAGTGCGCGCAACCGAATTAGCCTCTTACGCCAACTCAATAGGCCTACTCTGGCCCCAACGTATCCCATATCTGATCGTTTAATCCAGTTTTCAAAATCATCACTTTTACCTATCTCTTTTCAAAATCCATTTTATCACAACACTCTATTCAAACTCGCTCGGAATCTACAAATACAGAATACCCTAATCAGTTACACCGACATGCTTGATATCCTCAAATTCTAACAACTCAATTCGACAACCCGACTCGTATTAATACTATACACACAACCCGTAACCACATAGTCACGTAGTCAGAAATATTCTTAGGGTAACACGTATAAGTATATATTTTCGAACATATTTTTAGGAAATTTTGGCAGCACCTTATTTATTTATAAGACTACCCGTCGATTACAATCGACGTTCACAATCACAACACAATTCGTAATATAATTAATTATTTAGGTCCGATAAATATTTTACACAAATCATTTTTATTTATTTATAAAATTTAGGACTCAGATTAAATCATCACGGTCCACCGTTCGCTCGTAAAAAAAAGTCATCGCAAACGGCGGCAAAATTTCGCGGGTACCCGATAAATTCTCGGGTTTCCAGCGCAAAATTTCACCGATTAATCCTTAAAATTTTTCTCCGCATAATTAATTAATATCATCAATATTAATCAAAACCCTGCAGAAAATAAGAAATAAAAGTTAAAAGTTATAACAATCAAGCCCAACTGCAGAGTTCGGCCCAACTGTAGAGGCCCAAAATAAGGCCCAACAGCAAGCCCAAATCACAGAAAGCCCAACAGAACCCAAATCAAACCAAAAACCACAGCCGCACACACTGTACAGCCACTGCACGCGCCACCACCCGCGCCACACACACGCACACATGATCTTACTCACACGCTATCGAACACAGAAGCGCACAAACAAACATATATACAAGAACGTATATATATATATATATGCAAGCAATCGAACCATAACAGGACTGAAGCAAGCCGGAAATATTACTGGAAATTACAAGAACAGTGGCAACTTGGCCGGAAGGAGAGAACAAGAAAACGAAAAGAGAAAGAGGAAGAGGATGAGTAGAGAGATGAGAGATAACGAGAGGTGAGAGATGAGATATCAAGAGAGAGACAGGCCCCGAACAAAGTGGAAGGGGAAACCCCCCTTTTACTTAGTTTTTTTTCTGATTTCCTGATAGCAAGCCACGTATCAATAAATTAGACACTCAGCAATTTAATCCTCCTGCAAGAATTACACGTATACCTGTCTCGTTCTTTTTAAATTCAGGTTCGTTTTCTTTTAAAATAACGAACAAACTGCACATCAAAATGCACCAAAAAAATTACGAAAACGGCGCTAAAATATTATAAATATCTCGAAGTAAATAAAAACATAAATTTCAAAATTTTTAAACAATTTTTTTAAGGTATGCTTTATACCCGCTTTTTAACCAATAGTGAAACAATGCGCGGGTAAAACAATTTCCGAAAATTTCCAAAATAATTTTAAAATTCTCAGAATAATACGAACTTAATAAAATATAAGTTTCATAATTTTTAAAGATTCCCATAATTAAATATGGATTTTAGCATTTAACACACTCAAAAAAACATTTAAAAATGAATAATTAACGAAATATTGATTTCTCAATTTTATAAAGTCCTAAAAATAATTATTGAAATTATAAAATTAGAAAACCAATTTTAAAGACAACCCAAATATTTATGGAATTAAAATTTACCATAAAATCACTTTTGCATGCGAAATGAAATCATATAACTCGCCAATAAATCACATAATTCCAATTCCACATATCAACAAATCATAAATAATTAAATAACAATCAGTAACTGCTGCCAAAATCAATACACATCTTTTATTTATTTATTTAAACTTTTATTACACTTCCAAATATTAAAATAAAATAAAAATACACGAGTCGTTATATTTCAAAGATGCAAGTAACCTCTGACATAGCTCAAGTTAAATTGATATCAAAAGATAAATTAAAGACACTCCTACCAGGATTCACTAAGGCCAAACAGACTCAACCTTTGAAGACTGTTGCAAGTGGTTTTGAAGCAAGAGTGGTTACTGGAAAGGAAGCAAGAGATAAAACTGGATTGGGAAGTGCTGATGAAAGAAGAATACAGAACACTACCAATGATCCAACTTCCTTGAGTGAACCAGGTATTGGAGCAACTCCTGAGAGATTGAATCAACTGGAATCTGTACAAATGGTTTACCATACCTACTTGAAAGAACACATCTTGTTGTACTTCATGACAGATGGTAGGGTTTATCATATAAGGGAAAATGCCATTCCATTGAAGTATTTTGAAGAACTAGAGCATGTATTATTCTTACTTCAAGTGAATGACAGAATAACAGAAAGTGCTGTAAACTATTTGAAGAATCAGATTCAGAGACAGAAAAAGCTTTATTCTGTTAAGTCTGACAGCACATATCTTCTAAAGTACAGAGATCACAAGGGTGATATAGTTGAAATGAAGCCCAACACTGCCAAGATTATAACTACCTTTATGGGTTATAGGGCTGTGGAATTCAATCTTGAGTCTGATAAGGCATATTTGATCAGACTGGATCAGGATATAAGAAAAGCTAGAATTAAAGATCTCAGGGCTGCAATCTTTCAAATTGGTGAAGATACTGCAGAACTTAAAGATGCTAAAAGGAGGATGATTGATGAACTCAGATATGCTGAGAGATGTTTGTTGAAGAACTATCTCAGAACAACTCCTGACATCAAAGAGATCAGAAGATGAAGCCAAGTCAAGATCTATAACTGCTCAAATTCTGATATGAATACAAAATGAAGTTTTTATCAGAAGTAAAAGTTGGTAAAGCTTTAAGGACTGTAAGTTGTAGTTATCTAGTCTAATTCTCATGCATTTGTACTTAATGTTTTTGACATCATCAAATATCTGTTAAAGTTGTATATTATGCTAATTTACAAGTTGGGGGAGATTGTTAGATATATTTGATAATGTCATGGCTAATATGATTTATGTTTAGTTTTCAGATCTTACTTAAACAGGATAAATCAGTACTTACTAGAAGTCAGGAATTAAGGATATCAGTACTTATATTATCAGGAGATAATCATCAGAAGATGGATATCAGAACTTAAGTACTGAAGGACGTTCAGATAAGTACAGCAGTTGATTAAAGGAAAGAAGATCGAGACAAACATAAGAAGAGATATGCATAAAGAAGGAATTCTATGAAGAATAGAATACTTGGAAGAAAAGATATCTGATTGATATATTTTAGGAAGCAGAATTATATTCCATATCAATTAGCGATTATCTTGTAACTGTGTAGTATATAAACACAGACATAGGGTTTACACTATAAGTGTTATTATATTCGAGAAGATTATTCATTGTAACCCTAGCAGCTCTCGTGATATTTGTTCATCACTGAGAGGTAACAGTTCCATACTGTAACAGAGTTTATTGTTTCAATAAAGTTTGTTTTCTGTTACTTGAGTTATTAAAGTTCGATTTGATTGTACTATACACTATATTCACCCCATCTACAGCGTGTGTGTGTGACCTAACATAATATTTATTAGTTGACTATTAATACTTATATAATATTTGTAGCTCATAATTAATATATATTAATTGACGCATCATTAATATGCTTCACCATTGTGTACTTTATATATACATTAACGCAAATGTAAAATTTATTTAACTAAATAATCATTTGTTAAAATTTATTAATTTTACATGATTAGTATTCACATATACATATTCATGTACACATATATACATAGATATACACATACATAAACACACACACACACATGTATATGTACTTATTCGAACCAGACTAGCATTTTAAAAGCGAATAGATGCTTGATCGGGCTACTAATTTTTACTCATCAATCACATTTTTGACACAAAAAATAATCTAACCGCAATTATAATATAAACACATAAAATAATTTAAAAAATCAACGAATTATACATATTTTCATGTCCGTTCATAATTTAATGATATTTATTTCCCATTTATTCTTTCAATTAATGCATCATTAATATTTATATTTTTAAATATCACTGAAATATATATCAAAAACTACTTATTTTGATTTAGATTTATGTTTGAGTAATAAGTTCATATATACATATATTTTGTCAATAATATTATTCATAATAATATGTCATCCAATACTTATACGTAAGAAACATATAAGTACTTTTTGATATTTCAGTTAAATTTAAAATTCTAAATATTAAAATTTATAATTCACGTATTCATATTATTATTTTGATAATTAATAACATATGAGTTAGATGTCAACTGAAAAAACTACGTATCGAGTATACATATGTGCATTGAACTATTTATGCATCTAATTAGATAAATTATATATACTATTGTCACTTTAACTATTATATTTTTATGGTACAAATAAATTCGAATTTAGACAAAGATTAAGGAACTTTCATATATATAAGTACAATTCAAACTTGTATTGACACTAAGTGTTGTATCACTAATCAATCACATTTTTAACACATCAAATACATAAAATATTTTTAATCACATTTCTAACATACACACAAATTGAATAATTATTAACAAATCAATATTTTATACATATTTAGAGAATACCCGTGCATCACACTGGCTAAAGATTGTGTTATGTATAAGTAATCGACCTCCAAGATATCTTGTTATTATTCTCTTTAATCGTCCAAAGTGAGAGCTATACCATTCTATATCTCATGTGTTATTTTCTTTGAAATGTATGGTAGAAAATGAATACAGACACACATGTAATTTTTGGCTTATAGCCTTCATTAAACATATGATCGTGTTGATTTATATTGATGTTTAGTTGCGACCTTACACGTCACAACTTGAAAGAATGACTGTGACTGAAGCAGATAATCTTAGTAATGTTTTTGTATCAAATGAAACCAGAAGAAGCCTAACATGTTCATAACTATGTATTTGTTAATATTGAATGAGAGATGTGAAAAGTTATTGAGGTCAAGAATAAATATTCAAATAACAATCAAAAATAAAATTATAAATGTACAAACTACTATATTTTGCAGTATTCTCAAATAAGCACAAACACTTTTACAGCAACCCGCATGGATCACCTTTAGCAGTGGACAACAAGAAATACCACAAATATTTTAAAAATAACCCACATGGTTCGCCATTAGCAGTGGACAACAAGAAATACCACTTCTGACCTATATTGTTTTAGTCAAATTTTCAAGAATACGTTCAACCCAAATATCACCACATCCAAAAAATAACTCATATATATTCAAACAAATACGTACTCAATCCACCGGGCAACGACATGCATATATCGTCAATAATTGTAATTAAAACAAATAATCGCAACAACATTGTAATCATACCACAAATACCCACGCTCACATACACAAATAAATATATCATTAATCCATCGGAAAATAACATAAATATACCGTTAACAATTACAATTATAAAACAAAATTGAATTAACGCAATATAGAGCATGTCCGTGCATTGCACGGGCTAGAGAGCTAGTTTTATATGAAAGTTGTAAAAGAGAAAGAACGCGCGAGGAGGTCGTTATCATCATCAATGTTGCAAAAATTCACAAAGAAGAAGGCAGATGTAAAGCTATTGAACATTGTTTAGATATGAGTTGTTACAGTTTCACACCATAAAACATTGTTTAGATATGGAAGTTTTCAAAGAAGGACTACACTATAAATGCAGCAAATGTAATCGTATTATTCCACACCTGAATAAAAGCTTTGTCAAAAGATTTTGAAGAATTGAATACACATTACATTAACTGATAATGACTGATTAATGTATTCATATAAGCACAGATTTCGTGTATTAAATAATGCCGAATGGAGCAAAATTGTTGGGAGCACAGTTTTTGAGATTCATGTTGAATACTTGGAGGTAAATTTGTTGCTAAAATTGTTAAAATACATGTGACTTATCCATGATCTGGAAACCATAATTGCGAATTTGATTTCGCTGGAAATATGTGTGTAACCAAACTACAATGAACCAAAATGGTGTGGACATTTTGACAGGTCTGAATAGTATTGTACTACTTTACTATCAATTGAATCTTTGCAATGGTCAGATTTGCATTATCATAGATTTCACAGTGCAACCTTAAAGGAAGATGACAAATTCAGAGTTGTTCACACTGAATACCAACTAATTTTCTCTGCTGACACAAAAATTACAGAGGTGGAAAGTGAGGAAGGCGCATACCCACTAGATGTTTTCAATTTCTATGATCACATCGAGTTACCACCGTTAGCAGACAGAACTCGGTATTAGATAGGTATATATGATTTAACTTAGGAAACAAATGTCCTTAATTGATATTGTGTATTAGGTTAGTAATCAATCGGAATACTGAAAATATTATATTTTCTTGCACTCCTTCAGTTGTTATAGGTATACATTAAGACCGTGAATCCATCAAGTGAATCCATCAAGCTCAGGGAAATAATAACTAGGCAACAGATTACCAATATGCAAATCAAATTCCATATCACAGATGGAAGGTAAATTTAATCTTTCTACCTCATAAGAAGTAGGCGTGTACTCCACTATATTATTCTAATCCTCTCAAGTTTTCACTGTGGAAAATGGAACAATAATCATATCTAATCAAATTTAACCTAAGGTATGTTGATGAGAAGGAACTATGGTACTGCCATATAAGTACGGAGCGCAAGAACAAAGTTGAGAGTGAAAGTGATGATTACGAATGTATCAAGTGCAAAAGGCGAGGAATCCCTCATCCTGAGAAAAAGTAAATTACGTATAAAAATTTGCTTAAAGGTATAGTTGCTCCCACACATACTCATACTTACTGTGCATTTGTTGTGAAAAGGTGCAACCTCAACATTGTTGCATCTAAACAACAGTGGGGCTTTGGAAATATTACTGGATGACGGGGAGGTCCGCTCTCTCATAAAATACATAGCAAAATACATTTATATATAGTTAAGGTTTCAAACTTTCTACAAGTTATGAACTTCAGAGATTTTTTAACCTGCATACAAGTTATAAAATTAAATCAATACTGATTTTTCAGATTCCAACTACCAAAATTCGAGGGCAAGGGGTTCCCCAAAAGTATTGAAGGATCTGACCGAAAAAAAAACATTAGAGTTAAATTCCTTCTCAAGGAGGAGAATAGAAAGCATTTAAAAATTGTCTATACTGCAACCAATGTTTATTTTGGGTCTTACATTCCTGGCGATGAACCAGCAGCCGAGGATAGTCAAACTGTGGAACTCACTAACATGCAGGTAAAACTTTAAGTTTGCTCGAAATTTACAGTACATCACTAGGCTAGCCTTAGTACTCATAGTTTGTTGCTTAAATTAGTTTTCCTCATCTGGTATCCACCTCATTTTTCAAGCATGTGACTACAGAGGAAGTGCTTGAATTGAAGACTACTCAGTTGAAGAAACACATGTAGATACACCCTGAAACAATTTTGTTGATAAATATTTGCTTCTTTACTTTTCAATTCACTAAGTTTGCATGTACCTGAAACCAGTATCTAAATTTTGGTGGTAAGTTATTATAATATTTTTCTGCTTATGTTGATGCATATGTAAATTATTACTGATTCTACGAGGCCCATCACCGCGGGTGTAAATACTCATATATAGGGAGATGGTAAAATGTAAAAAACTCCTTAAAATAAAAACTAAAACTAAAAATTACACTATCCACCCACCTCAGTTTCACTTTTAACTCTTTTCCCAAAGTTAAAACTTCACCTTGAACCTACCCACTAGCTACCACTTCATTCATCCGCCATTACCGTCATCAGCCCCTTTCTCCACCGCCAGTTCGCCTCCATCGTCCCTTCATCTTCATCTTCTCTCAACTTTTCTTTTTTTGATGACCTCTTTGTTCTACATTACTCTATCTTTCTCTCTTCTTCACCTCTCTCTATACAAACTAATTAATATATTAATAGCTACAGTTATTGATTTCTATTTGGGATTCTGCTTGTTGTAACGGCAATGAATTGATTATCTGAGTTGACGGTGACGGTGAGATAGGCGGTAGTGGCATAACGGCTCTATATAATATATAACAAAACAGTATCAATTTTTAATATTTTTTATAATATAAATCGATAATTTTTATAGCAATTTTTATAGCATATATTAGTGATTTGTGTAAGACAACTTATTGATTTCAGCATTAATCTATTTCAGTAATTTGTGTAATAAAAATAAAAAAATATAGTTAAATCTCATAAGTGTTGGTGAAGTCTTTTTATAAATTAGATTTTAATTTTTATTTTAAGTTTAGTTTCTATTTTGATCATTTGCCCCCACACACACATAAATAAATAAATATATATATATAGGGAGCTACTTTAATAGAAATTAGAAATCAAATAATATTTTTTTTAAATTATTTTGAAATATATCATATATGGTATGTAAATTTATCGTTAATAGATGGAGAAAAATACAGTGAAGTTAGATTTAAAAGAAACTTATTATTTAACGGGAAAATCAAATTAAAAACGGAGAGAAAAAACTGAGATTGTGTGTGGGAGAGTGCAGATTAGTAGGGTGTGGTACTTTTAGGGGCTATTAGATTATATTAGTTTTTAGTTAAACCAAACCAAACCAAGCATACCCAGTAAATCCTACATATCGCAGGGTCTGGGGAGGGTAAAATATACGCAGCCTTCCCCTCATTCAAATAATGAAGAGACTGTTTCCCAAAAAACCCTCAACTTATGTGTGTGCATGTGCAAAAATATTAAAATGGTAGCAATTACAAATACAGAAAATTTTGATAGTATAAAGTAAATATATGTTGAAACAAACCTTAACCCATGGTTTTATTCACATAGGACTTACCGGATTCAAATGCGCTTTTTTTAACACGAAATTAGAGAATATAGTACATTTAATAATTGCACTAATAATTTGAAGCCGCTACATGCAACGAATAAAAAAAACCGCTAATACTTGCCAGAACCGTCTTCTTGTATGCAACTCCAGCCCTCAACAAAATGTTGATCCATCTGCAATTGTTGATCCCTCTGTTAAAAAGGCTGGTGGCCACAAACGTCGGGCGTCGACCATGCTTTCTTGTTTTTATGAATGCTTTTCACAATAATCCGCCACGCTCTTTCAACGGTAGATACTTGTGTGCCTACCCCGCACGTCCACTCGTAGGAACCATCCATACAATTAAAATCCTCCGGTTGTTCCAAGAGTGTTACACAAAATTGTTTATGTAGTCTCAGACTACCATGCGCCTAAATCTATCAATTGTTGTCGATAACCCTTTTCTTGATTCCAAACCAAAACCAACTTTAAACAAAAACAATAGTATGTGTTGAGAAGAAAACCAATAGGAAGAGACTGCTCTCTATCTTATCCCTAATATATTCCCTTATTTTCTTCTTCCGCAATGAAAATCGCCGATGTTCACTCCATCTTCTGTCGCAGGCCACCATTTGGTAATCTCTTACTAAAATTTGTAATCTCCTACTAAAATCTTTGACTATTTTATTTCTTTCCTTTTATTGTTTTAAAGTTTGTATTCAGGTTTTGATTAGTTTCTAGTTGTTTCAAAAAAAAAGATTAGTTTCTAGTTTTTTATTCTATATTTACTTTATATTTGATCATTTGCCTATATATATAGAAAAATATATGCTAGAGACCTCTACTTTTTTCCAAAAAATTTCCCTGATGTGTCACATGTATAATTAGCAACTTTTCTAATAATAATATAGGTCGTTTAGCAATTTTTCTAATAATAATATAGGTCGTGTGCATACATATGCGCCCACAAATTAAAATTAGCTCCACACCGTTTTATAAAGAAATTGGGGGAAAATTTTGGGGTACACTGCTCATATATATTTTCTCATGGGGTTTTGACCAAATGAGATCACAACATAATATATATATTTATTCTCCGAAATGTTTTACTAACAACTACCATAGTTTTATAATTTTATATTATATTAATGCATCATTTATTCAGTTTCATTCAAATTGAGATTAGAAATGCACAAAAGGCCCACCGGGCCGGGCCTTGACCGGGCCCTGAAAAACCCGGGCTTTGACCAGGCCGGGCTTTGACTTTAACAGGGCCGGGTCGGGCTTTCGAAAAATATCAGAGCCCGTTTGGGCCCTCGAGACGGGTCTAACCAGGCTTTTTTTCCGGGCCGGATCGGGACGGGTTTTTTTCTAATTTCATCGGATCGAGTTTTATTAGATATTTCGAAGACTACATATGTTTACAACTAGATCATAATAAAAATGTATTAGTATACATGGTTTATTTTATGAAAACATGACTGCGTTGAAAACATTTAAATTCGGTAAAAAATAAACATGTTTATAGAATAATATGTTTTATCATTGTTATCCAAATATATATATAGCGTACTTACTATATCTTTTTTCATTATTTATGCAATAAAGTATATATATAATATTATTAATCACAAATATGTAAATATATATGTGTTTTAAGTATTATTTATATTTATAGTAAATGTGAATTCATAAATATATAAGAAAATATATTAGAATAATCAGATTTTAACCGGGCTTTTCGGGTTTTTAATCGGGCCGGTCACTTTGCCTAAAAATATAGGGCCCGTCGAGACCCTAAGCCCGGGCCGGGACCGGACCGGGTTTTGACCTGCCGGGCTTGACCGGGCTTTGACCAGATCGGGCCGGGCCAGATTTTCGGGCCCGGACTTTTTGTACATCTCTGATTGGTGTTTTGCAATTGCTGTTCTTTTATCCATTTTTGAGAAAACAATGCATTCTTCAGGAAAGAAAATAGGTTCGGTCTGAATGGAGTAAATAATGTTCTTGTCATTGCTCTTTGACATGGGAGCAGACGGCCTTGGTTTATAGAAACCTGATAATTCTGTCAAAATATGGTTCACTTTGAACATGAACATGATTCAGGAAGAGTGGGTAGTGTGCGTCGACTTGTTCCGGTAAGATCTAAACCAAATCCATAAGTAGTTAAATTTCTTTATCAGTTTCAGCTAAGTACTACGTTACTCTGCTCATACAACGCTATTATTTGATGATTCAGCCAAACACTAGATTACAGGATTAGATAAGGTAAATCCATTGGATGGTGGTAGAAGTACGATTACTGATTTGCTGTCAAAAGCTCCTTAATTTAATTACTTGTAGAAGAAGCCTGGACAAAACTCGAGAACCGGGACATCTTATCTTGTAGAAGTACCTGTGGATTTCCTTGTTCAACCTACAATGACAAAGAAAGGAGTATTCTTAGATTATTTAGGGCGACATTTCATACACATTCTTTCCAGTTTCAATACAGGAGTCCGCGGGTAGCATCTTTGCAGAATAAAAAAGAATGTGAACAAGAATTTTTTACAGATTTATTTTATATCATGCCTAGTTAAGTAGTCAGGGTAGTCAGCCTAGGGTAGTCAGCCTGACTTGTTCTCTACACATGTCAACGGAAAAAAATAAGGAGAAAGTAGCAAAAGTAGAAGGCTTAATATAAGCTGTCAAATTTATATGCAACAAATTCCCAATGCACTGAATCAAGCTGGAACTTGCATCGAATTAGAATAATTTTTTCCCTTTTTGTTCTTTTTCTGTGGGCGTTCATAGAAGCGATTTACAACTAGACCATACAAAAACTTCCTGGTATAGAGCCTTTTGGATTTTGAAGGAGAGAGAAAGAACAGGAATGAGAATGGTTTGGAATTCCATGGGATAATGGGATAAGAGTAAGGAATGAGTAACCAAGTATATTGGAACGAGGTTCGAACATAATAATTTTCTGAGCCAAACACATACACTTGGGAATAAGATTCTTATTCCCATTAACCGGGTTGAAATCCCAGGAATCAAACGCTTCCAACTAATGTTTGGGTTAGAAAGCTTAAATTAGACATATAAATCATGTTATCTAATATTATCTAATTGGCTTAACGACCTTTTTAACCTCAAGGTTTGCATTAATATACCCATTTGCCCATGTGTTTCAAAGTCGTTCCTTTTTGCCCCTGAAGTACTGAAAACGTAACTTTTAAACCTGAGACTGATTCAGATTACATCGGGTTTTTCTCGCTCCTTCGATTTTTTTCCGGTCCAAGGTTACAAAGGTACATTTTCAGTACTTCAATGGAAAAATGGAATGACTTTGAAGCACATGAGCAGATGGGTATATTTGTGCAAACCTTGAGATTCAAAAGATCATTAAGCCTATCTAATTTATGCAAATATTTAATATCGAAACAAACGCACCATTTAATTAAAAGGGAAAACATGTAGTAAGAATGGAGTGAAGAAATGTGATGAATATAGAAAAGGAGATGAATAAAAAAGAGGAACACGAAAAGAAATGAAAAGATGCAAATTTACTAAATAAAATTTGAGAGGTCAATACTTTTATCATTAGGTTTTGGTGATTTGTCAAAATAAAAGTGATAATTAAATTAGACACTTAAAATCCTCCCTTAGGGTTTTATTTGTGGCACTTTCCGGAATCAAGTCGAACGAAGATATTCAGAACAAACTGTTTAAAGATTGTTTTCCGACATCTTATTTAGACATGACTTGAGATAGACATATCAACCTAAGGATATATTCTATACTAGGTTATTTTGTGTCAAACAAACAAATGCAACGACTTTAGGCACCAAACCCGAGAATTTTCAAACACCGCTTTTATGAGGCATTAACTGTCAAATTATTTAAAAACTTGTCATACCTATTTGTTTTAATCTCAAATTAGTTGAATATATACAGTGAATAGTTATATTCAATTGTTAGTGTCAAATGCCATGCTGATAAATAAAAGATTGATTTTATTCAAAATTACCCGTAAACCCTCATTTTACTGAATAAAATCATCTTTAAATCAAATTTAATTATTCCTTGGACCTTATAGTCATATTTCATAAGGAATATTATGTTTTAATATTTATCAAGTCAAAAGTTTTGGCTGACTCGTCGATAAAGACAAACGAATATTTTCGTCGCCCCATGACGTGGTTTTAACATTCGAAAAATCCTAAAATATTCCTCGGATATCTTTTAGACTTGAAACTTAAGATTTTTTGTTAGATATATTTGATAATGTCATGGCTAATATGTTTTATGTTTAGCTTTCAGATCTTACGTGAACAGGATAAATCAGTACTTAACTGTTGATCAGTACTTATACTGGAAGTCAGGACTTAAGGATATCAGTACTTATATTATCAGGAAATAATCATCAGAAGATAGATATCAGAACTTAAGTGCTGAAGGACAATCAGATAAGGACAGTAGCTGATTAAAGGAAAGAAGATTGAGATATACATAAGAAGAGATATGCATGAAGAAGGAATTCCGTGAATAATGGAATACTTGGAAGAAAAGATATCTGATTGATATATTTTAGGAAGCAGAATTATATTCCATATCAATTAGCGATTATCTTGTAACTGTGTAGTATATAAACACAGACATAGGGTTTACACTATAAGTGTTATCATTATTAGAAAAGATTATTCATTGTAACCCTAGCAGCTCTCGTGATATTTGTTCATCACTGAGAGGTAACAGTTCCATACTGTAACAGAGTTTATTGTTTCAATAAAGTTTGTTTTCTGTTACTTAAGTTCTTAAAGTTCGATTTGAGTGTACTATTCACTGTATTCACCCCCTCTACAGTGTGTGTGACCTAACAATTGGTATCAGAACCTATCTGTTAACTTACATACAGTTAAAGATCCAAACACAATCATGTCGGACACAGAAACTCCAACTAAGCCTACCACAACTGAGGAACCACCAAAGACACAAATTCAGAGTCGGTATGAGACCATCAGAGTCCCCATACTGAGACCATCTGAATATCCCATATGGAAGGTAAGGATGACCATGTTCCTGGAAGCAACAGATCCAGAATATCTGGATAGAATCAAGGAAGGTCCTCACAAACCAACCAAACTCACTGTTGCAGTTGCAGGTGAAGCAGCAATGACCGTACCAAAGGAGAAGAGTGATTATACTGCTGAGGACATAGCATCAATTGCTAAGGATGCTAAGGTACGACACTTACTGCATAGTGCCATTGATAATGTAATGTCAAACAGGGTAATCAACTACAAGACTGCTAAGGAGATATGGGATGCTCTGGAAACAAGGTGTCAGGGAACTGACACAATTAAGAAGAACATGAAGACAATACTCACTCAAGAGTATGAACACTTTGACTCAAAGACTAATGAGTCATTGAATGATTTATATGATAGATTTGTCAAACTTTTGAATGATTTGTCATTGGTTGATAAAGAGTATGATCTTGAAGATTCAAACCTTAAGTTCCTGTTAGCTCTTCCTGAATACTGGGATTTGAAGGCAACGACAATAAGAGACAACTACAATCTTGATGAAACAACTCTTGACGAAATCTATGGAATGCTCAAGACTCATGAGCTGGAGATGGAACAAAGAAGCAAGAGGAAAGGAGGAAAGTCAAGGACAGTTGCTCTTAAGGCTGAAGAAGAATTCCCCAAAGCAGCTTCCTCAAAGAAAGACAAGGGTAAAGCTCTTTTCATAAAGTCTGATACTGAGTCATCAAGTTCTGAGAGTGATGATGACTCAGATTCTGAAAGCTTGCCTGAGACTGATGCTGATGAGGAGATGATGAAGCTGTGTGCTCTTATGGTGAAAGGAATCACCAAGATTGCATACAGGAAGTTCAGGAAGGGAAAAAAGTTTTCCAGAAAAAGCATAAGTTCTGATAAGAAGAATTTCAGAAGATCTGAAGGCAGAGGAGGAAAGTCTGACAGAGGAGATTACACCAATGTTAAATGCTATAACTGTGGTGAGCAAGACCACATATCTCCTGACTGCAAGAAGGTAAAGGGTGACAGAGGCAAGGCTCTTGTCACAAAGCAGAAAAGCTGGACAGACACTTCAGACTCTGAAAGTGAGGAGAACTATGCATTGATGGCAAATGCTGATAAAGAAAGTGCTGAGAGCAGTTCTGAAGCTGCTGAAACAAAGGTACCTCAGACTACTTATGCTTTTCATACTGATGATATTAATGAGTTGAGAAGATATCTTAAAACCATGTTTGTCAGCTATAGAGACCAAACTTTAACATGTGAAAGATTAACTTCTGAAAATCTTGCATTTAAGAAAAGGAATGATTTCTTAGAAAAAGAGTTAGTCATGTTCCATCAAACTCAGAAGGATAGAGATGATGCTTTTTATGTAAGGGATGAAGTGCTAAAAATGAATGAATCTCTAAAAATTGAGTTAGAAAAGGAAAGAGAGATAATCAGGATTTGGACTAACTCCGGCAGAACAACTCAAAATTTGCTAAGTAGTGAAAATTGGAAAGAGGGCTTAGGTTATGGAGAGAATAAGAATGATAAAGGAACTGAAGAAATTAAGCCTGTTGTTAAGCAAAAGCCAAAGTTAAAACCTGTTAAGTTTGTAACTGTAAAGTCTGATAATGAGAAATCAGAAGTTAAAGAGGAATTATCTTCTGACAAACTAAAACAGGAAAAGACAGCTGAAGTAAACATAGGCTTAATGACAAAGAAGTAGCTTAAGCATAAGCTGAAAGATGTCAAGAATGCAAACAAGATAAAATCACCTAGGAAAAATAGGAATGGAAAGGAAGGTGTGAATAAAAGCAATGATTATAAACCTGTTCCTGATGCTCCTAGGAAAACATGTCATAACTGTGGAAGTTCTAACCATCTGGCTTCTTTTTGCAGGAAAAATAAGAATATTAACTCCTTACCTTCAAAATCAGGAGTTAAGAGTCAGTTTGTTAGATACAAACCACAAAATCCTTGTTTTAATTGTGGAAGTTTATGGCATTCCATTTATACTTGTAAGGAATATCATAGTTTGTACTATGATTATTATCAAATAAAACCTTCTTTGAAGAAAGTTTCCATTGTTCCTTCTAGTGTAAATTCTGATTCAAAGTCTGATAATGTAAATTCTGATAAGAAAAATGTTAACATAAACTCCGATGCTAAATCCGCTGCAAATGTTAACAAACTTAATAAGGCCAAAGGATCCAAGCAAGTCTGGGTCCTTAAAACTAATAATTAGTGGTCTTTGTGATTGCAGGGCAACGGGAAAAATATTCTAGTTCTGGACAGTGGATGTTCAGGACATATGACTGGAAATAAGGCCCTGCTATCAGACATTGTGGAGAAAGCTGGCCCAAGTGTTTCTTATGGAGATGGCAACATTGAAAAAACATTGGGATATGGCAATATCAATCTTGGAAATGTCATAATTAAACAAGTAGCTCTGGTCTCAGGACTTAAACACAACCTACTGAGTATAAGTCAAATCTGTGACAGAGGTTATCATGTTGATTTCTTTGAAGAACACTGTGAAGTTGTGAGTAAATCTAAAGGCAAAGTTGTTCTGAAAGGATACAGACGTGGTAACATTTATGAAGCTAAACTTTCAACAAGTACTGATGGCTCTGCAATCTGTCTGTTAAGTAGAGCATCAATTGAAGAATTGGAATTGGCATAAGAAACTCTCTCATTTAAATTTCAACAATATAAATGAACTGGTCAAGAAAGATCTTGTGAGAGGATTGCCAAACACAGTATTTGCTCCTGATGGTCTTTGTGATTCATGTCAGAAAGCCAAACAAAGAAAATCTTCATTCAAGAGCAAGACTGATTCATCAATTCTTGAGCCTTATCATCTTATACATGTTGATTTATTTGGTCCAGTAAATGTCATGTCTATTGCAAAGAAGAAGTATGCGTTGGTCATAGTGGATGAGTTCACCAGATACACATGGGTGTATTTCTTGCACACAAAAAGTGAAACTGCATCTATCTTGATTGATCATGTCAAACAGCTGGATAAAATGGTCAAAGATTCTGTGAAAATTTTAAGGAGTGATAATGGCACTGAGTTCAAGAATTTGATAATGGAAGAGTTCTGCAAAAGCCAAGGAATAAAGCAGGAATTTTCTGCTCCTGGAACTCCACAGCAAAATGGAGTTGTTGAAAGGAAGAATAGAACTCTCATTGAAGCTGCACGTACAATGCTTGAAGAAGCAAAACTTCCAACCTATTTCTGGGCTGAAGCTGTGCAGACTGCTTGTTTTACTCAAAATGCAACACTCATTAACAAGCATGGAAAAACACCATATGAGATGGTGAAGAAAAAGAAGCCAAATCTGAAATATTTTCATGTATTTGGATGCAAGTATTTTGTTCTCAAGACTCATCCTGAACAGCTATCAAAGTTTGATCTAAAAGCTGATGAAAGAATCTTTGTTGGATATCCACTTTCCACAAAAGCCTTCAGAGTCTATAATTTGAGAACAAAAGTGGTCATGGAATCTATCAATGTCTCTTTTGATGACAAAAAGATTACTGGTCTTGAAGATTTCATTGACCATGATCAGCTGAGATTTGAAAATGAAGACTCAAATTCTGATACAGAAAATCCTGACAGTCTAAGTCCTGATACTGTAAACTCTGATGGATTAAACTCTGATGTTATTGAAACTGTGGAGACTACGTCAAAGAAAGATGCACCTATGCAGGGGGAGCATATTCAAGATTCTACCACATCTCAAGAAACATCAGAACATGCATCTGGCTCTTCAAGTTCTGATTCGTCAAGTTCTGATAAGCCAAATTCTGATAGTGCTGAAAATCTAAATACTGAAGAATCCAACTCAGAGAGCATAGTTTCAGGGGGAGCATCAGAAAATGAAAATGAAGATAGCATGGATCATGGGGGAGCATCCAGTTCTAGAGAAAACCTTCCATCTGCAAGGAAGTGGACAAAATCACATACACCTGATTTGATAATTGGAAATCCTGATGCAGGTGTCAGAACTAGAACAGGTACTTCAAATGAGTGTCTTTACAATTCTTTTCTCTCTCAGACTGAGCCAAAGAAAGTGGAAGAAGCTCTTCAAGATGCTGATTGGGTGCAAGCAATGCAGGAAGAGTTGAATGAATTTGAAAGAAACAAAGTCTGGACCCTAGTACCAAGACCAAAGAATAGATCTGTTGTTGGTACAAAGTGGGTATTCAGAAACAAAACTGACAGTGATGGCATAATTACAAGGAATAAGGCAAGGCTGGTTGCAAAAGGATATTCTCAATAGGAGGGAATTGATTATGATGAAACATTTGCACCAGTTGCTAGGTTAGAAGCTATAAGGATATTTTTGGCTTATGTTGCTCATAAAAAGTTTACTGTCTTTCAAATGGATGTGAAAAGTGCTTTTCTCAATGGAGAATTGGAGGAAGAGGTATATGTTGAACAACCTCCAGGTTTTGTAGATACCAAACATCCAGACTATGTCTACAGACTTGACAAAGCACTTTATGGACTTAAGCAAGCTTCTAGAGCATGGATGAGACTTTAGCTCAATTTCTTCTGAACAGTGGATTCAACAGAGGGACAATAGACAAAACACTGTTCTACCTCAACCATGGAAAGGACTTACTTCTGGTCCAGATTTATGTTGATGATATCATTTTTGGATCTACAAATGACAAACTTTGCAACAAGTTTGCCAAACTAATGCAGTCAAGATATCAAATGAGTATGATGGGGGAACTTAGCTATTTTCTGGGCCTTCAAGTACACCAGAAACCTGCTAAAGAAATTTGGAATGCAAGATTGTTCAAGTGCATCCACTCCAATGGCCACTGCAACAAAACTGGATAAGGATACCGGTAAATCAGTAGATATTACTGACTACAGAGGTATGATTGGCTCTCTACTCTATCTAACTGCCAGTAGACCTGATATCATGTATGCTACCTGTCTTTGTGCAAGATTTCAAGCAGATCCAAGAGAACCTCACTTAACAGCTGTAAAAAGAATCTTTAAGTATCTTAAAGGGACAGCTGCTCTGGGATTATTGTATCCTAGAGAATCAGATTTTAAACTAATAGGTTACTCAGATGCAGATTTTGCAGGTTGCAAAATTGACAGGAAAAGCACAAGTGGAAGCTGCCAATTTCTTGGAGGCAGATTGGTTTCTTGGTACAGCAAGAAACAAAAGTCAATTTCCACATCAACTGCAGAAACAGAGTATATTGCTGCAGGAAGCTGTTGTGCACAGATTCTTTGGATGAAGAATCAGTTACTGGATTATGGGTTAACATATTTCAAAATCTCTATTTACTGTGATAATCAAAGTGCTATTACTATGACAGGTAATCCAGTTCAATACTCAATGACAAAGCACATCAGTATCAGGTATCACTTCATCAGGGAACATGTGGATGAAGGTATAGTGGAATTGCATTTTGTTCCCACAGATCAACAGTTGACAGATATCTTCACAAAACCATTATGTGAAGCTACTTTTACAAGATTGGTAAATGAACTTGGAATGGTTTCAGGTTCTTTCTCTAAATCTGCTTAGACTTGTTCTGTGTTATCAGACTTTATGTTCAGTATTTACAGAATTAATCTCATTGTGTATTCTGTGCTTAATTGATAAATGTCTTTAAGTACTGACTGTTGTCTGATATATGTTTCTAAACTCTGATAAGTGATATGTCTGTTCTAGTACCTATTCAATCCTATGAGGATAACCGTGCTAGATACTGACCTAGTAGTCTTCAATAAACAAATGATTCCATGGAAGAAGTAATTATTTCAGTGGAAATCTTATGACACTAGCAAATTCTGATAACTGAGCTTAGTTAAGTTCACTTTATATATCTTATTACTAAGTCACAAATTAGAATAATGCTACTCATCTGTTAAGTTCTGATACTAGTAAAACTGCTGAATGTACTAAGTACTGATAGACCTCTCTTATCAAAAGAAAAAGCAAAAAGATCAAAGATTAAAATCAGGTACTCCTTTGAGATCTAGAGTAAAAATGTGGAAGGGACGACCCAAGTGCATTGCTGGTATTAAGTAAATATGCATCAGAAAAGCAAAATATTTTCTTGGTGACTTTTCACACTCTATGATTACTGGAGAAATACTCTGAAAATAGCATAAATTCTGATAAACAGTCGTGACTCACTTACACTGAGAAGCCACTGTAAAATAGAATTTCAAAAGATGCATAAAATTAGCACAAAACAGTTGAGATGGACTCAAGCATAAACTCATTCTTCAGTAGGTTTCAGGACAATGACAGATCTTTAGCAAAATTTTAGTTATGCCTTATTTCTAAGATGTACTGAAGTGAATCAGACTTTACTCTTTGTCTGTTTTTAGCTTAATGCACACACTAATCACTCCATCTTAATGATGAAAATTTCTGTGGTGGTCTATGTTATTTTAGATAAACAGTCATTGTGTCATTATTGCACAAATTCTGAGGACAAGTTCTAAGTTACACGTTCTGATGATTAAGTTCTAACGTCCATAACTCAGAACTTGTATGAGTATTTACTAAGATGGGCATTCCTTTTTCGAGTTAAGAAATTATGTTCTAACTATCCGTTATTACTGCATGTCTGACAGGTGTCCAACGGTAATATTTTTTTGTATAAGTACAGCAGAGAGAAGATTTCTGTAATCTTTTTAATTTCTTCATCTTTTATCTCTCTTCTTACTTTTACTCTCCTTCACTTTACTTTTTCCGTTGTTTTCATACAGATATTATATCAAACACCTATCAGGCATACTTAATTCTCAATTTTTTCACATGGCACCAAAGGATTTAATCATTGATGGAGCTAAGTTTGTTCCAAACAACTATGCTACAATTCTTGATCATGCTGAAACTCCATCTGAATTGCACTTTGTGCAAGATCTTCTTGCACATAGTGAGGTTGGGTACGCCTTAACTCAGCCTGAATTATTTTCAAGTCAACAAGTTCTGAGGTTCTAGAGGACTGGCGTTTTTGATGATGGTGGTAACCGTGGAACTCCCAGTATTATCCTCCAAGTGGGTGATTCATCTTTTGTAGTCACTCCTGGTACAGTATGCAGGGCTTTACATCTTCCAGAGGATTGTACTTTCTCAGTTCCAGAGGACTCAGCCCTTCGGGAGTTAATGGCTGAATTGGGATATGAAAAGAGTCTGACGAAACTTGGACATTTGAAACGGGCTAATATCAGAAGAGAATGGAGTTTCTTCTTTGATTGCATCACCAAAGCCTTTGGGAACAAATGTTCAAATTTTGATGCTATCCCAATTCTGAGTCAGCACATAGGGTATGCTATTATCCATCAAACTCATTTTGATTTTGCAACTGGAATAATTGGTTTTATTGGGGATAGGATGACAGAGGATCGAGATGTTGTTTATTTTGCTAGATTCTGTCAACTTATTTACACTTACTGTACTGATGAACCTCATTTAGTCAGCACTCAAACCCCACCTTTTAAGGTTGCAAAAAGGTACTTTAATGATCTGGTAAATGCTGATACTAAGAAGAAAATGGTTAGACAATTACAGATTCCTAAGTCTGTAAAACAGATCCTGGTAAATGCTGATCCTGATACCTATAGATCTGTTTACTCTGATTTCCAACCACCTCCAACCATCCAAAATCCATCAACCTCAGTACCTACCTCTCATTCTACTCAACCTACCCTCAGAACTTATCTCAAATCCTATCTCTCCACTTCACAGACTGCTCAACCTTCTTCTTCAGCACCTACTGTGAAGTCTCCATCCTCTAAGCCAAAGAGAACAAAAACTGTTCCTCAAACACCTCAAAAGAGGAGGAGATTTACTTTGAGAGATGAATCAGATTCTGAGGAACAGATTCCTTCTTCAGAACCTGTGGTGATTGAAGCTGAGAAAGCAACTTCTCAGAAGGATTCTGAAATTGGGGGTTCTAGGCTTATCAAGAGGCTTAGACGCATGATAGTTCCTGAAACTCCCAAGGAATCCAAATCAACAAGGAAGTACATTAAACAGAGGGCACAAAGGCCAGTTTCAGACGATGAGGAGGAAGCAGCTAAGGAAGGGGATCAGGAATCTCTGATCTCACAAGACAAGGAATTTGCTCCAGTCACTTCTTCTCCATCCACTCCATCTCAGGAAGCTGTATCTGACAAGGCTAACTCCCCATCTGTATCTCTTGTTGATCCAGACACAAGTGCTGAAATTGATATTCAGAACTTGGTTGTGCCTGCAATTCTTTTCTTAGAAGCTCCAACAACAAATAATCCTTCCACAACACCTGTTACTGATGCTGTTCAAACTCCAGAGTTATCAACAACACCTTCTCTGCATCAAGATGTTGATGATTAGATTTTAGGTGAGCATCAGGATATGGCTGTTGATCAGAACTTAGTCTCAGATCAGCAATTAGAGGATGCTGAAGCCTCCATTGCTACTCACACTGTTGTCTTATCAGAAGATACTGATTCTTTAAGTTCTGATGCTGCAAATGTTGGAGATACTGGTGAAGCTGCTACAACTGTAGATGCTGATGAAGCAGGTCCTTCAGGACATACTCCTCCACCGACTCTTCCTAAGTCTGAACTGGTAAAGGAGTTTGTTATCAGGGATGCACCAGTGCTTTGGAGTGAAACTCCTGCAGGTCAGGAGTGGACTAAGGAATGGAACTCAGTTTCATGTGTTCCAAATGCTTTACATCTTGCTGAGCACTTGACTAAAGCTGATGAAACGTTAAATTCTGATGATTTTAAAACCCAGCTTAGAGTCACTGCGTTGAGTACTAAACATCTACAAGGTCTTCATTCCAATACTCATGCAGAGCTACACAAGATTCAGGAGAACTTTATCAAACAGGAACAAGTTTGGAAAATTGATAAGAAAAAGTTCTTCCAACCTACCATTGACAGGGTTGCTTATATTGAGAAAACTCAAGAGAAACAACAAGCTCAGATTGATCAAATTCTGACAAATCAAGCTTCTCAGCAATCGCAACTTACTGAAATTCAGACCTCAGTGGAACTACTTCTCTCTATTTTATTACCTGCTGATGCCAAAAAGGGGGAGAAGGTAATTAAGTCCAAATGCACAACCAACAAGACACTGCAAGGAAAGGATGATGGAAAAGATGACCAAGGAACCTCTGGAATGGGTAGTGGTCATAGTCAAGATAGAAAGTTTACATCAAGACAAGCTAGTCACAGAACAAGTTCTGATACTGGGAAAAGAATAAGTTCTGCTGCTGGTAAAAGGATAAGTTCTGATGAACTTCTAGATCTTGATGAGGAAATGTCAAGACAGTTATTTCTTCAAGAAAATCCAGGGATGGACTTGGAAAGTTTAAAGGAAGAAGAAGCCAGACTTAAATCAGAGAAAATCACATCTAAATCTGAAGCTTCTGGTAAAAAGTTACTTCCAAAACCTAAAGGTATTGTGATCAAAGAAAGGACACATACTGAAGCAACTTTGGCTAGATCACAACCACAGATAGATCCAAGATCCAAGGGTAAAGAAAAGGTTGGTGAACCTATCAAGCCTTATGTACCTCCTGAGGAAGAAGAAATTACTGATGGAAAAGATGATCTTGCTCTGACTACAAGAAAAGATCTTAAAACAACCTCTGACATGGCTCAAGTTGTTCAGAGTCAAGAAATTGTAAGTTCTGATATTCAGAAGAAGCAAGTAACCTCTGACAGTGCTCAAGTTAACTTGATATCAGAAAATAGATCAAAGACACTCCTACCAGGATTCACTAAAGCAAAACAGACTCAATCTTTGAAGACTACTGCAAGTGGTTTTGAAGCAAGAGTAGTTACTGGAAAGGAAGCTAGAGATAAAACTGGATTGGGAAGTGCTGATGAAAGAAGAGTACACAACACTACCAATGATCCAACTTCCTTGAGTGAACCAGGTATTGGATCAACTCCTGAGAGATTGAATCAACTGGAATCTGTACAGATGGTTTACCATACCTACTTGAAAGAATACATCATGTTGTATTTCATGACAGATGGTAGGGTTTATCATATAAGACAAAATGCCATTCCTTTGAAGTATTTTGAAGAATTGGAGCATGTACTTTTCTTACTTCAAGTGGATGACAGAATAACAGAGACTGCTGCAAACTACTTAAAAGAACAGATTCAGAGACAGAAAAGGCTTTATTCTGTTAAGTCTGACAGCAGATATGTTCCAAAGTACAGAGATCACAATGATGATATTGTTTATATGAAGCCTAATACTGCACAGATCAGAACGTATCTTGGTATTAAGGGACTTGAATTCAATCTTGAGTCAGACAAAGCTTATGTCATAAGACTAGATCAGGAGTTAAGAAAAACAAAGATTAATGATCTCAGAGCTGCAATCTTTCAAACTGGTGAAGATACTGCAGAGCTTAAAGGTGTTAAAAGGAGAATGATTGATGAACTAAGATATGCTGAGAAATGTTTGTTGAAGAACTATCTCAGAACAACTCCTGACATCAGAGAGTTCAGAAAATGAAGAAGCCAAGTCGAAGATCTACAACTGCTTAAATTCTGATATTTATACAGATTGAAGTTGTTATCAGAAGTTGAAATTGGTAAAAACTTTAAGGACTGTAAGTTGTAGTTATCTAGTCTATTTCTCATGCATTTGTACTTAATGTTTTTGACATCATCAAATATCTGTTAAACTTGTATATTTTGTTAATTTACAAGTTGGGGGAGATTGTTAGATATATTTGATAATGTCATGGCTAATATGTTTTATGTTTAGCTTTCAGATCTTACGTGAACAGGATAAATCAGTACTTAACTGTTGATCAGTACTTATACTGGAAGTCAGGACTTAAGGATATCAGTACTTATATTATCAGGAGATAATCATCAGAAGATAGATATCAGAACTTAAGTGCTGAAGGACAATCAGATAAGGACAGTAGCTGATTAAAGGAAAGAAGATTGAGATAAACATAAGAAGAGATATGAATGAAGAAGGAATTCCGTGAAGAATGGAATACTTGGAAGAAAAGATATCTGATTGATATATTTTAGGAAGCAGAATTATATTCCATATCAATTAGCGATTATCTTGTAACTGTGTAGTATATAAACACAGACATAGGGTTTACACTATAAGTGTTATCATTATTAGAAAAGATTATTCATTGTAACCCTAGCAGCTCTCGTGATATTTGTTCATCACTGAGAGGTAACAGTTCCATACTGTAACAGAGTTTATTGTTTCAATAAAGTTTGTTTTCTGTTACTTAAGTTCTTAAAGTTCGATTTGAGTGTACTATTCACTGTATTCACCCCCTCTACAGTGTGTGTGACCTAACATTTTTCCTTCGTATCTTTCCTTCTACCATTTGGATTAATTTCGTAAATTTTGGATGACTTTTTTCAGGACCCCCAAAATCGAGACGTAATTGATTTATCGGTCGAGCGAAAGTCATTAGAGGACAATGAATTTCAAGGTAAAAAAATTTCCATGATCTTATGGGAATATTTCTAGGAGCTCACCAAAATTTTATAATTTTTGAATGATTTTTCAATTTTAGTTGAAAAACGCAATTCTGATCGTCATTGAGCGCACCGTTTCGTTTTTAACCTTTTTGAAAAAGTTAAAAACACCCAAACTTTTTGAACCCGGAAAATTTGAATCTTTGACAGCTATATATGAGTTGTCAACCTTATCCCTTAGTCACTTTTGCATTGGAAAAACTTGTGCTTATTTTTTTAAGTCAAAAAGTGCACATTTTTTGGCTATAAAAAGCCTCCTTTGGTCACTCATTCTTTAAGCCTTGGTGAGCCAACGTTATGCTGATAAAAACACTCTAAAAACACCCTCTTTCCAGTAGCCAAAGTTTCAAAAATGTTTCTTGAGTTTAAGCCAATTGTTTTTCATGTTCTAGCTCGATTATGGCTTGTTTTTCATCACTTCTTCTCACCTAAACACACACCGTTCGGCCACACCATCTGACAGCCCCTAGCCCTTTGTTTGCTGCTTCTTTGTTTCCATTTGAGCCATGAAAAGTCAGTTTTTAAAGCCCCCATTCCGGCCATTTTCCGGTGACTTTTTCGGAGACTATTTTTGTGTGTTTTCGGTTTCGATCCTAACTCGTATCTCTTGTAGTCCACTCAATTATTTGAGGGACTTGAGCCTTTGTAAGGTCAAGAGTGATACGTTAGTTATTTACTTGTTTTCTTGTGTGTTTGTGCTTATACTTTGTAGATCGACCAATTTACGCACTCGATTAACAAGTTTCATTTGCTTTGGTATAGAAACATACTTGTTCTTGAATTTATTCGTATAGTGTGTTTCGGAACCATTATCAAAACTTAAGTGGTGAATGATATTAAATCTTCACTCTTAATATTTCCTATCTTCAAGAAACGAAGAAAGGACTACGTAAACTATTCTTGATTCAGATAATCTTTTATATCTCGTTTTTACCTTAAGTGGTTTAAACTTGATCTTTAGGAATCAAAAAAGGTTTATACTTGGTAAACCTTGTTATAATCCATTACTTGGTTTTTAAATTAACCTTCTTTAGGAATCAAAAAAGGTTTATACTTGGTAAACCTTGTTACAATCCATTACTTGGTTTTTAAATTAACCTTACGAAGATTAAACAAGCTAGACCACTTAAACTTGAAAGAGCAAGTTCAAGAAACCATTCGGCCATTTATATATACATTCGGCCAAATTAAATTATACAAGCCAAGGTTGGTTTTTGTCGAATCTTAAACCTTATTCCAAGTGCTTGAGATAATTTTGTAGTCTTGAATATATAAGTCCATAACCTATACTTGGTTTAATTTATCAAGGACTTAAAGGAACAAGACAAAGAGAACTTGTTTTTGAACAAAACAAGCAAGTAGTTTCATTCGGCTTCTTACATTTCTATTCGGATGAATAGACTTCGTTTCGAAGAAAACAAGTTTTGATACTTGTCTTGCTCACTTGTGTGTGAAGAGTACCTAGTGTGAAGAGTCCCCTAAGTGTTTATATTTTACGCACTTAATATGTAACGCATATTAGCGTGGGGACCGCCAAATTACATTAACGCGTAATAGCGTCATAATATACAAATATTTAATATTTGTGTTGTCGTAGCCTGTATTCTACTATTTGCAGTGAGGTGAAGTGAGGTGATCCTTGTTCAAAGACCCAAGTATTAGGCGTATTAACCGGGAGTTAGTAGCCATTGCACCGTGAGGAAGAAGAAAGACCCTAAGACCCCCAAAGAAGGAGAAGTACATAGTCTACAAAAGGGTGTACAAGCGCTTGAGGAGGTGAATAGGTTGTTACACTCCGAGATAGTCTTGTACTTTGTATTTAGCTATTATATTTTAAGGAGGTTACGTGTGTATAACGCTCTGAGATAGATAGTGGATTGTGCAGTTAGCCACCTTGAACTAGGATAAAATCGAACGTGTCATATTATTCTTTTCATATCTTTACTTCTTGCCCTTGAATTAATTGTTTCAAGTCGCGTAAGTAAACGAAGAGAAAAGAAAGTTTTAAAAAGTTATGCTCAAAATTTAAAAAAAGTGATAAGCTATTCAATCCCCCTTCTAGTTTATCTTACCCACTCACGGGACCTATCAAAATTCATGAAAGAGATGGGAACACAAATATGCATCATCATGTTGGAGGATTTGAATACTAATTTTAATTTTAGAATGGGATGAAGGAACTAATGGGAATTACGCCCTTCTAACCAAGGAAAGTTTAAGAGTTTCACTCAGATTTAGGGCGATTCTTCATTTGTTTTCACTCCTTGATCAAGTTCAGCTAAGGCTTTTCTGATTTTATGAAAGAATAGATGTGCAGAGGAAAATTGTGAAAAGACTGTTAAATAGAAAAGAAACGTAATTTTATGTCCCTATGCTAATTCCACCTAAAGCTTAATTAAAAAAAACTAAAAAGATATGGTTGTGGAAATTATAAGCATACCAGTGACCCGTCATCAAGAATAAAAATAGTATCCATGTTCAACACTGTGGGAATGCGGTGAGCAATTGTGATCACTGTAATGCCTCTGCATTCGCTAGTTATGGCATTCTGCAGCTTTAAAGCCGTTGAAGTATCCACATTGGCTGTACATTCATCCAAACACAGTACCTAAAATAATAAATATTTCAATTAACCTCCTCCTGCATGCATGTGCGTGCTTAAGTAGACGGGTGTGCTCTTACAGGTATGTGTTGGTGTATGTGTGTGCTTTTGCGTTGACGCAGGCGGAGGGAAGAGCTTCCTAAATTCTAAGGTATGCATATCTGGTATCCCACCCTTAAATTTGTGTATTTTGAGTTAGTCTTGCATAAAAATGAAAGGATACATGCAGAATTTTTTTTTTACCAAAGGTGATTCATATTCGACTCTCGAGTTTCAGGTAAAAAAGATTGGATAAAACAAGCTTTGAAACAAAAATAAGTAATTCACTTTTTATTTGTTAGGTTTTTGATGTAAATTTTCTAACAATCACTCAAATCAAACATATTAAAAATAGACATTGTACTGGCTTCAGATAATTGGTTTGACGATATATTTTAACTTAATAATTTCTATGATATTTGTGACAAACTTCGTGTCCCTGCATTAAAGGATATCATAGCTCCGCCACTGTGTTTATGTGCGTGTGTGTACATAATTACATGTTTCATCCTCTATCATGCATAGCAATTTTCTATTATCACCTTAGACGACTTGAGAAATGCACGTGCAAGGCATAGGAGCTGACGTTGCCCAACAGAGAATGAAGTTCCAGATTCTTTTACATGCATGTCAAGTCCTCCCATAGTTTTAACTTCATCTTCAACCTGGCACTTGGCTAGGGAATCCCAAATTTTCAGGTCACCATTCACCCCAAATGGATCTAGGTTGTCCCTAAATTTGTTTTAAAGAATCATCATCAGGGTAACTTATATTACAAAAAACATCTAGCTGCGAGTTGACAATTTAATTTCCAGATTTAAGCTCAATTATACATGCTTCTTCAGAAAGTATGATAACAAGTAACACCTAGTCATGTACCTTAAAGATCCTTCAAAAAGAAATGGTGTCTGTGGAACAACAGAGAAATGGGAACGAAGGTCTCTTAATGAAATATTAGCAATATTTACTCCATCGACCAAAATACGACCTCCGGAGAGTTGGTTAAGGCGAAATAACACATTTAAAATGCTAGACTTTCCAGCACCTGTTCTGCCAACAATTCCATTCTGATCAATAACAAACAAATGAGATGCTATCTTTGAGAGAACTGATAATAGAAAGCCCAAAAAAAGATTAGTTTAATTGATGTGTGTAGGAATTCATGGTAAAGAGTATTTTTACTGGGAACAGAGACAAGAAAAGAAGAATAATAGAGATACATTCATGAACAGACCTGTGTCCCCCCAGTGAAAGTACAAGTAATATCACTTAATGCAGCAGGTAAAGAAGGCATATACTTAAGAGTTACATTCAGAAATTCAACGTTCCCATGTAACGGCCAATTTGTATCTAGAATCTGGCACCCATGCAGTTTTTCTTGAGCTATACCCATATACTAGGACAAAAGGATAAATGAATCAACATAATTAATCACAGCCAAAGAATACAAGATATTAACTTCGTTCTCCATACCTCAAGAACCCTCTCCACCGAAACCAATTCCTTTTCTGTTTCTGTAAAGCTTGTCAAGAAGTTTCCTAATAGAGACACAATTGGAGCCGCATAAGAAAGCGCCAATCCTACCTGTTGATAAAACAGGGGGGTATACCAGAACCCATTGTAAATTACAGATGACAAATGAGTAGCTATGTTAATAGATTGATTTTGAAAACTAAGTGAAGTGGTAAGAGTGACTAAAAACAAAAACATTTACCTTTCCTGGGCTACCAAAACTAATAAGAAGATGTCCATGAGATCCAACAACAGCCATCACAGCAACAAAACAGACAATAACTGCTGCCAATAGCTAAGACAAAATAATTATATTACCAGATGAGATCTTAAGAACCAAGTAATGCGATTCTGAGAATTCATGCATAGAACTCTTTTTATTTTAAGAAACTTTTATCTAGTGTATCTTCACAAGTTGACTCAATATACCTGCAAACGCAATGAAAGCCACAAATTTGCTATAGTCTCAGAATAAGAAGTACGCTGATACAATATAACTTTCTCAGTAAACCTGGAGAAGAAAACATCCTGTCAAACAGTATTAGTATGGCCACTCTCTGCTCCCTGAATGGCAACTGACACCAGTCATTCCACCAATGCTAATACTATAATAATAGTCTCAGACTTAATATTTACAAAAGCAACCTGAAGCTATAATGTTCAGTTCAGTTTTACTGACAATAACTTGGGCAATTTTCAATAGTAAGTAGAATGCATTTGCTTACCTCATTTTTGAATGCCCTTATAGTTGATGATCCATTCAGGATCTCAGTAAAGGAGGCATAGATAGGGGAACGTGACACACTATCTAGCCTTCTCAATTCCCTCGATGTTGACCTGTAGTA
The DNA here is from genome assembly GCF_009905375.1 of Apium graveolens. Taxonomy (NCBI): domain Eukaryota; kingdom Viridiplantae; phylum Streptophyta; class Magnoliopsida; order Apiales; family Apiaceae; genus Apium; species Apium graveolens. Next base: position 37,053,363 of record NC_133656.1, on the reverse strand, counting down.
GAACTGAACAACATTTTATTTAACTGCAACTTCATAGCCTCTCAATACAATCTCACTGACTGACATGTAGATTATTTTCTGCTTCATTTAATGATATGGAACATGCTAGCAAGTAATTTGGTTCTTTGTTTTCAAATGATGCTTAGAAATGAAATATGCAATTTCAAATTGTTCCTCTTTACATTCTTCAAACTAAGCATGCTTGGTATTAGAACGTACACTGTTCATTTTTACCATAGAACCCTTTGCTCATATGGAAAAGGCCAATCAAACAAAGAAGTTAATGACAGGAGATGCATTCAATGTGAATATGATGAGCAGTGAAGTAAAAACATCCTATCCTCCAGAGCAACCTTATTAAACAACATAATCAACTTTATCATATTGTTACTAGTGATAAAAAAGATGGAGCAATGAATTATAATGCTGATAGAAGACCTACTAATAGAATATTGATTCAGATTTAAACACTGATTTGTGAAATACCTGCAATTTGTTGTATATACACCAAAATGGCATTAACAAAAGTAAAAACATGACCTGCAATATAGACATCAGTTGAAGCAGATGAAGTATTTTGAACAAGAATATCAACAAAACAGAAGAATTGTCTTAAATTTACCTGCACGTAGGAGAGAACAATAGCTATTCCTAGTAGACCAACAAAATTTGCAAGAAGAATGTTGAGGATGAAAGGAAGGGATTCATCAATTGTATAGAGATCGGATGACAGCCTATATAACAAACAGAATGTATACTAAGAAGAGATTCATCAATTGTATACAGATAGGAGGACAACCTATATAACAAACAGAAGATATACTTTCAAGTAGATATAGAATAATATTAAGAAAATTGGTGCTACCTGTTAAGTATTCTTCCGCTTGGAGTCTGATCGAAGAACTGCACAGGTGCATTTACTAGATTCTTTAATAGTCTGTCATGCACTTGCACGGCAGCACGCAGACCACCAAATGCAAATGAGAATGCTCGAACTAATGTCAACAAGGAATTCACCACACAGAATATGCATAAAACAATCTGCAAGGTCAATCACAATCTAACATAATTACATATTTTGAAGCAACACATCTACTCACTGAAAATTTGTATATCATTTCAAGCACACATGTTCTCTTTTAGGAGTCTTTGATCAATATGAGAAAGAGGAGCTAAAAGGCAGTGGCGTAGAGCCGTAGACAGTTCTAGGCTAAGTGTGGTGAGATATAAAGTCTTCCAAAATTTTACAAGTAACTAATTTTTTATTATTAACAGGATGATATATTTTTAAAATCTACTACTATTCAACTTGATTGTGTATACTTGTTTGAAGTATCAACAATTTTAACCCTAGAGACTGCTTATGCAACGTAATGACTGTGAAAAACAAGCGATTTTAGGCTTTCCGGGTTCCTGAGTTAGCTTTTTAACCATTTCTGAATCACTTGTGCATCAGGAATAAGTAAAAGTGTACAACCATGGGTTGCAATATCTTTTATTACACTGTCCACCACGGGTAACAAGTAACATATTGGCTATTGGTTTTGTATGAAGCTAGTACCTACCAAATAAAAGGATGTTTGATACTTTTCCTTATCAACTCCAGTTGTATCTACCCAGTATGAAAGCCACAGGTCATTTCCATTACGAGAAGCTTGCATAAATATAGCTGAGAGGCATGTTAAGATTGTAATAGACCAACCGCAGAACACTGCATAGTTTCTGTAGATATAAAAAGATTGATATTCAATCAAAACACGAATCAAATTACAAACATAAGCTCACGCAAGAAAATTATTTCAATCCGTGAACCAAGAATGCTACTATACAGGTCTATTAAAAATACAACTCACTTGTAGGTGACAGGTTCAACCCTTCCTTCTTTCCTCTGTTCATCCTCAAGGCTGTAAGGGGCTTCCTCCAAGACATGAATATCGTCACTCTCCATAAGTATACTTTCTTGTGCATCTACATCATTATCTTGATTTTGATCTTTAAAAGAGATAATGAAGTCTTCCCGCAAGCAGGGTGGAATATATGAAGAAATGGAGGACTGTAATGGGCTTCCTACCCACCTTACTCGTCCTTTGTCTATTAAAACGACGGTATCTGCGGACGATATTGCCTGAGGAGGAGAGCATAAGCATGATTTCAAGATTCAGTTTACCAAGAAAAGGATTGGATAAGAGACAACATGTATGATCAAATTTTTGCAACAGCCAGTCATAAATGTAAATTTACGTATGTGAAGTGACCAACTCGTGTACAATGTGGGTATTTCACCCACACACTCAAATAGACTACCTACTACATTTGTTCCCTCACTCTCACTCAATGTCTCCTGCAAAACTCAAATGTGGTTATAATATAAATAACAATAATAACAATTGCATAAAGTGGTTATCATTAATATCATCTAGACACACACACACAAAATCTAACTTAGTTGGGCTTTAACACTTGAAAACGACCAAGGAATTAAAAAAAGAATTCCAACAATCCTCATCTATCCCAAGTATCTCAGAGCTTAACTCAGCGTACCGTGGTGTAAGAAACAAGAGACCGCAAATATAATTTCATTCCTTCAAATTGAAAACTCAAACAAATTTAAAGCTCACTTCGTGGAAACTCAAATTACCTCGCCTTTCAAGTCCACCTTAAAAACAGTTGACCAAAAGAAACCTTGAAACATGATGAAACTTTATCTATACAGATTACCTAGTCCAACTGAGGTAATATGTCCCAAGCAACAACTTACTCTAATTAAATACTGTTTTGTGCCTAATTACTATGTGTGCAACCAGTAAACTGGTAACTGTTGAACTCGCCAAGACACAAAATTTATTCAGTAACTTAGAGAGCTGCCTTGTGTGCCATCCACAATAAAAAAGCACAACACTAAACGAGTAATGCTAATACACCAAGATTAAATGTTGGTAACTCTGCTGACATACTAAAACTCGTAACAAACTAAGCATACCGGATAGTATCTGTAATCTAACAAGGAAGGGATGCAGACACTTCGATAAAATGTGCCCATCTGTATTACAAAAAGCAGTCTGATAATGTTAGGTCCTCACACCCTCCTACACCACCCACACAAACAAAATCACATCTATATATGCAGCAGAATTTTTAGATTCACAACAAGGCGACAGTGTTTACTCCATACAAATCGCCTCTTTTGGGGGGAAGGGGTGAAAGAACTCCCTCCTAAATCACAAAGTACCAACTTCTGAAGGAGTCATTTAATGGCAACTTACAAAATGAAATTTCAATAAGGAAACATCGCATTAAAATATTTATGTGAAACTGTTCTCCAGCAGAACTCAATCAACCAGAGTCACTATCTAAGATTACTTGTTCCAGATATTGAATTCAAATCCAAAACGCTAGCTCTAATACCATGTTTTTACGAAATTTGACCGGATTTAACGATTAAATAAGAAATCAAAAGCAAACAACAAACATAAACGAGAAACAATCAACGTTTCGATCATCAATACTCATTTCTCAAGGCGAGGAGAACAGCCGGATGAAATGAAGAAATGAGTTTCAAGGAGAGCGAGAGATCTGCCCTATCATTGGAATGTTATCAACACAATTAAATACCCCTACCAACATCTTTTTCCCCACTGAACCTAACTTTATCAGGAACCAATACAAAAGCACCAACAGAAATTAGCACACCATTGTCAGTTTTTTGTTGTTTATATTCTATTTCAGCAATGCATCATAATATTGTGATTAAAGAATCTATTAAACACAATACAGAGGTTGGCCGATGAGATACACATTAAATTTCACATTAGAAACCGTTCTACTCACTTGCTTGATAACTTATGTGAATATCAAGTAAATTTTACTAATGAAACAGAGAGATTGGATGTTTGTGCAGCAACCAGTGACCATGCCGTTTGGACAAAATTAACATAATAAGTTTTTGGGGGATCCAACACCTGTAAATTGTGGGTACAAAGAATACGTGTCTTCTGGTTCATTAGTGGACCAAGAATTGCATTAGATAATATCCACTGTGCAACTTCTGCGTCAACTGCACTAAGGACGTCATCGAGCAGAAATATGTCGGGGCCATGATAAATAGCTCTGCATTACACACAACAGTATACAAATTCAAAGTGATTCATATAGCTCCTTTTTATTTTTATTTACATTGTAAAGTACAGAAGTGCTTTTACCTGGCCAGAGCTAAACGAGCTTTCTGCCCACCTGACAAGTTGACTCCTTTTTCACCAACAAAAGCCATGTCACCTCCATTCATTCGGGAAACATCAATGTCCATTGCACATGCCTTTAGTACATCGGATAATCTTCTCGCATCAGAAAACAAGAATCGTGTTAGAGCTTAAAAATCCTTCGCCAATGTAGTAAAACCTCTATAAAACCTCTATAGATAGAAAACACTTATAAGTTTATCGAGCTTAAAAATACAATGTCTCTTATGTTCGGACCAAGAAAAAGTATATATTTATGGAAGTTGATAATTAATTATTAATTTATCAAGGTCTACTTTAATTTCTTTCTTTTTTCACAAAAATAAATATGTGTGGAAGGAGACACATATGTATATACTTTCCCTATTGTGCCCAAAAAATATATTATAAAATTATCAACTCTCCCAAAACCTTGAGGTGTTTGGGAAAGCCCGGGTCTTGGGCCTTTCACACCACCCCTCATTAAAAGTCTAATTTTCAGGATTTAAGATGAATCAGCAAGATATCATATACATAACTTCAGTGATTCAATTGATATTCCCTGTTTATAAAATGGGAGTATCCGTCCCATTTGGCACACATAAAATTTTAAATGACCAACATAGCACTTTGTTTTAAAACTGCCCCCTCTACAGCACACTCATAACAAGTTCGAAATTTGTGTTACGTCCTGCGCCAAGAAATGGCAGTTTGGTTTAACCTATTCGAGTTTTTTAATATATACAGAAATAAAAAAGCATATACATATTGTATTTGTTGTAAATTGATTGTTATTGTCAAAGATTAAATAGTAAGGCTAGGCTTAGACTTGGAAATCTTCACATTGCATTTAATTTCCTTGTCTCTTGTTTTGGCTATAAATAGCTTCGTTTGTGATGAATAAAAATACACCTCCGAGCATCAACATTCCTCTCATCTGCTTGCATTCTTCTTTTATCAGCTCTTCAACCCTTTCATTTAATCCAGCTATTGTTATAATATAGTTAGTATTTTACAACACGTTATCAGCACGAAGCCCTGCCGAAACTGAGAAGGATTGTCCACTTTTATTGATCGGAGATAACCTGCATACGCAGACGTCCGTATGGCGGGTGAAAATCCATTTGTCATTTTATATATAGATTTGTTTATATTATCAACGATAATAATGATATATACGATTATTGCATACTTGTTAACGCACCCGATTAAGTAGGATTTATGTAATATTTACATTGATGAATTAAAATTTAATAATTTTCGTGTTAATTCAGATTTAGTATGACAAATATTACAAGCTTGTCGTTCGTTTTCTTGGACAATTCTGGCGATAATTATTTATCATGGGTACAAGATGTAAAGTTGCACTTGGGTTCAAAAAATTAATCGATACAATAAAGGCAGAAAATAAATCCACGGCTGAAGAAAACTTTACCTCCATAATTTTTCTCCGATACCACATGCATGAAGATTTAAAATCTGAGTACTTAGAAGTCGAGGATCCTTTTATTTTATGGGAAAATCTAAAGGATAGGTTCGATTACCAGAAACTAGTTTATCTACCTGCAGCTGAAAATGATTGGGCTAATTAAGACTTCAGGATTTTAAGAGTGTCCGAGCATATAGCTCTGCTTTATTCAAAATAAGTTCTAGGCTTATTATGTGCGGTGAGAAAGTTACGAAAAAAAGAAAAATCGATAAAACACTATCAACTTTTCACCCCAACAATATCAACTTAGCAGAGATGTACAGGGAGCGCAAATTCACTAAATTCAGGGATCTTCTATCAACTCTCCTCGTTGCTGAACAGAATCATGAATTGGTGATTAAGAATCATCAATCCCGTCCAACAGGATCTGCCCCATTACCTGAAGTAAATAACATGTCATTCCAGCAGAATGTACGTGGAAGAGGGTATAGAGGTGGACGGGGCCAAGGGCGGTACCGTGGACAAGGTCGGAGCCACGGGCATTTTCGATCATATAACAACTCTGGTCACCGAAAGTGGCAATTTGAATCACAGAGTAAAAGAAAGGCATCAAGAGGAGGAAAAACTGAAAATGTTTGCTATAGGTGCGGCATGAATGGGCACTGGACACGTAATTGTCATACCCGAGATCATCTTGTTAAGTTGTACCAATCTTCTCAAAAATCAAAAGAGAAAATGGTAGAAACAAATTTCGCCAACAATAACATAGATGATTTCTCGAGAATCACAACTGGAGGAATAAGCATTAATGGTCCGAATGAACCTAACGAAACTCCCATATGGGAGGCTGAAGATTAGTAGTGTGTATTGTGTGCTTTATTTTGTTTGAACTATGTAGTGTGTTATGTTCTTATCAAATAAATTATGTTTCTTAATTATATACAGAATGGATTCTGAAGATATATGCATTGCTGATTGTGGTACAACTCATACGATTCTACAAAACCAAAAGTATTTTACCCAAATAACCAAAACCAAAGCTCAAGTCGGAACGATTTCCGACGTATCTAATATAATCGAAGGTTTTGGAAAAGCTAGTTTCGTCCTACCTAACGGTACCCACATACACATTTCAAATGCATTATATTCTAGTAAGTCTACTAGAAATCTTCTTAGTTTTAAAGATATTCGACTCAATGATTTTCACATCGAAACTACCTCTGAGGCTGATAGAGAATATCTTCTTATTACTTCCGCTAATCCTAGCAACAAGAAAATCTTATAAAAGTTTCACTCACTTTCCTCAGGATGAATATTAGAACTATTGAGTCACACAATGTCATTGCTTCCAAACTCATAGATCCAAAATCTTTTACTCTTTGGCATGAAATATTAGGTCATCCTGGCGTCTCTATAATGCGTCGTATTATAGAGAATTCTACTGGCCATCCTCTTAAAGATTTTAAAGTTCTTTCCAACAATGACCTCCCATGTTCAGCATGTTCTTTAGGAAAATTGATCACTCGACCATCCCCTACTAAAGTTCAGCTTGAAAGCCCAACTTTTCTAGAAAGGATCCAAGGCGACATATGTGGACCTATACACCCATCATTTGGCGCATTTAGGTACTTCATGGTATTAATTGATGCATCAACTAGATGGTCTCATGTTTGTCTTCTCTCAACTCGTAATGATGCTTTTGCAAAATTACTTGCCCAAATAATCAAATTACGAGCTCAATTCCCAGATCATTGCATCAAGTCAATTCGTTTAGATAATGCCGGCGAATTCACATCTGCAACTTTTGTCGACTATTGCATGTCTGTAGGAATCTCAGTTGAACACCCAGTTCCTCATGTACATACACAAAATGGGTTAGCCGAGTCTTTTATCAAAAGACTCCAACTTATTGCAAGACCGCTGTTGTTGAAAGCAAAATTACCTACATCTATTTGGGGTCACGCAATACTTCATGCCGCTAATATTATTAGGATTAGACCAACTTCCTACAACCAACATTCTCCGCTACAACTGGTACTTGGTCAAGTTCCTAATATTTCTCACTTCAAAATTTTTGGATGTGCTGTATATGTACCGATTGCTCCACCACAAAGATCGAAGATGGGAGCTCAAAGAAGAATAGGTATCTACGTTGGTTTTGATTCCACATCTATAATTAGATATCTGGAACCTCTAACTGGAGATTTATTTACCGCAAGATATGCAGATTGTCATTTTGACGAGTCTATGTTTCCTCCCTTAGGGGGAGATAAACATTCGAATAAAGTTAATCCTGACCTATCATGGAATGCAACAGGACTATATTTTCTAGATCCACGTACCGGTCAATGCGAACTTGAAATTAAAAGAATTATCCATATGCAAAATATTGCAAACCAAATGCCTGACGCATTTAACGATTCTAGAAATATAACTAAATCTCATATACCTGCAGTAAATACTCCAGCCAGAATAGATATACCAATTCAAAAATCAAATACTAAAGAATTGGTTACACAATCAAAGCCACGCCTAAAGCGTTGTAGACCGCTCCGTGCAAAAGATGTTGCACCACGAAAAAGAAAAATAAAAAAAATTATCCCTGAAGTGGCACATGCTCCAGAAGAAGCAAATACCCCTGAAGTGGTATTATCTCCTGAAGAGATTCCATCCTCTGAAGATACAAGATTAAACAATCATGAAATTTCAATAAATTATGTGCATGATATGAAATTATGGGATCGAAGTAAAGCCATAATTGATGATGTATTTGTGTATTCCGCAGCATTGGATGTAGACATAAATTTTGATCCTGAACCACAAAGTGTGGATGAATGCCGTCAAAGAAAAGACTGGCCAAAATGGAAAGACGCAATCCAAACAGAATTAAATTCATTGCGTAAAAGAGAAGTATTTGGGCCTGTTGTCCAAACACCAATTGGTGTAAACCCTGTTGGGAATAAATGGGTATTCATAAGAAAACGAAATGAAAAGAATGAAATTATGAGATATAAAGCCCGACTTGTAGCACAAGGGTTTTCTCAAAGGCCTGACATTGATTATCAAGAGACATACTCGCCAGTGATGGATGGAATTACTTTTCGTTTTATATTAGGTATGGCATCTAAAGAAAATTTGGAAACACGTCTTATGGACGTCGTTACTGCATACCTATATGGTTCAATCGATAGTGAAATTTTTATGAAAATCCCAGAAGAGTTAAAAATGGATGATTTCAAGAAACCTCGTCATATATACTCCATTAAACTTCAACTATCAAAAAATCACAATCTGGTTTTGTGATTATTGCTGTATATGTGGATGATTTAAATTTTGTAGGAACATCTACAGAGGTTAATGATGTTGTCATATACCTAAAGACAGAGTTTGAAATGAAAGATCTTGGAAAGACAAAATATTGTCTTGGGATACAAGTCGAGCACTTGTCAACAGGAATTTTCCTCCACCAAACCACATATACAGAAAAGGTTTTGAACAGATTTTACATGGAAAAATCTCATCCATTGAAAACTCCAATTGTGGTTAGATCTTTAGAGCCTGATAAAGATCCATTTCGACCACGAGAAGATGATAAAGATGTTCTTGGTCCTGAAATCCCATATCTAGGCGCGATTGGTGCGCTTATGTATCTTGCAAATAATACAAGGCCAGATATTGCATTTGCTGTGAATTTATTGGCTAGATTTAGCTCTGCTCCGATGGACAGACATTGGAATGGGATCAAACATATATTCCGTTATCTTCGTGGAACAACAGACTTTGGATTATTCTTCCCGAAAAACTCGACATCTCAGTTAATTGGATATGCAGACGCTGGATATTTGTCAGATCCTCATTTTGGTAAATCATAAACTGGATATGTGTTTACATATTGCGGTACAGCCATTTCCTGGAAATCTACGAAGCAAACTACAGTGGCAACCTCAAAAAATCACTCAGAACTCATTGCAATTCATGAAGCCAGTAGAGAATGTGTTTGGTTGCGATCTATCATCAAGAATATTCAGGAATCATGTGGATTATCAGACATCTCTAGAAGTCCTACCATTATGTTTGAGGATAACACCGCATGCATTGATCAACTCAAGGAAGAATATATCAAAGGAGACAGGACGAAGCACATTTCACCAAAATTCTTCTATACTCATGAACTTCAAAAGAATGGTGAAATTGATATACAACAAATTCGATCATGTGACAACCTTGCTGATTTATTCACGAAATTATTACCAAATTCAACATTTGGGAAGTTACGACATAACATTGGAATGCGTCGATTCAAGGATTTGTTACAACAAAATTTTGGAGAATGATTAGTTCTTCCAAGGGGAGATTGTACTCTTTTTCCTTCGCCAAAGTTTTTATCCCATTGGGTTTTTATTTGACAAGGTTTTAACGAGGCAGTCTATGATTCATTCCAAAATAACAATTAAAGGGGAGTGTTGTAAATTGATTGTTATTGTCAAAGATTAAATAGTAAGGCTAGGCTTAGACTTAGAAATCTTCACATTGCATTTAATTTCCTTGTCTCTTGTTTTGGCTATAAATAGCTTCGTTTGTGATGAATAAAAACACACCTCCGAGCAGCAACATTCCTCTCATCTGCTTGCATTCTTCTTTTATCAGCTCTTCAACCCTTTCATTTAATCCAGCTATTGTTATAATATAGTTAGTATTTTACAACAGTATTAACATTTTAAACGCATGTTCTTTGATGTTGTAAGTTGAAAAGCCATAAATATTTGTGTGAACAGAACTACCTTTTCAAATTATTCAACTCTCTCTCTCTCTCACACATACACACAACCCTATTTTTCTCTCACATTTTATTTACGTATCAACTCCCTTACTTATGAGTGCAGCCTCGATAATTCCACTTCAATACACAGACCTTTTCTTTTCAATCTACCATATGGTAATTTGAATTTGCAAAAAATCAATTCACAATTTCTATTTTAGTGTGCTATATGTTTGACCAGTCATTGAAAAGAAAGATACAGATTACCAACTTAGTCAAATAGATCTGGACCAAAAGGACAGAGGAAAGAGATAAAACTCACAAGGTAATCCATTAGGGGAGACAACTGAAATATACTAAAAATGACAGGTAACGCTTAATATATCTGCGTTAAATGTGTGTGACTGTCAGAAAAATCCATAATTTCGCATAGAAAGAGTATTAATAGAAGAATTAGAGATACTGTTAGGGGTATTTGAGTCTTTGCAGAATCAGTTAGTAGTGGAAGTCTAGTTTCAGTAGCCTACATATAGAAGTTATGTTTGTACTTTCAGATTAGGCATGATGAAAATATGAAAATGGCAGTGATTCCACCAAACCTCTCTTCTCTCTCGACAATACCTCTCTAGAAACTATCTCTAATATCTCTCTCCATCTCTGTTCTTACTCTAGTTTTGCCAATATCTCAGAGTCTATCTCTTTCTCTGCTCAATCTTTCTCTTTTATCCACTGTTATTGCATTTCTTATACCTTATAAACTTAGAAAAACACCAAAAACATGCATAAAACTCACAAACAAACAGTTCCTGACTGTCACACAAGGGCTAGGTTTTGAATAGTGTCATTTTGTAACATTCACTCTAACTTTGTGTTTCTCTGGACCTTTTATTAATATTTGAAACTATCGGGCGTAACTAGATAGGAACTAGAACCCACTTGGTATACATATCACCAGCTCATATTAAAAGTTTAACACGAATAAATAATAACGTTACTGCATTAATTGTGGAATTTCACCTTCTTGGATCATATTCATCCCCAAGAATGACATTATCACGAATACATCCAGAGAGAATCCATGGAACCTACCAAATCAGAACACAGAATGTTAGCAGTCAAATACTACACAAAGAATTCAGAAGCAATATGTCAATGTTCATTTTGTAACAACCTGTGGTACATATGCTATAGATCCACTTGAATAAACAAATCCACTAACGACTTTCATTTCTCGCAAAATACAATTTAGTAAGGATGATTTGCCTGAACCTACCTGCGTGCATATATTCAAGTAATGAAGTCAGTGACACAAAAATTGCCATCCCGTAGTAAAACAATACTGCAATTTAGAGCTTTTATCTTGTGTGTTTACCAGTTCCCACTATTTTTTCAGTTTCATGATACTCTTTAAAACAAACTCAATGCAATAACTTCTAAGGGGGTGCAACAGGGTTTTGTTCAAAATAATACGTTTTAACATATTCACCAGAGTCTTACATCTTCCTCGTAAATATTAAGGAGGTGGAAATCTGTTTTTTTTTCTTTCATAACTCAAAGAGTATCGGTATTTACACTGATATATTATCTACATCCACTGCTAAATCATTAAAAATTTGTCTCAGCTAATAAAATAGGTATATATCTTCCTGCTACTAAACAAGTATACTAAAACTAGATTAATTTGTTTGTATATCTGTGTAGAATTAGTTTCTACTTGTGTTGCATAGAAACAGAATAAGAAAATTTAGATACCTCCCCAACAACAGCAACGAAGTGACCCTTTGAAAGAGAGAGAGATATGCGATCCATCACCAGCTGCTCCTGCTCATTGCTTGACCACATACAAGATGCTTCATTAATAACAACAGCAACATCTTCACTGGTTACACATGAATACTCATCTGTACATGATGAATGATTATTACTGAATGTCTCAGTTTCAATCTCTGGACAGCAAAGAAACCTGCTTAGACGACTGGTGGATATGATGGCCTGAAATATAATTGTAAATACAAAGTTTGAGTAGAGCACAAAAATTAGCAAGAACGTGCTAAACCTGAACAAACATGGAAGAAAGAAAACTCACATCAATCAGTCCATTGATGACCCATGGGAATGAGTTCAGCGGTGAGATTAAATTATTGAAAAGTGCAAGACAAGTAAAGACCTATAAATACGAAATTGTTTCCTTATCAAACTAAGAATAGTAGTTCAGAAGATTCAAAAGAGACTACTGTAAAAAAAAATATTTCATATTCGCCATACAGTTGCAGCATCAAGTTGATTTCCCATCAATGCATAAAGTCCAAATGTGCAAAAAGAGAAAAGTGTTGGTGTTGTGGCCCAGAAGAACACACACCATGCATCCAAATACTTCCTTGTCTAGAAGGAAAAAAAATCAGTAATCAGTAATTAGAAATGAATTGTTCTCTCAACTAAACTAAAGCACGGCTAAAGAAACTTGCTGTCTTACTGACAAATAAGTCACTTCAAAGGATCTCGCTTTCATCAACCAACTAGAAAACAGAAGTTCCCAGCCATACATCTTTAAAGTGCGAATATATGTCAAAAATTCTCCTGTCCTTCTTATCCTGTCAAAAATCATATATTTATTGTGCATACTTTCTCCCAAGTTGCAAAAGAACATTGGAGTTTGATGCGGAGCAAGGAATTCTAATTTTAATGTATAAAAATAATGTTATTATTTAGGAATAGATTTAATTGTACAGTATTATAAAGTTCAATAATATTATATAAATAGTTCATTAGGAATATTTTAGAGTATGGTCATGAAATATTTTAGGTAATGGCAGAAACTAAGAAAAAGATTTTATCCTTTCATTAAGATTTACTTGGCAGTTAAGTTTTAGAGGGTTTTACTCCTTTACAAGTAGATGTGATACTTTATTATTGAACTGAAAGACTTTGATTTTTAATATTGAGGATTTGTTTTTGTGTTAACGGTGAAATCTAAAAATATTCCTCCCTCCTGTGGTTCAAAAGTTCTAGGGGCAGTGGGTCTTCTGCATTTAGATTACATTTGGACTTGGGGACTTTTGCAGTTGATCCAATTTAGTCTGTAAATTTCCATCCTTTTAGTTGTTTCAATTTTTGTCTTGCATCAGATTTTAATTGTCTTAATTTTTGTCTTGCATCAGATTTTAGTTAGTTGACAATGTGCATAAATTCCCAAATCTATTAAAAGTGTCAAACTGTAATCACAAAGGTTACATGGATATTCATGAAAAAAATAAGGCAATGTTTTAAATTTTGAGTATGTTTACTTAAAAAATTCGTGTTTTGTAGGGACAACATAGTGAATTACAGCTCCATATCATCTAACAAATTCCTCAATATCAGCCTCTAAATCAACCGACGGTACCCCTCATACCAACTCTAAAACCACCCTACAATATCACTAAATACCAGCCTCCATATCAGCCTGATATGCAATACCAACATCTAAATCACCCCCACAATATTACCAAACACCAGCCTCTATATGAGCCCAAGATGCAATACCAACTTCAAAACCACCCTACACTGCTCAGCCCCAGGTAAACATCTATATCACCGATTTACAGCTATTACAGAAGTCGACCTTTACAACTAATATACCCTAATACCGAAAATCTCTAGGATAATAACTTAATAATATTGACATCTCTCTTCAAACTGATGTGGGTAAATCTTATGGCAACAATTTTCTGCTTATAGATTAGTGTTATGTCGCGTCAAAATTTTTGTTAAGACATCAGTCGTCTGAAGATTAGTACTAAGATGTAGAAGTGTGATAACATCTGTAGTAATGCCTAATGGCAACCACTATGAAGTGTTTCCTGAATTATTGATACTATGGATTTGCAGTAATTTGAATGGGCACTTATATTAGCAGCATGAAGTGGAGTGGTATTGAGGCCAGTACATCATATTAACAAAAAATTTGGACTAAACTGCCTTTCACTCTACTAAAAAGTATTACTCAACAAAACCCTTCCAAAACTAGATCTACAAAAAACTGCCATCATCTCACTTGAACATGTTCACCAAAGGATCTATAATGGAAACAAACAAAAACCTTGACAAGTGGCAAATCCAGAAACTTCAACGGATTTTGCAGCTATTTATATGTATGTGTAACGCTGTCTATATGTCCACTCACACGAAGGAAGTGAATAGTAATTGTTTATGATCCATTTAGTACTTTCTACTAACACCTTAAGATTTTTTAACAACTGGTCAGTAACAATCGTTCATTACTAGCTATTGCAAATATTTCTCTAGAATAAATGTCAAGAAACTTTTATAACAAAAAAAAAACAAGATTTAACGACTTGAAATGAGAAAACTCCACCTTGGTGACACTCAACCACTGAAAACTTAACCTTCATTTACTAGGCAATGAAACACAAAATGTCGTCGCTGCTAATTAAATGCATTCACTACTTTGAACATGCCATAAATTTAAAAATTTATCCATTTGATTCACGGTCATGACCAGCATAGGGTGTCAACCTTGATCAACAAGCATAGCAACTTCTTTAATACTATCAATATCTATTTGAGAGAAAACTAGTTTGCTTAACCCAAAGGTTTCCAAAATGTCTACCAGTCGAACTCATCAAATACCTAATTGCATCACCATCTAAGAAATTAGATTTGCGCAGAAAGGGAGAAGTATATATAATGGCACTTACAAGAACCATATCACTCACAAAAATTTCTTTAATCAGTTGACATGGAGCATTATGAAACACCATATTTTTAACGACAATTCAAAGCATCGCTTTGTTGCAAAGTTGAGTGGGATGGTCAATTACTGGGTTGCATGCGGCATTTATATCCATTTAATAGGTAAGTGTTGGTCAAGATTTCTAATAAAGTGGCCAACAGAAAAACAATAATTTAAAAAAACAAATTCAAGAATATACCATTTAATATAAATTTATCCATTTAATTTAATTTCACAGCTATTAGCATACTTGAAGTTTACAACGTATTCGTCAATTTTTACATGTTAGTGAACAACCATTTAATATCAAATTTTCCATTTAAGTTGGATTTAATGCATCTATCAAAGATAATCTGCTCCATCATTCTTATCATTTACCTTATTGTGCTTATCTCTCTCCAAAGTTCGAGATTAAGTATTCTTTTTACAAAAAATTCCAGCCAGATTCCCAATTAATTCCGGTTAATGAAGATGGGTTTAAAATGTTGTAGTTCTGTAGAATAATATATGATCCATTTATGGTCATCCTGTAACAGTCGAAGATTTTATATTAGTTGGTTACTTAACATGGTATCATAATTCAACTTAGGGAGGGGTCTCGGCTTCGAGTCATCCCACCCCCAGAGTTTAATTTAATTTTTTGCTTGTCTTTTTGGTTAAGTTTTCTATCTTACATTTAAAGGGGAGTGTCCAACAGTATATGATCCATCCAAGGTGTTAGAGGTTTTTAGATGAGTTGGTTACTTAGAAGGTTCATTTGAGTTGGGTCTACTTAGGAACAAATAATTTGGGATAGTTACTTGAAAGATTGCATACCTTTCATCCTTTTGTTTCATCATACTTTTAGTAGCATCTGCAACTGCTGTAGCAATCCATTTATTCACTGGGAAAAATATAAAAAAGGATAAAAACATTTTTAAGTACTTGTAACACATATGCTTAAAACAAAACCTTTCAACATTTGACTAACCCCATGTAAAATACACACCTAGATTACCTTTACATGAGATTTGAGGTTACATGGATCCAGGGTTCCACTTCTTACAAATACTTAAATAACATTTGCACATGCTTTTATCTTTCTAATCCCCTATTATTTATTTATGAATGACCAAATGAGGCAGCACCATCGCATTGTAGGAAAGTTGGATAGATAGGTAACAAACTTGAGAAAAACATTCTCTTTATGAGTTGAATATTAAAGCAAACCTTAAAATACAATTTTAATGACACTTTGTAATTAAATAAGCAATCAAGATAGATAAGATAGTAATGACTTCGATAATTTAATTAGTTAAGCACATTATCACCATCTAAATTAGTAGCATAACCAAAAATGTGCATGCACACACATATTTAAAATGATTCAACGCATGAATAGTAGTATGAATACCTGGTATAAGCAAAATTGTAATTGCAGTCCCAGCAACAAATGCAAACTTCACTTGTGTATAAAGCAAATAAAGTGCAACTCCAATTTGTAAAGGCAAGCTGATACATTTGCATTGAAATAATAAAAACATATTAAATATAAATCAAGCATATTGACATGTTAAGATTTGTGCCTGAACAAAAAGGAAAGCATAGAGAGTTAAATATAATTTCATCCTAAACTAATACATGTGACATGCTTTTGTAATTCAATCATAATATATTGTCGAAATGATTGCACACAGTTTGCATGTGTAAACGAGCATAGACACAAAAAATAAATAAAGCTAGTCTGAAGTAATTTGTTATGTTTGAATGACAATGATGGACTAACTATTGACCCGTACATAGAGAAGAAAATGGTAAAGGATAACCAATTTAGGACGGGCGAGGAAATAGAGTTTAGAGAGGATTGAAACCTATCTTCGTAAAACAATCAATGGTTTCACCGATAAATCTTCAGATATATCCAATAAAAATTAATTCCCAAAATTCATCTCTATTTAGTAGAAAGATTATAATTGTTTATATAGAAATCTTAAAACATGGTGAACAATTAAACTTGGAGAATAACTAAAATCATAGACAAAAGAAAACTATTTTTTCCTATTAACTAATGCTTTTCACTTGGCCAGTATCATATTATTACTTTTTAGAATATTCCTGACTAGATAATATAATTATCAGATACAACTTTTGACTTTTTCAAATGATGCCTTTACAGTTTATGATTTACGAGTTATACCATTGTATTTAAAGTTTCACGTATATCATACTATTAACCAAAAGTTAAATAAACTAACCATTAAATTTTTTCCATAAAATGACAGCTAATGAACAATATAAAATAATTAACAAATAATTTAATTAATTCCTCATTCAAAAAATATAATTTATGCTCTGCATCATTCTTCTTCCGTTTAAAAAAACCCACTCCCAGACATTTTAATATAAACGAATTGACAATCTTCGAACCGGACTCCATATGAGTTGGACATGAATTTTGGAATCCATTGAAATATATCATCAGATATATCATCAAATTGGGCTTCATAAATTTATTTTCTAATAATAGGATCAATATGATCTATTAAGTCCAATTTATCTTGAATATCGTTCTTAGAAACAAGCTCATCATTACCATTTATGACTCAGTTTCAATATTCTTTATAACATTAATCGACTATGAATTCAACTCTAAAGTTGGAGTTCCGGTAATACCTTTAAAACAACGGATCACAAATTTAGTGCATATATCCAATCTAGCACTCATGTTCATTGATAATTACAATCACTCTGGTAATGATATATCGTGGTCATATGAAAAATGTGATATTAAATAATTATTTGTATGATACTTCGTAGCCATATTAAAAGACTCCGGAAGGTATGGTTTACTTATACCCAATAGCCATATTGAAGACTCCAAAATGTATGGTTTACTCAAGTCTCTCTATGAAAACATGACGAATGCCATTTTTTCGAATTTCCTCCCGATCAACTCAATGTACGTGTATCTTTATTTTTTGCAATTATTTGTTTCCTTAAGAATATAAATTCATATGTTTAAAATACAAATATTGTGTTTTATATTTTGGTATTGCCTTATATCATTTAGAATCTAGATCATAAGGCTTGACGTCTTGACTATGTGTCTTAGCACAACATATCTAAAATAAATTGTTTAGGGGGTTTTATCATTATTTTTCGCAAGAAAATCAGGATATATAGTTCCTTTATGAAATATCATACTTGGTATATTTTGTATCCAATGTAGATATATCTAACCATTATTCTGATTTTTAGGTGGACAAGAACTGGCTAGCGGTGGCTTGTCATACCACTTGATGTGTAGGACATGTTCAGGAAAAGGGTTTAACGAATAATAAAGCCTATCCTCGCGGAGAATCAAAGGGGTTACAAATAAATCCATTGGTGAATAAAGTAAACATGGAGAATTAGTAAATAATACATAGAAGCAAACATGTTCTTTTATTATAAACTAATCTCTACTATTATATTATTATATTAAAGCCGAAACATTGAAAGATTTGGTTTTCGATCATTTTATTTATCACTATTATAATTACTAATAACTAATGAATTACCTTTTTCAACTAAAACACGTTCCTTTTTCTATTTTTTCAACTAAAACACCTTTTTCTCCAAACATATGGGAAATTCTATTAAATAAATTTTGTTAATCTATACTATCAATACTATAATATAATAACCGGAATGTGGTATATTTGGTTCAACAATTATCCCCTTATTTTGGTTATTAAAAATAAAAATAAATATTGTTATACACATGCTTAACTCCTAGATATAGTATCCTTATCCCGCTAAACTACGATCAAAACTTAACCTACTAAATTATGATCAGCTTCTTCCTAATTCTTTTATTTTTTTATTATAAATTTATAATCATTATATATTTATATCAATATATTAAAATTAATATATTAATGAATAAATAAACTTTAATATAAATAAAATTTAAAAATAATTTAAAAATTAACGGAACCCGTGAATCGCACGGGATTTAAGCTAGTAATATTATAGTAATCAATAACTAACCAATTACCTTTTTCAACTACATGTTACCTTCTCCATTTTTCTAACAAAACCCCATGGGCAATTCTGTTTAATAAAATAAAATAACAATACTATAACTAACCAATTCCCTTTTCAGCTAAAACCGCTTTTTATATATATTTTCTAAATAAAATACTTTCATTTTTAAAAACATCACGAACATATACTTGTATATATATAATATATAATTACTACAATTCACATAATTTAAAAATTTTAAACCAAAAAAAATCATGTCTTAAAATTTTTGATTAATATTAAATTTAAAAAATATATTATTTAAGAAAATCCGTGCACGAGGTCTAAACTAGTACATATTATTGTTGTTATCATACATCTATTTCCTAGACTAACTAGATAACATAGATTTTAATTACAAAACATACTTGTATCTAAATAATAATATAAAATAAACTAACAACCAATTTAAATATTTTATGATCTGTATCAATAATTAATTTGACTAACGTTACTTATATATACTTGTGCTTCAGTTTAGCCTAGTTCAATTTTCGAGAAACAAGGTCTTTCCACAATAATGAGGTACAATAACTTTAGGTGGAAAATATATTACATGTTTTTCAGACGATCGCCAATATGGGATAGACCCATATGTCCTCCAATGGATTCAAATTTAATCATCCAGAGAGAAGAATATAGTCCCTCGTGAAAATAACAATATTGAAGCTCATACACTTCAAATATTAGAAGCACACACTATGGATTATTTAGTTGAGTATATATGTGAAAATTGAACTTGTTGAAAAAGATATCAAGAAAGAATACGACCTCCACATATCATGAAAGCTGTTGCACAAGTTGACAGTTCTATCAGCATCCACAGACATGAAGGTCTGAATTTCACCTTCCGAAAATTTTGACCTTTCCGCTAAGCTAACACACAGGCACTAGAAATGAAATACATGAAAAAAAGAGAAGAAACCTTAAGTCAGAATCAAATTCAGACATGAAGCTCCGTCTATTAATTAACCTTTTCTTTATTTCTTTATGTGGCATATTAAATGCAGACTGAACAATTTAAAGATAATTTTCACCCCAACAAAACAGTGCAGTGGGTAGATCAAAGAGTGGCATATTCTATTTAATATAGACACGAAATATACGAAACACAAAAATGAGAGGAACATGAAAGCAAAGATCACTCAAAAAATTTAAGAGACAGGTTAAGGCTGAAATTCGAGCAATTATTTTATTCTTCCACCAGAGCATAAGAAAGTGATGAAATTTATGACTATATCATATCATTATGAGCTACACTTCTTTATCCAATGAATCGTATCCACTGTATATCTCAGCTCCCCTTTTCTAAACTAATGTCGATATCTAATCTACCTATGTTAGACTATCTTGCTAGAAATGACTTGAATATCAAGTTGACCTTAAGCCTTAAGTGGAAGTAGGTTGCGTCATAACATCAATTATGTGCATAGTTCATGAAGTAAATTCATTCTTCTGCATATAAAATTTAATAATAAAGATTTCCACCAACATGAATCAAGTGAACAATGTAACAACACCATATACCAGGTACTAGCACAAGCTCTAATTGGAGGTTTTAATATTAATTACATAATCTGTCCATTAGACCACTATAGATTGTAAAAGGAAATAAGAAAATCGAAAGAGATTGTTCAGAATCGAATGAAAAAGATACAGAGCTGAAGAATTTAGCTTGCTCTTCAGCCCCTCATATTCTAGCTTTTCCTCTTCATCTATTAGAGTTGAATAAGATTGGGTTTTCTTTTCTTTCTCCATTCATTTTTAAGTGTATTTTAATCTTTCAATTAATATGTGCCCTTTTTAGACTTTTTATGCCCTTCTTAGTGCGTAAGAGCTAGCGCTTCACCAGCGCGTTTTTACCAATTTCAAAATAAGACAAGATGCGCCAAGAGCGCAATTAAGCACGCCTGATAAGACAATAGAAGGCCATAAAAGATAGTAACAAGCATATTTAAGACAATCATCTGAATAGTTGGTCAATTACCTGTGTTCATGTCATGTTACTAACAGAAAAGATACTAAATACTGAAGACTATCGTTAATCTAAGCACTGAATCAGACCTTGCGAAAAATAGTAGCCATAATACTCGAGCGTAGCTTCAGTTTTAGTTTAGAAAGATGGAAAGTATACTGTGTATCAAGGAAAGATCTGCACCATTAAACTAAAAGTAGTTAGGCGTGGCTTTTAACTCAAATTTAAGGAAAATAAAAGTTGCCACTTCATATACAAAAACACACTTAGATTTTTGGTTCATTGAATTTCTTATACAAACACAACTATCATGAATTTCCAAGTGCAGATATATTTGTAATTTAGATACCGTAATCTATACATAAAAAGGCACACTCGGAGGTTTTGGTTCAATGAATTTCCTACACAAACACTACTATTTTTCCAAGTGAAAGATACTTTTGTAATTATAAAGATACCATTGGTGTAAATTTTCTCTGGAACATAATTACTTTAAACTTCTCTAATCTAATTAAATTACGTGTTCTATGATTTCATATACATTCATCTTCCTTTATGTTTGTTTTATAGAATCAGGTAGTGGCACCATATTGATTTCAAAGTTGCATGACCTTTTAGTTAAAATTAATCTTAAGATCTCATCTCATAAATCTAGTTTTGTAAAGCAGGTGAGGAGTAATGCTTCAGATATAATAATTTCTTCTTGTGAATTTAGTAATTATGTACGTTTAAAAATACGTAAACGTGAATTAGCGAAAAAGCAGGATAATAATGATGTACATGTAATATAGTCAATTCCCAATTTGAATGGAATTTGTAATATGCGGGTTATGAATAGGTTGCAAATTTTATTTTATTTCATATTTTTGAGGTAAAAGTTTAGTGCATTAACAATTAAGAATATCTCTATGAAAATACTGAGCAATTTCTACAGGGGTGTGATTCTTCTAAATTTGCTCATACCAGAAGTCAGTAAACTAGCAAGGTGATGACATATGTTTGTTAAGAATAGGCTGCTCATAATATATCATGCATTAGATTGTGCCATTTTGCAGGAAAGGAAATTTTCTTGGCATTTAAGGTAAATGTCCACAGTTTTTAGACTACCTAGAATGTCAGCAGTGGAATTAGGATAAGGGAATAATCAATGTCTAGAATAATGCTCATAAAGATCAAGGTTAATGAAATTCAAGTTTACACGACAAGTTTCTGTTCTCATATTTAGATATAAATAATTAAATAACTGCTACAAGGAACTGTAATATTTGTCACTGTGACCATTTATCAGGATAAAAAATATGATGGCATGTATAACTATCAAGTTAGAATGACTTCTTTCCTAAAAATTTCTCAACAGTAGAGCAAGTCCAATGCTAGATGTAAAATGGCTATAGCCATTGCTATAATTTGGCACCAGAAAGTGTTTTTTGGTGCTAAAATAGCTTTTGCACTCCAATGCTAGTTCTGTTTTACAAATAAGAAATTCTATATTCAACTAATATTTTATTCAACTCATTCACTTCAATTTAAAGTGGACCTCTGTGCTTTCCATTATTAGTTTTTTGATTATGTGGCAAGATGGATATAGTCATCTTTGGTCCTAAATATAGGACTAAGTATCCATTTATGCATTTATCCATCCATGTCTAGCTATGTATTGGAGTTGAGTTTTATGATTTTGGTCCTATACTATAGCTATAAGACTAAATATAGCTATGCACTGGACTTGCTCTTAGAGAAAAAAAATTGAAGTTTCTAACCAAAAAACTGAAACAATTGATGATCCTATCATATGAAACACTCATGCAGTAGAAACAATTATGCTCTCAAACAGTAATATGGTATCAACAAAATATGATATGGTAATTACTTCAATATAGATGTGAGGCCTAAAGATATTGCGAATATATAGCCCTCAAAATTCTCGCCACCTGCTTCTGTCAAGAAAACAAACAAGAACAAAAACGGTTACCAAGTACCAGATTTCAGTAAAAGGAAAACAGGAGGCAACATTATTGTATTGACAAACCTTCTTGAAGAAACCGTATAAGCTTATTGAGAAGCAGTGGCCCAGCAAAACCGAGACAATCATTAAGTATCTGAAAAAGGTTAAGTTATTTTAGCCTCAACCAAATACTTTAGAAAATACGAGTCACATTACGAGGTCAAATCCAAAGCATATAACTACCACAAAAATGGCTTACATTTAATTTAAAACAAACTCTTAAAGAGAAATCTCAACTCTCATCACTTTCCTAAAAAATGAGCTAGTAAACCTAGACTGTTTATCAATGACTAATAAAATATCCATCATCTAAGTTATCTAAAAGAATATGTACTTGTTTAAAATGCATCCCCCAAAGTATCACTCATCAGGGCGTCGATGGTACCTATAGAAGCCTAGAACATTCTAGAAACCGAAGCTGCAGGTACTGGAAGATTTAATCAATATCTAACATTTTTGACATGTAAAACAGATTTACAACATGCCATTTCAACTATGGCACCCTCCAACCTCTGGTCCAAGTCTTAGAATTACTCAACCCAGCCTCTTCTAATCCTCTTTGTTAAAGAAATTTTGTTAACAATTAATAGGTTAACTCGGCATCTCATAAGCGCTTTTTCTTCTAATTTTTTCGACACAAACGTGGTTCTTGAGGCATTTCACCTAATCAGATAATGACACATCTTCAACCTTGAAGGAACATATCAAGTACTTTTTTTTTACATTAACGTTACTTTCCAATATACATGTTTTGCATTGTCATAAAAAATAAGCTTCTCAATAAGATACCTTTAAAAAACCAAGCTGAATATATGACCATCCATATGCAGAACAGATTGCTCTAAATAGTGAAGGGTGACCAGTTTTTCTCTGCCTTTCCCAAGAGCTTAACAGAATTAGATGACATGACAATGGATCCATGTCAACAGGTAGCTCAAGCAGGTCTTCAAAGTCAAGTTGCTGTCCCGCCCCATGTTCCAGCACAGAGGATATAGCTTTAAATGAGATTACTTTCCAGATGCTGTGAGCCTTTTCCTTTGACAAGAGAGTTAACAAGCACAAAAATTAATTTTACCTTGTTGACTAAAAGAAAAAGAAAAAGCTGAAAAGACTAAAAATCGTAAACTACAAGCTCAGAGAAATATCGTCCAAGCATAATATACATGTCCACAGAATAGCAGTAAAAGTACGTACATGATCCAGTTGATGACCTTTTTCAATGTCCATTTCATGGGAAAGAAGTAAATCCTCAGCTAAACTACATATATAGGAAAACATCAGCATATGATTAGCAGTCAACAAGATGATAAAAGTACAAGTCTAATCAATAACAATAGATATCAAGTAAAAATGCAGGTAACTAATAAACAAGAACCCTTAATCTATACCAACTTGTACCAATTTTGGAAAAAACTAATATTGTAACACCTCCATTCCCTTTAAACCCAAAAAGCTAAAAAAACAAAAACTAAGGATATAAAAAATATGTTAAAAAATTATATATAATAACGGGAGCATTCATAATTTATAATCAGTAACACTTCTCTAAAAGAACTCATAATTACTGCATATAAGGATAGTACCAAGACTCTGCAAATTTGAACAAATATTGTGTGGTGTAACATAATAAGCATTAACCAATGTCCGGGTAGAGTAAACCATACATCTTCTAAGTGCTAAGATTAGTTCAAGAAAATTTGTACAAAATATTGGTAAATTATGAAGCTTCTCACTTTTTTACGCATCTTGTATATAAACTAACAGACCTAACAAGTTAGGATATTAGACTAAGATTGTGCCAATGCAATTTTTTATCCCCCATAGAACAGAAACAAAAAGAAAGATCTATAGAATACCCTTATTATAAATGGTCTAGAAACTTTACTAAAGATAAAATGAGTTTGCCCTATACCCAGTACAATGTTTATAGGATTGAGTTGTATGGGATTTACCTAGTACTCTGCAAACCAACTCCCTCTCCCTCTCCCTCTCTCCCTCCCCCCCCCCCCTCTCTCTCTCTATAATTCTCTATCTCTATCTACGTCTATCCCCCTCCCTCTCTCTCTACCTCCCTCCCTCTCTCTCCCTCCTTTTTGCCATGTCATTGTATTGTACTGTCTTTTTTGTTGTTTCACAATTCATTTTGAATGCATGCATAACAGATATTTATCCTACTATTTACTCTCTCATTTGCCTTTTGGATTCTTTTTGCTGTCTTTCAAAAAAATATTTTCATATTTGTTAACATCTTCAGAAAAAATCATGATTTTCTGAAATAAAAGAAAAGGAAACAAAGGGTCTTTACTCACGGGAAATGAAGGCCTGTGAGTAACTGGGCACGGCCCAGTCTACTTCCAAGTCTCAGTGGGGCGTGCTAGGTATATTTGGTTATCCGGTGCATCGAATGCTCAAGTGGGAGTGGAACATACTAGCTATGGCCGACCTCCGATGGACAGATCATTCTAACCAAAAAATTAATTCGGGTTTACCCAAGGACCAAACCAAGACCATAATTTATATGTTTAACATAGTGTTGTGAAAGGCACACTCACTAAAGAAACACAAGGATTGCAAAGTGCCATTAAACACACTGCGTTTGCAAAAAATGCAGATGGTAGAAATAATTATAGATTATATAAACACGGTTGATAAAACAATATCTTGCTAGTTTATATACTAAAAATGTAACAATTTGTGGCATAGTCAATAAACATATATTAGAAACGAATTTGTTTCCTTAATAAGAAGATTTTACTAGATGGTTAAATTTAGAATTTACTCATATATAAGGATATATAATACTATCGTTATTAGGAGACTTTGATTAATAGTGAAACTTAGATTGTCAATGGTTATCCTACAGATGGTGATTCTTCCCAGGTTAGGTCACCTGACGGCATGCAGGTTTTTTGCGATTAATTCACATAATTTCATCCTTTTACTAACTTTTTCTTCTTTTCCTGCATAACCAAACAGCCACTCTTCCAACGACAAACCTAATATTGGTCATATATATCTATATTAGATATTTCTAAATCTAATATTTCTTCAAATTTACAGTAAGGTACCTCCTGCTTTCCAAAAAAATCACAAAACAGTCCCTGCCCTTCCAAAAAGTTACAAAACAGCCCGTTATTTTCCAGAACTTGCAAAAATGGCCCCTAAATTTTCGAGTACTTGCAAGTCGACCCTTAATTGCACACAATGGTTAATGCCTTATATCGAGCAAACAATCCGAGATTACCAAATTTGGAGAATAAATTTGAATCTAACTGTTGAATAAGTATGAAGTGTACTAGCCCAAATGAAACGAACTTGGGAAATCTACAAAGCCCACAAAAGATTATGATTTTTGGTACATTTACTAGTTGGACTTGCACTAATTTTTAATAAAGTGACTTCACATGTTCTTATGTATGACGAGGATGTTACAAAATAAAAGCATACAACAATTTTTCAAGTTACAATCAATGGTTTATTAACCTTGTCATCCACTTGATCCTACCTGCTCTTTAAAGATGCACGCTTCATTCTGATATATATAATTAAGATTCCAAACATGACATCCAGCAACAATCGTAAGCTCTCTTTTAGACATATTACAGCCTGCCAAAAAAAATGTAAGACTCTTCTAGAGTTTAAAAATGGAGTATGGCATATGTATACATATGCAGGCATGTTGTTGTATATCATTTATTACGTTATAACAAGTGCCATTATTTTCTGCCTTGTAAAGGGACTTATTAAACTCATGTACCAATTCTACGTCTTAAAGACATTAACCATTAACCATATAACTATAAAGTGAAATCACTTCTTTTGTACTTCATAAAAACTACCATGTATGAACTAATATCTTTAAGAAACATGTATGAACAAGAAAATGGAACTTCATATTAATATATAATACCATGAAATTTCCAAGCAAAAGGAAATAAGGAGTTTACTATTAGGCTACTCTGCAACCCGTAACCCTTCCTTGCCACTAAAGTGGAATGTGGTTATTGGCAGCAAATATATCATAACAAACTTGCCTGTGAAGAAGAAAAGATTGCTTGCAGATGAGGGATCCAACACAATGCCTTGATGAACCACCAAACACACAAAAGCCAGTCAGAAAAGACAATGAAGCAGCAGTTATACTTGGAGACAAGTAGAATAGTAACCTATTTTGGGGGAGAAGAGAAAGCAGAATTCAGAAAAGAAGGTTTCGGTGAAATTGCAAGAATAAAAGAAGCATTGATATAGGCATACCCAAACTAATAGCTGAGATAATCTAAGGAGCCACTCATGATAGAAAACGGGATAACTGTTGAATGTAGGCCTTAAAAGAAAAGCAATGTCAATGCATGCCACTAGTGCCCCAATGACAGGAAGAACATGAAAGAGGATTGTCTCTCCCGGATTGATCTGTGCATTGGAGGAAAAGGCATATATGATTTATCAACATAAAGAATGGTAAAAGGCAGAGTCACTAAGAAGTAGGAGAAAATATGGTAACAAGCCCCAACAACTTACTTACTTAGCACCAAATTTAAGTGGTGAGTGAAAGTTGAAATAAAGCAGCAAGCATCTTAAGGTTGAATACTTACCCTTAAATTTGCTCTGGCCTTCCTTTTTGTAATTCCGAGGGCAGCAACTAAAATCACAGATACTACATTAACTCCAAAACCAAAAACCGTAGATATCATTAAGGAAATTTCTAATAAAAAAAAAAAAAAAATCGGTGATACATGTATCCAACCATATTATGAAGGAAAAGGATATAGATCATCAAGACACTTTGAGACACCATTTGCACTCCAAACCTAGATATGAGAATGAAGATGATCAAATAGTAGAGGGAATATAAAAAAAAACAAAATAATAATATGAAACAAAGAGAGAGGAAAACATACGTAAGGGGGAGAATTAGGGCAGAAGATAAGATTGAAGAATTCCATTTGGAGGAGGAGTGTTTGAAGCCAGCCAGCCTAGCCTAGCCTAGCCTAGCCTAGCCTTTTATAATTGCACTCCGTAAACGTAATATTACACTCTCACATGGCGGAAGTGGAACTCATCTAGTGTCCACCACTTTAAACTTTAAACTGTCTCACTTTACTCATTTCTCTTTTCCTTCTTGCATACTAAATTCATAATGCGCAGTCCTCGTTCCAATAAATAAATAATATAATACAACTACTAACACTTAAATTTAGGTACACAAAATATATATAAAAAATAGTCATTATATTGTAAAATAGTACTCCTAAATTCGATGTTATTATCAATTATTACACAAATTGTGCTACATTGGCTTACTTTTCTTCTAAATATCGATAGTTTTTATTTTAAAAAAGTGCACTTTTAAAAGTAATTAATCACTCATTTTTTATACTACTTTCATAACTAATCTTAAATCGTGCACATATAAATTATACACATATTTTTTTTCATTTTGTTTATCTCATTTTTTTCAACCAACTCGCAAAAAATAAATTTTAATTGTTATTCTCACTTTCTCAAATTTTTACTCTCATACCAATTTTCGTGTCTATTTATGTTGTTTTCCTCATCTTGACTTTTCACCGGCTAATGATTATTCGATAAATTATTTATTTCTTAAATTTTGTCTTTTTTCTTAATTTATTATTTTTTATCGTAGTTAACCCGCAGCCCTACCCCTCGGGTGCGCACTGGGTAAACCCTACGGGCTCACGTAATAACCTGCAAATCACGTGAATTAAGGTAAACCGCATTTAAGCGACAAGTTCTGACTATTTGTACTCACGTGATTTTTTCACATATTTGTCGAATTATGTAAATTTTATGGTAATTTCATCTGTATTTAGCTATTTGTATATAGTGATAATTTGTGGATATTGATTTCAGTGGTGTTCATAACGGTGAAGACGTGGTGATTGTATTAATTGTTGTGGTAGTTCAGTTCTTGTGATTTTAATTGTTGTTGGTGATTTTTAGGTATTTAAAGTTGTTACCGTTTAATTTTGGTAATATTTGTTTGATTGCGATTATTTTTCTTTAAATTTGGTGACTTTAATATGATATTAAGTGGACCATAGATTTATGGGGCTTGTTAAACATGGTTAACTCCACATTAATATGATATTGTCCGCTTTCGGTCGAATCCGCACGAATTTGATTTTGGATCACATCATACTAATGGAGTTCTCTGGCTGCTTATTTTCTACCAATCTTCCCCTCCCACAAATGATGTGGGACAACTCCTAACAATCTCCCCCTTCACACATGGGGCTGGACACCTATCGAATCTTCCTCCTGATTGTGTGATCTGAATCCCCCTTGACCTATTCTGAATCCATCTGACTTTTTGGCTCCCTTTAGGCCCATACTGGAAGGTCCACCTTCCGCCCCCTTAAGCCCATCCTGGGTTAGCCCATCTGTCGCTTCCTAGATTTTTCTAGGAGCCCACCAAGATTTTTATGGAACATTATAACCTAATGCTCTGATATCACTTGTGGACCTGATAAGCAGGCCTAACTCTACACTAGTATGATATTGTCCGCTTTGGGTCGAGCACGCACGGGCTTGTTTTTGGTTAACTCCCACAAGGCCTTTGACTAATGAAGTTATATGGCTTCTTATGTTATAGCAATCTGCCCCTCCCAAAAACGATGTGGGACAACTCATAACAAGTTTGAATATAGTGAATTTTTGGAAAAAATGTTTATTACGAAAAGATGTTCGTGGGAAGTTGCTGGTTGTGGGTGATGGTCGTCAATTGCAGGAACTTATTGTTCAAATGGAAAAAGAGATGATGGTGGTTAATGAAAATTAATTAGATTAATGTATTATGCGAGATGAAGATAAATGTTAGGTATATGACATATCTATACCATCATAACAAGCCTACTCAAGTTACAATATTTACTTTGCATAAACAAATGGAGTTTATCATTTATTTTAGTGATGGTTTTCAATGTATTGTCTTGTCTGTATCTTAGACAGCTCATAATGTTATAAGAGCTTAGAATTTCTCATGCAACAGTCTTATGCATAATCATTATAGAATAAATCAACTTGGAAGAAGTTCAATGAAGATTGTTCATGCAGAAAATTGAAGATATAAAACTAATAAAGTTGGAGAAAAGTATAAGTTCGATATCGTGAAGTCTAGAAGAGTCATATCATCAATTCCATCAGAGTTAACAGCTAAACTATGATATAGTCCAAGTTTGTCCTATGTCAAAAAGTCCAAACTTGTATTACATCGAGAAGTCTGAATTTGTATTACACCGAGAAGTCAAGAAAAATGCTAAACAATGAATTGCAGAATCACACTATATCAAGAAGTCCAAAGTAAAAATTGATAACATATTCAAATCAAATGGAGTTCACAATATCTTCAATGGACCTCTTCACAACTGGACATATGAAAGTCTGAATTTGTATCACACCGAGAAGTCAAGAAAAATGCTAAACAATGAATTGTAGAATCATACTATATCGAGAAGTCCAAAGTAAAATTTGATAACATATTCAAATCAAATGGAGTTCACAATATCTTCAATGGACCTCTTCACAACAGGACATATGAAAGTACAAATTACCAGAAATGAAGAAACAAATCATAACAACATCTTGTACATGGAGGTGGTACATGGACATGTGTCAAGCCTACAGCAAAACTTGGAAAGAAAGAAAACAAGGCAAACATCAAACGATCAGGAGCGGATAACAGAAAAGAGGTGGTCATCAAAAGGCTGCTACGTGTCCCCTAACATGATAAAATTCTTTGTTGTAAATAGATGAGCACTCATGGTAGTACAATGCAATATTAATATTGTGCCCATCCCATGTTTAGTTGTGCGAAAACAGTGATAAAAACTGATTGTAATATTTTCTCTCTCTGTAAACCAACTCAAGAACCTGTTCTTGAGAAGAAGCTATGAAAAATAACTTTGTTTTTCTTAATAATTATAGAATAATTTTTTATATCTTATATAAAGTGAATTGATAAAATCTCGTGTCTTTACTTGCTTTCAACTGCAACAACTCATTTATTTTATTAGTGTTTCCAGTTGCAAAGAAAACAGTTTGAAAATCTCAAACTAGTCATTCACCCCCATCCTCTGTCTAGTTTTTAATTCTTTATTCTATACCAAGTGGTATTAGAGTATGTTGTAAATAAATATACAACCAGTGATCTCTCAAGAACATGATTTTTTAAGAACTAAGCAGTATCACGATCCCAAAATTTGAAAGGAAGTTGTATGCTCTTTGAAAGAAAAAGATGATATTGTTCATTAAAGTCTCAAACCCTTTGTATCTTGAAATCTCGAAGTTTGGTCCATTCATTCTCCAAACCAAGATCCCTGAATCAATTGAAGGAACAATAATCATACCAAGAAGTTTCGTTCCAAAAGATTCAATACTATACACAAAGACTGAAAAACAAAAAGTGGATTTAGATGGATGTCTCCCACTCTTTATATGTGATTCCATGAATTTGGATATGTTTGGTACTATTTCTAATCTGGATAATGCCAAACTTATGTGCGATCACATAGAGGTCTTATGTGAAGGCACTGAAGAAGTGAGGGAGGACATGAAACATATCCTTATTTCTCAATATGAAGCCTTCATGGAAAAGCATACCGAGGGCATCACTGAGGTGTTTGAGAGATTCAAGAGGTTGACAAATGTTCTGAAACTTTATGGTAAAATCTATGAGACCAAAGAGCTGAACATGAAGTTCTTGCTTACTCTCCCAGATCATTTAGAGAACAAAATCTATTCACTAAGAGAGAGAGAGGGGGGGGAGTGAGAGAGATAAAGAGAGCCTATGATGTATGTTGAACAAAATTGAAGTTGCATGTATAACTCAACAATACTGATTTAGATAACTTAACATAGAACAAAGAACTTGTAAATAATCTATGTTCCACTAGAATCAGTACATATTGATTATTAGGTATATATATAATGATTTTGGTAGCTGCAGTAAAGAAGACATCAATAGAAGTACGTATGAAGTTCATTAATATGTTCAGGTATCGGAGAAATAAGGTTGAAGTCATTTAAAGCAATTATTAGGATTAGTGTGAAGACCTAAAGGATTCCAAGTGAAGTTGGTTATATATGGTAGAAGACTTAATAATGGTTTGTAAAGATTATAGTATGAAGGCCTGAGAGCGGAACTAGTCATTTGTGAACCAGACTACTACACTAGGCGTCAGTAATCCGTGAAGGGAAAATAAGTACTATGATTAGAAAATAGTTAAGTGAGGATTTTTATCTGAATATGAAGGTTATATGGTTCATACGAAGACTCGGAGAGAAGGCGTGAAGACAAAACAGTTAAAGGGTTAAACTGCGTTACATAAACTAAGTCAAAGTGATCACTACCTTGTAGTAGAAGTCACCCATGCTACTCTATTATCTAGTAGGAGCAAGTAACTTATAGTATGGCTCAAAAAGCAATTGCCAGAAGTGGTCTTGTCCTAGTAGGAGCAACATGGAAGAAATTAGATAAAAAAACTAAGTCAAAAATGTACCTTGTTCACTCTTAGCACAAGTAGCCTCCCCTGTACACCTAGTAGGCGCAAGTAGCCTTAATTTTCTAAGGAAAAACACTCTCTTAACTATATCAGAGATTGGCTTTCGCAACCAGATTTCTAAAAATTATCTAAAAAACGTTGCTATTGATAAATAAGTTCATGTCTATTGCAAGGAATTTTAAAAACATTGCAATTGAGTTAACAAAATTTAGAGGGTGTTACAAAATACATGTTATTGCAATGCATTAGCTATCCATTGCCTTAAATCAGAGTTTTGGGCCCAAAATTTAGGTGGGCCACCAAAAATTTAAGCAGGCCGGTGAAAACTTTTGAGCGGCACTTCTGTACTTATTTTCCCTGCTTACCAAAATAACAAATTAAAATTCAGACCCAAGCACATACATAAAATATTCATACACTGATACACTCACCAACACGACACATTCACAGACACTCGAAGATACACTAAGAAGATTGACGATGCTTAAAGAAGATTAATCAAGCTAGCAGTCTCAAGCTCGAGAATGGTATGTCTTTTCCCCAAATCATCTTCCCCAAATTTATTCTAATCGATTGTTTATTTTATTTTATCTTATTCATTGTTAATTATTGTTAAATTAGTGTTGGATATTGTTAATTAGAATTTTAATTAAACTTCATACTCACTTTTATGTTTTTGTTTTCTTTAGAGTTATGGTTATCTTAATTGAATGTTTAATCAGGGTTTCGGTTTAGAAAGTTAATATAGGGTATGTGCTTTGTATCTGTTGTTGACAAGAACTGCAATCTTTGTTGAGGGGTATGTGGTTAAAGGAAATGCATGGGATATGAAGTTCAGAGTATAAGTACACAGTACAAGACTAATGGCTAGCTGTAAATATTTATTTATATAAATTATCCTTCATAACTTTGAGCCACTTTACCAATGGCCAATGGTGTTCGTAAGGCTGAGCCTATTTATAAATATGAACACGGCCTCAAATATGAAATTATTACCCTTAATATGTCATAATAAAAAAAACGCTGAGACTTGCACAAGCTTTTAGACCAGATATAATTAAAAAAGGAAATCTCATTGACACAACATAATAAATTTTCACAATAAATATTAATATCTATAAATTTAGTTTATTTTAATTGGTTTCTGTTAGGGCGAAAATATGCACTAATATTCACGCAAGTATACGCGTTCGCAAGTAATATAGAATACTTTCTAGTTCGTTCCCTCAGAGACTCAGACTAAGTTATTGTCTAATTAAACTCACTCACCAATGTATGATTACTTCTCAATGTTAAGATAACACTTAAAATTGTTGATTAAATATTAATTATAATTAACTACTTAATTAACCACTTAACTAACACTTCAATTTATCAATAATAAAACACTCATGAGATCACAACTTCATTATTACTTCCTTCTATATCCATTGTTATTACCTTTAGCATGTGACAGTGATGACATTAATCGAATAACACGGAACTGATAAAAGCCAACTTTCATTGTACTAATACCATTCTACCAAACATCCACAATTAAGATAGAAGTTGAATAGTCATCAATTATGTTGAGTTCCTATATGTCTACAGAAATTGACAACATAACGATTTAAGCACAAGTTATTCCTTTTGATTACATAGGGCAAATAAAACTGTTAGAGTTACCCACTAATCATGCACAACGTACATGAACCTATGCTAGCATGGCAAGTTCTAAATCTCAAGATCTATCGTCGCTTCACAAGAGATTAACACCCTATCTTATATGTTCGCGATGCACATAAGACGAATACGCACAACCAATACTAGATATCATGCAATCATCACACACTAAAGTATTAAACAATTAACTAAAGAATTCCATAATAAATCTGTTGCAACCCCATGATCACGATTAGCCCATAATAGAACTTATCGCCATCATGGGTTCATATGAAATCATGATAAACAACACAAGAAAATAATAACTAAACTAATTATATTAAAACAGAGTACGTCACAAGAGTAAATAAGTCAAAGCAAGAAAACTAGCATCCAACGTTACAACGAAACAAGAATCACAAGAATATATGCTTCCTCTTCGTTGCGGTGTGCTAAATCGGTCTTCTTCCTTATCTCCTTCGCTTCTTGCGCCAAACACAATCTAAAACATAATCTCCTTCATATTCTCTATGAAAACGTCTCAAATCTACTTATATAATAGTTCCATAAAACTCAGATTACATAGAAGTTGGAAGCCAAACAGAAGTAGAAGTCTAAAATAATTTATCCTTTTCCCCGACCCTGCGCGGCCGCTCAGCATTTCTGCGCGGGCGCGCAAGGCTGCTGCGCGGCCGCTCAGCATTGCTGCGCGGGCGCGCAGGACCCTACTGGAAAAAATCCAGGTTTGCTCCGTTTCTTCGCCGTAATCTGCCCGTTCTTTTCCTCTCGCAATGATGAACACATGTCAAGGCTTATTCTTGATGATTCCTCCTCCGAAATGCAACTAATACCCTGAAATGCATAAACACTAGAAAAACGCATCAAATACACAAAATACTTGATTTCAAGACACCAATTTAAACCATTTTAAGACGTTCTAAGTGGTATAAAATGCCACTTATCACACCCCCAAACTTAAATCGATGCTCGTCCTCAAGCGTCACAGACTCAAAACAAATAAAAATATGCATGAATGCAATCTATATGAAAATACAACGATCCCTCTTACTACAATTAACCAACCAAATTGTCACGTCTCAACGAATGCAGTTAGACACTAAAGATCAATAAACTCATGCAAACGGACATACAGCCAGAAACGTGGTGTGTGCAAATGCTTAACAGATATGCTTCGGAACTAGACCAATTACTATGACTAGACTATCTTCAAGGCAATCCTACGATTATACAAAGAATAAAAATTCTAGGCACAAAGTGATATACAACACTACAAGAACTCTGGAGCTTACTACGGAATTGTGCTTTTTATTTACAACTCAAATGCTTATTTGACCGTGCAATGAGTGAGGTCCACAAAAGACTTATACAATGGTATCCATGTAACGAGCGTTAGGTTAGCGGATCCCAGACTCTAAAAGCCTTAGGTCACTAGGCACAAAGTCCCCTAAGAACTTAATAACTCGAATACCAAAGAGCCCACTCTTGATCAATTATGAAATTTTTTTTTTCTGAGCAAGTGCGTTTCGCTCCATCTTGCTCAACCCTAGACTACTCGCATAACATGCGAGCCGGCTACTAGCCATTTGACGCCTAGCCACAACTAGCAACAAATTCCATTTTTAATCCATTTTTTTTTCTTTTTCATGCCTTTACCACTAAGAACCTATTATCAAATTCTAAGCATAATAAATAGATTATCCTCGAAAATAATCAGATCATAACAACAATCTAGCCCTTAAGCATTCTCTAAGATTTAGTGAAAATACAAGTGCTTCTAGCATGCATATCAACCTACACAACTTAATATCACTTTAATGTTATCACTACACTCGCATCAATATCACAATTCAGTCGATAAATCATTGCAAAAGGGATCATGGTATATGCATGAGCTATATGATATGACAAACAAATAAAGCTATATAAAAAAAACTATATGGCAAAAATTATGCAACTATATGAACTAACTATCATGAATATGTAGCTATATGACACACACAAAATATTCCTTAACTACCACCCCCAAACTTAAAATCTTTACTGTCCCCAGTGAAGGTAGTAGAAAGGAACACAGGGTATACCTACTCGGAGTCATCATCATCATCACCCTCAGTGGGTGGAGTATCAGGCGGCGGGTATGCAGAGTCCTCACCAAAAACTGGCTACTGGATATCAGCTCCAAGGCCTCGAAAAGCAGTCCCTAATGCAAGAGTGAGCTCCTGAGCAAACCTGCTCTGCGTCTCATACATGGCATCCATCCGCCGTGAAAGCCTCCTATATTGGGCATCACCCATCCCAGCACCCTCCTGAGCTCTCGAAGAACCAGCCTCACCACGCCCTGGCCTAGCCATAGTAGCACCTCGTGCTGGACGTCCTCCTGGAAGACGATAACCCAGCCCATGCTCCTCAGGCTCACCACCGGTCCACTCCTGCATCCCATTCAGAGTGCCAGAATCTATCGGAGCTGCTGGCAACTGCAACTGCTCATGAGCCGACCAGTTCACTCCTACTGCTCGGCATAGCTTCGTAACCGTGGATGCATAAGGGATGTTCATATGCTTCGCTCCCCTCAAAAACTTCAGAACTCCTTGGTAGATAAACTCACCAAGGTCCACATAGTATTCCTCATTCAGAATTCCCCACAACAACTGTGCTCTCTCAACTGTGACCTCGTGTGCATGTGAAGAAGGCAAAATATTAGCACATATAAATGCATTCCATGCACGGGCATACCTGTTCATGGCGATCGCCGGAAAGTGACGATACTCATTATTGGCTGGACTGCGGTTCCAAACTGTGCCCGGTCGACAGAGAGTCGCACAAATCAAATCCAAGTCAAAATCCTCAGCAGTCTTTTCATTCCAGTTCTCCTCCTCGGGCTTCCTCTCTCGTTGTCCAATCACACAGCGAATCGCCGCAGGATGATAATCAACCGTCAGCCCACGAACTACAGAAAACCCATTCTTTTCAGCCTTCACGTTCGCGTAGAACTCGCGAACAACACTCATCGGTACTGCTTCGGGTGACTCACAAAAAGCTATCCACCCCTTCTCTGCAATCATGGGCAACAACTCACCATCCCTCCCTGATGGTAAAAACCCCCTCTCCTTCAGAATCGGCTTCCCCAACAGCCTAGTGTACTCCTCCTCCGCAGCTCTGCCAGTTAACCGAGGCCTTGCAGCAGTACCCCTTGATGAATCAGCAATAGGAACTGTGCTGCTGCTGTCAATAGTGCGTGCTCTCTTGGGTGCCATTGATTTATGAATAAAAGTGTGTAAGAACTGATTTTTGATGTTTATGAGAGGGTTTAAGTGTAGGAAGTTTGTGGGAGATATGTAGGATAGGTGTATGTATATATAGTGTGTGGAGTAGGTTAAATTAGATTAGGAGTGGGGTTGAGGGATAAAATCATGGGGTAATGGGAAAAAAATTCGTGGGTTTATGTTCTGTGATGGGTTTTTTGTGTTTTTGTTTTTTTTTTTTCTGAACTGCAAAAAATTTTCTGGAACTCGACCCCTGCGCGGCCGCTCAGCATTTCTGCGCGGGCGCGCAGCAAGCTACGCGGCCGCTCAGCATAGCTGCGCGGGCGCGCAGAGGGTCTCTGGATTTTTTTTTTTCAGCCCCTGTTTTCTGATTTTTTTGTGTTTTTGGATAGGTTATTAACTTCTAAGGGTTCCTGTAACAACAATTCATGGGTTGCCTCCCACGCAGCGCTTTCTTTTTCGTCATTAGCTTGACGTTCCGTACCTTTCTCAAGTAGTCAACAAAATAGCACTAACCACCTCTCGGTTTGCCATGTCCCCATAATAGTGCTTCAACCACTGACCGTTAACCTTGAATGCTTGGTCCGAATCATTCTCAAAAATTTCCACCGCTCCATGTGGAAACACAGTTTTGACAATAAAAGGTCCAGACCACCTTAATTTCAACTTCCCAGGAAAAAGTCGGAGCCGAGAGTTGAATAACAGAACTTGTTGCCCTGGCATAAATAACTTAGGATGTAGCTTCCTATCATGCCACCTCTTCACCTTTTCCTTATACATTTTGTTATTCTCGTACGCTTGAAGTCAAAATTCATCAAGTTCATTAAGCTGAAGCATTCTTTTCTTACCAGCTGCATCTAAATCCAGGTTCAATTTCTTCAATGCCCAGTAGGCCTTATGCTCAAGCTCCGCCGGTAGATGACATCCCTTACCGTACACCAACTGAAACGGTGACATCCCAAGTGGAGTTTTGTATGCTGTTCTGTAAGCCCAAACAGCTTCATCGAGCTTTAAAGACCAATCCTTCCTTGACGGACAAACAACCTTCTCTAGAATGCGCTTTATCTCTCTGTTAGACACTTCCGCTTGACCATTTGTTTGCGGATGATAGGCAGTAGTTACTCGATGATTCACATTATAACGCTGCATCATAGAAGTGAACTTACGGTTGCAAAAATGCGATCCTTCATCACTTATGATTACCCGAGGCGTTCCAAACCTTGTGAAAATTTGCTTATGAAGAAAATTTAGCACTGCCTTTGCATCATTTGTCGGTAAAGCTTTAACTTCGACCCATTTTGAGACATAATCGACTGCCAGCAAGATGTACCGATTATTGCAAGACGAGATAAAAGGCCCCATGAAATTGATTCCCCATACATCAAAGACCTCGACTTCAAGCATCACATTTAATGGCATCTCATCCTTCCTTGACAAATTTCCCACTCTTTGGCAACGATCACACCTTAAAACAAACTGATGAGCATCCTTGAACAAAGTAGGCCAGAAAAGACCTGCTTGCAGAATACGAGCTGCCGTCTTCTCACCTCCATAGTGTCCACCATAAACCGTGGAATGGCAGTCTCGTAATATCCCCTCCGTCTCACAGAACGGGATACATCTCCTGATGATCTGATCAGCTCCCTGTCTAAACAAATATGGTTCATCCCACATATACCACATCACCTTATGCAGAAACTTCTTCTTTTGAGCGGATGTCAAATTAAGCGGCATTATATTGCTGACAAGATAGTTTACAATATCTGCAAACCATGGTTCTTCCTCCTGAATTACAAACAACTGCTCACCCGGAAAAGATTCATTGATTAACGCCCTATCTTGTGAAGTAGAATCGGGATTCTCCAACCTAGAGAGATGGTCAGCTACTTGATTCTCGGTACCTTTTCTATCTTTGATCTCTAACTCAAATTCCTGAAGTAAAAGCACCCAACGAATGAGTCTCGGCTTCGAATCCTTCTTAGAAACCAGATAGCGAATAGCTGCATGATCAGTGAATACTGTTACTTTCGTACCAAGCAGATAAGATCGAAATTTCTCAAAGCCAAAGACTATAGCCAAAAGCTCCTTCTCAGTAGTGGTGTAGTTCAATTGGGCCCCATTTAAAGTCTTACTCGCATAGTAGACCACATGGAAGAGATTTTTCTTGCGCTGTCCCAGAACTGCACCTACCGCATAGTCACTCGCATCACACATCATCTTAAACGGTTCTGTCCAATCTGGTGCTGTAATAACTGGTGCCGTGATCAAACTCTCCTTGAGAGTCTCGAATGCTGCCAAACATTCATCATCAAATTTGAAAGGCACATCTTTCTCAAGTAAATTGCACAACGGCTTAGATATCTTTGAAAAGTCCTTGATGAATCGCCGATAAAAACCCGCATGACCGAGAAAACTACGGATTCCTTTCACCGAATTAGGTGGGGGAAGATTTTCAATGACTCCCACCTTGGCCTTGTCCACCTCCAGACCTTTGCTAGAGACCTTATGCCCAAGGATAATGCCTTCACGCACCATAAAATGACATTTCTCCCAATTAAGCACCAAATTAGTTTCCACGCATCTTTTGAGTACGGCGCGCAGATTATTCAAACATTCATCATATGAGTGTCCAAAGACGGAGAAGTCATCCATGAACACTTCGACGTTATTTCCAATCATGTCAGAGAATATAGCCATCATACATCTCTGAAAGGTGGCCGGGGCGCCACATAACCCAAACGAAACTCTACGAAAAGCAAATGTGCCAAATGGACAAGTGAAGGTAGTCTTTTCCTGATCCTCTGGTGCAATACAAATCTGATTATACCCGGAATAACCATCCAGAACACAAAAATACTCATGTCCCGCCAATCTGTCAAGCATTTGATCAATGAATGGGAGAGGGAAGTGATCCTTCCTTGTGGCTTTGTTCAATTTTCTATAATCCATGCATACTCTCCATCCTGCAACTGTTCGAGTAGGGATGAGCTCATTCTTTTCATTTGCGACCACAGTGATACCTCCTTTCTTAGGTACACATTGCACGGGGCTCACCCACGAGCTGTCAGAAATAGGATAAATGATGCCTGCATCTAGCCATTTCAGAATTTCTTTCTTCACCACCTCCTTCATGATCGGGTTCAGTCTTCGCTGCTGTTCCACAATTGGCTTACTACCTTCCTCTAACAGAATTTTATGCATACAATATGAAGGACTTATCCCCTTGATGTCTGCTATGGTCCATCCTATAGCCGATTTGAATTCTCTCAAAATCCTTAAGAGCTTGTCTTCCTCACTACCTGAAAGGTCAGCTGAAATAATAACAGGTAACGTAGATGAATCACCTAAAAAAGCATACCTCAAGTGTTCAGGTAATGGTTTGAGCTCCAAGGTAGGTGCTTCCTCTATTGATGGTTTGAGTTTCCCTTCAGCATTCTTAAGGTCATAAGTACCAAGAGATTCAAATGGTATGTCGAGCTTTCGCTTCCATGGAGAAGCGTTCAGATATTGTAATTGCTCGTTGCTATCTTCATCATCGCTGTCAAAATCCCCCACTAAGGCCTTTTCCAATGCATCAGACATTAGCATGTGATCGAGTTCCGAAGTAACTGCGGAATCAATCACATCCACTTTTAAACACTCCTCATCTTCTGTAGGGAATTTCATTGCCTTGAATACGTTGAAGGTCACATCCTGATCTTGGACCCGCATAGTAAGTTCCCCTTTTTGCACATCTATCAAGGTACGGCCAGTAGCCAAAAAAGGCCTCCCCAAGATTATGGGAATCTTCTTATCTTCCTCAAAATCCAGAATAACAAAATCTGCAGGAAAGAAGAGCTTATCCACCTTGACGAGCACATCCTCAACTATGCCCCTTGGGTAAGTAATGGAACGGTCCGCCAATTGTAGCGACATGTATGTGGGTTTTGGATCAGGCAGATCCAGCTTTTTAAAGATCGACAAGGGCATCAGATTAATGCTTGCTCCCAAATCACAAAGGCACTTGTCAAAAGTTAGATTGCCAATGGTGCAAGGAATGGTGAAGCTTCCTGGATCTTTCAGTTTTGGTGGTAACTTTTGCTGCAGAACAGCGCTGCATTCTTCCGTGAGAGCAACGGTTTCAAGGTCATCCAGCTTCACCTTCCTTGAAAGAATAGTCTTCATAAACTTCGCATAACTAGGCATTTGTTCCAGAGCCTCAGCGAAAGGTATATTGATGTGAAGTTTCTTGAACACCTCCAGAAACTTCCCGAACTGTCTATCCAGCTTTTGTTGCTGCAATCTCTTAGGAAAAGGTGGTGGAGGATAGAGCTGTTTCTCCCCTGTATTAGCCTCAGGCAGAGTGTGTTCAACAGTAGTCTTCTTTGGTTCCGCCACTTTCTCCTTTTGCTTAGATTCTTCATCTCTAACTTCAGCTTCGACTTCTTTTGCCTTTTCAGCATCAGCTACTTTTCCAGACCTTAAGGTAATAGCCTTGACTTGCTCTTTAGCTTCCTTCCTGCCTGGTACTTCCGTGTCACTGGGAAGAGTGCCAGGTTGACGATTGAGCACTGCATTGGCTAATTGACCGATTTGATTTTCCAAGATCTTGATAGAAACCGCCTGACTCTTGCACAACAGCTTAAGTTCCTCAAAATCAGCACTAGTAGGTGCAGCTGCACTTCCCTGTTGAGGATATGATTGCCTTGTAGCATACTGCTGTGGTTGCTGGAATCCAGGTGGGTTAAACTGTTTACTCACTCCTTGCTGATATGGTGGCTGAATAGCATTCTGATTATTTCCCCAGCTGAAATTTGGATGATTTCTGTTGTTAGGATGATAGGTCGCTGGCACAGGCTGCTGTTGCCGCTGATAATTATTCACATACTGAACAGATTCGTTGACAAGAGAACACTGATCCGTAGCATGAGAACCTGCACAAAGCTCACAAACCATAGCTATTTGATTAACTCCATACGTAGCCAAAGAATCAACCTTCATTGATAGCGCTTGGAGCTGGGCTGCAATAGCGGTGGCTGCATCAACTTCCAGAATACCTGCGACCTTGCCTGACGTCATCCTCTAAGTTGGGTTTTGATGCTCATTTGCAGCCATTGTCTCTATAAGATTATACGCCTCAGTATAGCTTTTAGCCCATAAGGCTCCTCCAGCTGCTGCATCGAGCATGGGCCGAGATTGGGCCCCCAAACCATTATAAAAACCAGTGATTACCATCCAATCCGGCATTCCATGATGTGGACATTTTCTCAACATTTCCTTGTAGCGTTCCCAAGCCTCGCACATAGATTCTGTAGGTTGCTGCGCAAACTGAGTAAGAGCACTCCTCATAGCAGCAGTCTTTGCCATTGGATAAAACTTCACCAGAAACTTTTGCGCAAGATCTTGCCACGTAGTGATGGACCCAACTGGTTCAGAATGTAACCAGTCTTTAGCCTTATCCCTCAGTGAGAATGGGAAAAGCCTCAACTTGATAGCCTCATCGGTCACGCCATTATACTTAAAAGTGCTGCAGATCTCGACAAAATTCCTTATGTGCATGTTGGGGTCTTCAGTTGCCGCTCCTCCAAAAGAAACAGAATTCTGCACCATCTGAATAGTGCCCGGCTTGATTTCAAAGGTGTTAGCTTGAATAGCCGGATGAAGGATGCTTGACTGAATGTCATCAATTTTAGGCCGAGAAAAATCCATAAGAGCTGGATCAGCTTGAACAATACGATCTCCCATGTTTACTGGTTCTTTCTGCTCAGTTCCTGAATCTGAATCCTCAAAATCTAACTTCTCCGGAGTATCAAGAACTTCGTCTTTCTCCTCAGCTGTATCTAAGGTCCTCTTGCGAGCACGAGAACGAGTTTGCATAAACGCTTGCTAAAGTACCTGAAACACAACCGAAAAGAGTAATTAACTACTACGTCCTCATCACTGAGTCCTAATGACCAATGATGGTAAGTACATAAACTAAACAAATACGCCGAGTCCCCGGCAGCGGCGCCAAAAACTTGTTAGGGCGAAAACATGCACTAGTATTCACGCAAGTATACGCGTTCGCAAGTAATATAGAATACTTTCTAGTTCGTTCCCTCAGAGACTCAGACTAAGTTATTGTCTAATTAAACTCACTCACCAATGTATGATTACTTCTCAATATTAAGATAACACTTAAAATTGTTGATTAAATATTAATTATAATTAACTACTTAATTAACCACTTAACTAACACTTCAATTTATCAATAATAAAACACTCATGAGATCACAACTTCATTATTACTTCCTTCTATAGCCATTGTTATTACCTTTAGCATGTGACAGTGATGACATTAATCGAATAACACGGAACTGATAAAAGCCAACTTTCATTGTACTAATACCATTCTACCAAACATCCACAATTAAGATAGAAGTTGAATAGTCATCAATTATGTTGAGTTCCTAAATGTCTACAGAAATTGACAACATAACGATTTAAGCACAAGTTATTCCTTTTGATTACATAGGGCAAATAAAACTGTTAGAGTTACCCACTAATCATGCACAACGTACATGAACCTATGCTAGCATGGCAAGTTCTAAATCTCAAGATCCACCGTCGCTTCACAAGAGATTAGCACCCTATCTTATATGTTCGCGACGCACATAAGACGAATATGCACAACCAATACTAGATATCATGCAATCATCACACACTAAAGTATTAAACAATTAACTAAAGAATTCCATAATAAATCCGTTGCAACCCCATGATCACGATTAGCCCATAATAGAACTTATCGCCATCATGGGTTCATATGAAATCATGATAAACAACACAAGAAAATAATAACTAAACTAATTATATTAAAACAGAGTACG
This sequence comes from Apium graveolens, assembly GCF_009905375.1. Taxonomy (NCBI): domain Eukaryota; kingdom Viridiplantae; phylum Streptophyta; class Magnoliopsida; order Apiales; family Apiaceae; genus Apium; species Apium graveolens. The sequence goes on along the minus strand of NC_133656.1, from coordinate 37,008,908 downwards.
TCACAAGAGTAAATAAGTCAAAGCAAGAAAACTAGCATCCAACGTTACAACGAAACAAGAATCACAAGAATATATGCTTCCTCTTCGTTGCGGTGTGCTAAATCGGTCTTCTTCCTTATCTCCTCCGCTTCTTGCGCCAAACACAATCTAAAACATAATCTCCTTCATATTCTCTATGAAAACGTCTCAAATCTACTTATATAATAGTCCCATAAACACTAGAAAAACGCATCAAATACACAAAATACTTGATTTCAAGACACCAATTTAAACCATTTTAAGACGTTCTAAGTGGTATAAAATGCCACTTATCAGTTTCGGTGGAAGGGGAACAATAAATAGACCCGTAATTTTTATTTTTTCAACTTAGTAAAAGAAAATCGATTACTAAATCAGGGGGAGAGTGAGATGATGAGTACCGAGTAAGCATACCAAGTTTGTTTTTGCTTATTGTGAAGGGTATTTGTACTGTATATTAATTGTACTTTTGTTCAGTTCCGGCACTACACATGGTAAGCCCAAGTTTGTGCCTTTCAATGATGATCTAGTGGAATCCCCTATACAGATATATAAGACATCTTTCTCTTCTAGAAATAAGAAATTCTGAAACTTTTATGGCTTTCTATAATTAGTAGATTTATTTTTGAGCATTACCTTGATCCTAAACAATTTTTTGGAAGAAAGAAGGGGACGAGACAAATTTTTACTATGTTTTGCAATAGTTATTTTAGACTGAAATTGTTAGTTTGTTCCCAGCTGACATGAAAATATCCTTTTTGCAGAGAATACCCGATTCGAAGTGAAAAGGCGTTACAGTTTATCTATAGCATTAAGCAGTTTATGACAAATGGGGGACCACCAGCTGGAACTGCTATAACAAATGTTTATCGTAGCTCACAATAGAAGAAGACAATGAAGGCAATGCAGACACTATATTTTAGCCCTGATGAAGTGATATTTGGTTTAAACTTTTATCAATCTTTGAACTGTCATCTGTTATGTAGACTTATTTCTCATGATGACATTCAAGTTGTGTCCTCTACATTTTCCCACAACATTGTTTATGCCTTTAGGACCTAGGTTTAATCTATTTCTTAGTTTTCTGGTATAAGGTTTCAGGCACATAAACTAAACGTTCACCTCATCAACAACATAGATTTTCTAAATGGTGACTTCATGTCATAGCTGTGAAATACCCACTGATGTCAAGCTTGCCTGCGGATGTCAAGCTTGCTTGTATGAGTTTTAATAGTGACACACTCATACACACGCTATTGTGTCATCAATCATAAGTGGTACCTGTATATATACCTGTAATATCTGAAGCACACTGAATACCATTGAAAACACCTTATGCCAGGCTTTTCTGTATCTTATATATAGGCAACATTGTGCTCCATAAGGATTATAAGGAAAATCCCTCATCTGGCAGAAAACTTTGTCAACCCTGCTGCTTCCCTACTTAAAGAAAAGCACCATGGTGTTCTGTTAACTGGGATCCAACTTTGTATTGATCTTTGTGAACTTAGTATTGAGGCATTGGAGTTATTTAGGAAGGTATATCTATTCCCTAAAGTTCCCAGCTCAATAACTCCATATGAATCTATCTGCATATTATTGGTATCTCATTTGAGCCTCATTTAAACGATTCCCGATTATCACTAAAAAAATAGCTACATTCTTAACCGTTATTGATGACTTATACGATGATCGTGGATTTGTGGATGAACTTCAGCTATTTAATTTTATATATGTGTCAGCGTGCTCGCACAGTTGCTAAATAACCTTAATTATTACTATTTATGTACTTCAATGAAAGTGTGTTGACAGTTCTAACAAACCGTAGGAACAAAGCATGTGCAACAGTCACCGTCATTCAATTTGCTTACTTCAAAATTCAGTAAAAAGGTAACGTTAATTGAATTTATTAGAATCAGATTAGTTGTTTGACATATCTTTACTTGTTTTTTTAGTTTACTTGTCCTTTTAATGTACTTCTGCAAAAATGTAATTATATTAGTTGTGTCGGAATCTCTTTCCAGTACTTATGAAACCAAACAGTTCTACGGACTAATGTGTAATATATTATATGCTTGTATTTTCTTCTATCCTCATGAATGTAGTTTGTGTCTCAGAAACTTCTGATCCTAGATATATTTTCTAACATATTTTTTCATCTTGTACATCATTTAGTTCTAACGAAATTTTGAATAGATACTATTGAAAATGTGTAGATAAAGAAAATAACAGGTTAGTGGATTGGCTAAACTTCTACAATATTTTAAATGGAGTTTTCAGGGGACTTTTGTATCTACATCGAGACTCCAAGCTAAAAATCATTCACAAAGATCTTAAAGCTAACAATATGTTACTTGCGGTTCATTACTTACACAAGTGTCTTAAAGTCTTGTTTCAAGTCTTGTTTCGATAAGTTCAAGTCTTGTTTACATCTTAAAGATGATTGTATCATTTATTAAATTTCTAATCAAAGTGAGGGACAAGGGAGGACGCCCCAATATATCTGTGGCTTGGCTCCCATCCATGAGAACCGAGAATTCTCAGGATCCTAGTCTGCTAGAGACTCTGAATCATCGGACGATGAATTCGCTTTAAGGAGGAGACATGCTGGTAATGAGCCAATGTGTAATATTCGGGATATATCCTGTAATTATTTTTGTCAATAAATGAATATTATGTGTGAATATTATATAAATTATTGGTGACTTATGTGTTAATTGGTACCCATGTTTGATGTTTATATGTGATAAAATTTGTGAATTTTAATTTTTATATATCTAAAATGAGGTATAAAATATTTTGATATTTTTCTAATAATTTATATGTCATTCTATGATTCTGTAAATGATTTATAGATATGATTAATTATTTTTCAATTATTAATTATTTTGATTATTCGGGAATCTTCCAACTTCAACGGTTTTTTCATTTTTTACTACCCGAAAATTACAGGAAAACTAATTTCTAGCCTAATTTGATTATTCTGAGTTTTGATTTTTTTCAATCCGGAGTACGGTTTTACCTGTACGATTCCCGGTATAAATTTTACGATACTATTCAATTATTTCGGTAAAGTGATAAATTAGATATTTTTTATATACAAAATATTTTGATTAAAATACTATTATCTTCTCGTAGTACGTGCAACCAAAAAGCGCTGAACCCAAAACTGTATTTAAAACCCGGTTTTGATGTTTATCCTAAAACCGGTACCAAATTGGATCGGTTTTATTAATACTTAGCTATTAAGTATTCTATTTATATATCCGATATGATCCAACGGGGTACTGATATTCCGTAAATATAAATAGCTGGTACAGTACTTTATTTTGTATCGAAAAACACAAACAAACAGTAAAATCAGATATTTATCCAGAGAAAATAGTAAGATTCGTCGCGTTTATCATAATCAAACGAAGATTTGAGGGCGTTATCGAAGTCCGATCTTGGAGTACGAGTAACCAAAACGAAACTCTCGACGGGTAGATTCAAGTTTTATAATTGATATAACTATACAAACATCAGGTTATTTTTCTATTTATTTTATTAAATTCAAATTTAATTCAAATTAAATTAGGACTTTTTGATTTTGATGTTGTTTATGTGTTTTGATGATTACATGTTATAAATCATTGAATTCTGGTCAATTTGGTATATTATATGTTGAATTTTGTGTTCCATATAATAGAGAAATTGAGGTTTGATTCTCTGAATTATAAAATTAAGCTTTATATAGTTTGAATGTCCTTAATTGAAAATTAGGGGTTTTTGATTAAAAGATTATCAATGAAATTGAATAGTACCAGTAAATAGATCGTGCAAAAAGGAATTGATTGATGCTAGTTTGAAGGCCAAACGATTCCTGGTTCGAGCTTATCGGAAAAAGTCAAGCTTCGCCGGTTATTTTTGAACTTTTGATCGGAATCTGAGTTTTGCGATGTGTTTGTGTTATTTGTTGCTGATTCTGAGTTGCTGAAATTAGATAGGATGTTTTTTATGCAAAATACGGGTCAAATGGTTCTTTATTGGGCTGGATTGGAGGTGGCCGGAGATTGAAGCCTCGCCGAAAGCTGCAGAAAAACCGGCAGCTGCGGAAAAACCGGCAGCTTCATCCTGGCCCGTTTCTGATCTTCCCAACCTGGCAACCCGATTTTCTGACCCGCTTTCGATCCACTTTTCCCTAATTCTATTTCTAAAAATATGTTAGATATATTTGAGATGTCATGTCTAATCTGATTTGTGTTTAGTTTTCAGAACTTAACAACATGACATATCATGACTTACTGAAATCAGAACTTACTGAAGTCAGAACTTAATATCAGAACTTAAGGCGTCAGAAGATATATATCAGGACTTAAGTGCGGGAAGACTTCAAGTAAGGAATGCGGCTGATTTACAAGAGAAGATCTGGACTAAAGCAAAAGAAGATATGTATGAAGAGTTAGAGGACTAGTAGACTTGTAGAAGATACCTGATTGATATATTTTAGGAGACAGAATTATATTCCATATCAATTAGAATATATCTTGTAACTGTGTACTATATAAACACAGCTTAGGGTTTACACTATATGTGTTATCATTATCGAGAAGATTATATATTGTAACCTAGCAGCTCTTAGTGATATTGTTCATCACTGAGAGAGAACAACAGTTCTATTGTAACAAAGTTTATTTGAATATACTTAATCTTTGTTACATACTTGTGTTGAAATCGATTTGATTGTATAAACACTATATTCAACCCCCTTCTATAGTGTTGTGTGACCTAACAAGTGGTATCAGAGCTTTTATGTTAACACACATACAGTAAATATCCAAATAACAATCATGTCTGAAGAAACACAAACCCCAACTAAGCCCACCAAAACTCAAGAAACTCAAAACACTCAAACCCACAGTCGATATGAGACTATTAGGGTTCCCATATTGAGACCTTCTGAGTATGCCATATGGAAAGTGAAGATGGCTATGTTTCTGGAAGCTACAGATCCAGAATAGCTTGACATTATTAATGAAGGACCATATAAGCCTACCAAGCTCTCTGTTGTAGTTGCTGATCAACCAGCAAAGACCATACCAAAGGAGGGAGGTGAATACACACCTGAAGATATCTCATCTATTGCAAAGGATGCAAGGGTAAGGCATTTGCTGCATAATGCCATTGATAATGTCATATCAAACAGGGTAATTGGATGCAAGTTTGTAAAGGAGATATGGGTAGCTTTGGAGACAAGATGCCAGGGAACTGATGCAATCAAAAAGAACAGGAGGACTATACACACTTAAGAGTATGAGCACTTTGACTCAAAAGATGATGAGTCATTAACTGATTTATATGACAGGTTTTCCAAACTCTTGAATGATCTGTCACTGGTGGACAAGGAATATGATCTTGAAGATTCAAATCTAAAATTCCTTTTAGCTCTTCCTGAAAATTGGGATTTGAAGTCTACTACCATAAGAGACAACTATGACCTTGCTGAAACTACTCTTGATGAAATTTATGGTATGCTCAAGACTCGCGAACTTGAGATGGATCAAAGGAGCAAGATGCATGGAATAAAGTCAAGGACAATTGCTCTTAAAGCTGAGGAGGAATCTCCTAAAGTGGTTGCCTAAAAAAGGGGCAAAGGAAAGGCTCTCATCATAAAGTCTGATTCAGAGTCATCAAATTCTGATGATGATGATTAAGAAACTGAAAGTTTATCTGAAGTTGATGTTGATGCCGAGATGATGCAACTGTGTGCTCTTATGGTGAAGGGTATGACAAAGAGAGCCTACAGGAAATTTAGAAAGGGAAAGAAGTTTTCCAGGAAAGGTGGAAGTTCTGATAAGAAAGGGTTCAGAAAGTCTGAAGGCAAAGGAGGAAAGTCTGATAGAGGATACAACTTAAATGTCAAATACTACAATTGTGGTGAAAGAGGCCACATATCTCCTGATTGCAAGAAAGGAAAAAGTGATAAAGGCAAGGCACTTGTCACAAAGAAGAAAAGCTAGACAGACACTTCAGATTCTGAAGATAAGAAGAACTATGCCTTGATGGCAAATGATGATAGCAGTACTGACACTGCTGAATTGAAGGTACCTCAAACAACTTTTGCTTTTCATACTGATGATATTATTAAGTTGAGATTATATCTTAAAATAACGTTCAATAGTTTTAGAGATCAGACTTTAACATGTGAAAGATTAACATCTGAAAGTCTTGCTCTTAGAAACATAAATGACTATTTAGAAAAGGAGTTAGTTTTTCTTCATCAAACTAAGAAAGAAAGAGACGAGGCTCTGTATGTTAGAGATGAAGTGCTAAAAATGAATGAATTTCTAGAAATTGATTTAGAAAAGGAAAGAGAGATTATCAGAACTTGGACTAACTTTGGCATAACAACTCGGAATTTACTAATAGTTGAAACTGGAAAAGGGCTTAGTTTATGGAGATGATAAAAGTGAGAAAGAAACTGTGCAAATTGAGCTAATTGTTGTAAAACAGACTGCTAAGCCAAAGGTAAATCCTGTTAAATTTGTAGCAAAAACTGTAATGTCTGATTCTAAAAAGATGAAAGATTCTAAGACAGAAGTAAAAGAAAAGTCAACTTCTTACAAATTAAAATAGGATAAACTAGCTGAAGTAAACATAGGCTTAATAACAAAGAAGCAACTTTAGCATAAGCTGAAAGAGATTAGAAATGTGAACAAGGTAAAGAAAGCTAGGAAAAATAGGAATGGAAAGGAAGGTGTGAATAAAAGCAATAATTATATGCCTGTTCCTAATGCTCCTAAAAAGAAATGTTACAACTGTGGAAACTCTAACCATCTTGCTTCTTTTGTAGGAAAAATAAAGATATAAACTCTTTACCTCCTAAATCAGGAGTTAATAGTCAGTCTGGTAGGTTTAAACTAAAAAATTCTTGTTTTCATTGTGGTAGTTTATGGAATTCCATTTATACTTGTAAGGAATATCATAGTTTGTACTATGCTATTATCAAATAAAACCTTCTTTGAAGAAAGTTAGTGTAATTCCGTCTAGTGTAAATTCTGATGCAAAGTCTGATAATCAGCATGTTAGCATAAACTCTGAAATTAAATCCGCTGCAAATGCTAACAAACTTAAAAAGGCCAAAGGATCCAAGCAAGTCTGGATCCTTAAAACTAACCAATAGTGGTCTTTGTGATTGCAGGGCAATAGGAAAAACATCCTAGTTTTGGACAGTGGATGTTCAGGACATATGACTGGAAATAAAGCCCTGTTATCAGACTCTGTGGAGAAAGTTGGCCTAGGAGTTTCTTATGGAGATGGCAACATGGGAAAAACTCTGGGATATGGCAATATCAGTCTTGGGAATGTCATCATTGAAACAGTACCTCTTGTCTCAGGACTTAAACACAATCTGCTAAGTGTGAGTCAAATCTGTGATAGAGGTTATCATGTGGATTTCTTTGAAGAACACTGTGAAGTTGTAAGTAATTCTACAGGCAAAGTAGTTCTGAAAGGTTACAGGCATGGTAACATTTATGAAGCCGGACTTTCAACAAACTCTGATGGCTCTGCAATCTTTCTGTTGTGTAGAGCATCAATTGAAGAAAGCTGGAATTGGCACAAGAGACTCTCTCATTTAAATTTCAATAACATAAATGAACTAGTAAAGAAAGATCTTGTGTAAGGACTGCCAAAATCAGTATTTGCTCCTGATGGCCTTTGTGATTCATGTCAAAAGGCAAAACAAAGAAAATCTTCACTCAAGAGCAAAACTGAATCCTCAATTCTTGAGCCTTATCACTTACTGCATGTTGATCTATTTGGTCCAGTAAATGTCATGTCTATTGCAAAGAAGAAATATGATATGGTTATAGTGGATGAGTTCACAAGATACACTTGGGTGTATTTCTTGCACAAGAAGAATGAAACTGCATCTACTCTAACTGATCATGTTAGACAGCTGGATAAGTTGGTCAAAGATTCTGTTAAAATAATAAGAAGTGATAATGGCACTGAGTTCAAGAATTCAATCATGGAAGAGTTCTGCAAAGATCATAGAATTAAGAAGGAATTTTCTGCACCTGGAACTCCACAGCAAAATGGAGTTGTAGAAAGAAAGAACAGGATTCTCATTGAAGCTGCACGAACTATGCTTGATGAAGCAAAGCTGCCAACCTACTTTTGGGTTGAAGCTGTGCAGACTGCTTGTTTTACACAGAATGCTACAGTCATAAACAGGCATGGAAAAACACCATATGAGATGGTGAAGAAAAAGAAGCCAAATCTGAAATGCTTTCATGTATTTGGATGTAAGTGTTTTGTTCTTAAGACTCATCCTGAACAGCTGTCAAAATTTGATCTAAAAGCTGATGAAGGAATTTTTGTTGGATATCCACTTTCCACAAAAGCCTTCAGAGTCTACAATTTAAGAACAAGGGTTGTCATGGAATCTATCAATGTATCTTTTGATGATAAAAAGATTTCTGGACTTGAAGATTTCAATGATCATGATCAGATGAGATTTGAAAATGAAGATTTTAATTCTTATTCTGTAAATTCTGATGGCTTAAATCCTGATCATGTAAGTTCTGACAGGTTAAATTCTGATGTCATTGAAACTGTGGTAACTACTCCAAGGGAAAATGCACTTGTTCAGGGGGAGCAAGCTGAAGATCCTACCACAACTAAAAACTCTTAAGAAGCATCAGAACCTGTCATTGGCTCCTCAAGTTCTGATTCATCAAGTTCTGATGAGCCAAATTCTAATAATTCTAGAAACTCTGATTCTTCAAATACTGAAGGATCCAACTCAATTTCTGAAGTCTCAGAGAGCATAACTACAGGGGGAGCATCAGAAAATGCTGATGGAGACAGCATGGATCATGGGGGAGGATCTAGTTCTAGAAATCAACTTCCATCTGCAAGAAAGTGGACCAAATCTCAAACACCTGACTTAATAATTGGAGATCCTGAAGCAGGTGTCAGAAATAGAACAACAACATCAAATGAATGTCTCTATCATTCCTTTCTATCTCAGACTGAACCAAAGAAAGTAGAAGAAGCTCTTCAAGATGCTGATTGGGTGCAAGCAATGCAGGAAGAGTTAAATGAATTTGAAAGAAATAAAGTCTGGACTCTAGTGCCAAGACCAAAGAAATTGTTGGCACAAAATGGGTGTTCAGAAATAAAACTGACAATGATGGCATAATTACAAGAAATAAAGCAAGGCTGGTTGCTAAAGGTTACTCTCAACAGGAGGGTATTGATTATGATGAAACATTTGCACCAGTTGCTAGATTGGAAGCCATAAGAATCTTTTTGGCTTAAGTTGCTCACAAGAAGTTTAAAGTCTTTCAAATGGGTGTGAAAAGTACTTTTCTTAATGGAGAATTGGAAGAAGAGGTATATGTTGAACAACCTCCAGGATTTGTAGATCCAAAATTTCTTAATCATGTTTACAGACTTGATAAAGCACTTTATGGCCTTAAGCAAGCTCCAAGAGCATGATATGAGACTTTAGCTCAATTCCTTCTGGAAAGTGGATTTAACAGAGGCACAACTGATAAAACAATGTTCTACCTCAACCATGGAAATGACTTACTTTTGGTACAGATATATGTTGATGATATCATCTTTGGTTCTACAAATGCTAAACTCTGTGAAAGATTTACAAAACTAATGCAGTCAAGATATCAAATGAGTATGATGAGAGAACTTAGCTATTTTCTGGGACTTCAAGTCAAGCAAAATGAAGAAGGTACTTTTATAAATCAATCCAAGTACACCAGAAATTTACTGAAGAAATTTGGAATGCAAGACTGTTCAACTGCATCCACTCCCATGGCCACTGCAACCAAGTTTGATAAAGATACTGGAACATCAGTAGATATTACTAACTACAGAGATATGATTGGCTCATTACTCTATTTAACTGCAAGTAGACCTGATATCATGTATGCTACCTGTCTTTGTGCAAGATTTCAGGCTGATCCAAGAGAACCTCATCTAATAGCTGTGAAAAGAATATTCAAGTACCTCAAGTGTACAGCTGATCTAGGATTGTGGTATCCTAGAGAATCATATTTTAAGCTAATAGGTTACTCAGATGCAGATTTTACAGGATGCAAAATAGACAGGAAAAGCACTAGTGGAAGCTGCCAATTTCTTGGAGGCAAATTGGTTTCTTGGTTTAGCAAGAAACATAAATCAATTTCCACATCAATTATAGAAGTAGAATATATTGCTGCAGGAAGCTGTTGTGTACAGATTCTTTGGATGAAGAATCAGTTACTGGACTATGGGTTAGAATTTACTAAAATACCTATTTACTGTGATAATCAAAGTGCTATTACTATGACAGGTAATCCAGTTCAACACTCAATGATAAAGCACATCAGCATAAGGTACCATTACATAAGGGAACATGTGATGGAAGGTACAGTGGAATTGCATTTTGTTCCAACTGATCAACAATTAGCAGACATCTTCATAAAACCACTATGTGAAGCTACTTTTATAAAGCTAATAAATGAACTTGGAATGGTTTCAAGTTCTTTCTCAAAATCTGCTTAGTTTTTGATCTCATGCATCAGACTTTATGATCAGTGTTTACAGATTGTCTTATCTCTGTGTAATATGTGTTTACATTGTTATATATCAAATACTGATTCTTATCTGATGTGATTCTATATACTCTGATAGTGTTTTGAATGTTCTGTGGCTATTTATTCCAATGAGGATTACGGTGCTAGATGCTGACCTAGTAGTCTTTAACATAATAGAAATCCCATGGTTGAATTAGTTGTTTATTTGGAAATTCATTAACACAAGCAAATTCTGATGTTAAGCTTAGTCAAATTTACTTTGTGTATCTTATTACTAAGTCACAAACTAGATTCTTGCTTCTTATCTTTCAAATTCTGATGTCAGTAAATCTTAAGGATGAACTACATGCTTGATAAGCCTCACTTATCTGAAGGAAAGAAAAGAAAAGAAAATCAAAATCATGTACTCCTTTGAGATCTAGAGTAATATATGTGAAAAGGAAAGACCCAAGTGCATTGCTGGTATGAAGTTATATGCATTAGAAAATCAATAAATTTTTCTTGGTGACTTTTCACATTCTCTGATTACTGGAGAAATACTCTGATAATAGCATAAATTCTGATAGCAGTTGTGACTCAATTACACTGAGAAGCCACTGTAAAAAGAATGTCAAAAGATGCATAAAATGAGCACAAACAGTTGAGGTGGACTCTTGCATAAATTTATTCTATAGTAGACTTCAAAATTAAAGACAATTTTTTAAGCATTTTTCTTAGTTATGCCTTATTTCTAAGATATACTGAAGTTTATCTGACTTCAATCTTTATCTGATCATTTGCAAATGCACACACTCTCACTCCATATGAATGATGAAAATTACTGTGGTGATTAAGTTGTTTTTGACAAACAGTTTAGTATTATTTGCATAAATTCTAAGGACAAATTCTGATGAAAGTTCTGATGATTAAACTCTGAAGAAACCATTCAGTATTTGTATGAAGAATCACACAAACAAACATTCACTTTTTGAGTACAGAAGCCATGTTCTGATGACTGTTAAATTCTGATAATAGTCAAGTTCTGATGCAAATCCTGATGGAAACTCTGATGCTTATGTGGTATTATTTATTTACTTAACTTATTTGTGGTTTTACTGTAACTGTCATATTTATCAGAAAATAATTAAGTGAGATAAAAACAGTCATAATCATTTGGTTAGTGGGAAACGTGTTTGCCTTGACAACTGAATGTGCACAATAATTACTGCTTATTTTTCATGCCCACTAACTATTGCTTTAACTAATTACTGGCTGACATGTGTAAAGTGTCTGTTTCACTTCCAAAAAGAACTGTTGAGTGGAGAGAGTATTTATATGGGAGTTAAAAGATTTTACAATCTTTTACCTACTTTCTAATTCATTTCTTATCTCTATTATTCTCTCTCTCTTTCTAATATTCTCTAAAGCTCTATCTTTCACAGGCATTTTATCAAACACTTTGCAAAAACACATTTTTTCACTTATTTCTTACAGAAATGGCACCAAAGGACATCATTTTCAATGGAGCCAAGTTTGTTCCCAACAACTACATAGCTATTCTTTCTAAGGATGAAGCTCCATCAGAACTTCACTTCATCCAAGATTTTCTATCTCAAAGTGAGATTGGGTATGCTTTGACCCAACCAGAAGCAATCTCCGGAACTCAAGTACTGGAGTTTTGGAGGAGTGGTGTGTATGATGATGGTGGTGCAAATGGGCCCCCCAGTATCATATTTACAACAGGGGAGGATGAGTATGTAGTGACTTTGTCAACTGTTCGACAAGCACTATATTTGCCAGAAAACTGTGTTTACAGTTCAACAGTTGAGGAGCCGGCCCTTCAGCAAATGATGGCCAATCTGGGCTATGAAAAGACTTTGGTAAAGCTTGGACATTTGAAGAGACCCCACATTAGGAGGGAGTGAAGTTTCTTCTTTGACTGCATCACCAAGGCCTTTGCAAACAAGTGCTCTAATTTTGACGCAATCCCAATCCTGAGTCAGCAAATCGGGTATGCTCTCATTAATCAAACTCATTTTGATTATTCTAGCGCTGTGCTAGGATTTATTGGGGATTGGATGCAAGATGACAGAAACATTGTATACTTTGCTAGATTTTGCCAACTTATTTACAGTTTATGTAGTTCTGATAAGGCCCAACTAGCTAGTGAGTTAATTGAACCCTTTAAACTTGCTAAAAGGGCCTTCACTGACTTACTATCTACTGCTAATAAGAAGGCTATACTAAGACACCTCCAAATACCACAGTCAGTCAAACATATCATAGTAAACTCTGATCCAGACACCTATGCTGCTATATATTCTGATATACAACCATCCCAACCTCCATCAGCATCTGCAACCAATCAACCACCTACCACTTCTCAACCTTAACCAACTCAACCAACCATCAGAACATATTTCCAGCCAGCTCAGTCATCTCAACCTCAACCATCAGTACCTACCATCAGAACTTCATCCTCCAGGCCTAAAAGAGCAAAATCAGTTCCTAAATCTCCACCAAGGAGAAGAAGGATGATTCTTAGGGATGAATTTGATAATGAAGAGGAGCAAGTCCAGGTTCATGCATCAGAACCTATACCTATAGCAGCTGAAAAGGAAACTTCTCAGAAAGAAACTGAAGCTGAAAATTCTGATATTTTGAAGAGAAACAGAACTTCAAGTTCTGATGCTGCTCAGGCAACTTCTTATCTATCAAGGAGATCAAAGAAACAGAGGGCATGAAGGCATATGGCACAACCTCCATCTGAGGATACTTATGAAGCTAAGGAAGGGGATCAGGAATCTCTGATCTCAAAGCCAATAGTAATTGAATCTTTTCCACCTCCAACTCAGGCTGAAGACATTGTTCAGGAAACAGTGATCACACCTCCTGTCTCTCCAATCAAAACAACAACAGTTGAAGATTCAGGATTGTTGTGGATATGTTGTGAACTTGATGATTTTATTAACAAAACACCTTATTAGATTTTACTTAGTGAAACATGTAGCACTCGATGGATAAGGAATATAGTCCCGATGGATGACTCAATATAGTCCCGACGGATGATGATTAATTATCCATTGAGTGAGTAGCTTGTGTAATAATGAGTTTGTAGCACATTTCTGCATACACCTTGTTTAGATTCTGTAGTAGCACTCAAGTCATGTTGACTTTAATTAGATATGCAGAATAGGGTTGATTAATTGTACATAGATGATGTCTTGTAATTCTGCATAAATGAAATGAAGTCAAGTGCCAGATAGCTACCCGACGGATAAATAACAATGCCACTCGACGGATGATCAACAAGGCAACCTGACGGATGATCATGTACCCAACGGATAATCAATTCGAACATCTGTTGACAGTGAAAACATAGTCACATGCGTCGAGTGTGTGCAAAAGGAATGAGGAAGCCTATTCAACAGGGTTTTAGAGAACAAAGAAGCATTGCCATTTCCATGCTATTATGAAGATATTCAAAGATGCTGGAATAGAGTAATGAAGCAGCATAGTATTAGACTTGATAGGTTTTGTTTTATTATCTTGTTTTATTACTTTATAATCTTGGTGATATATAAACCAAGAAGTAGCAAATAGAACAACAACAATAATACTAAGAACATTATCTCAGAGAAACAATTGTAAGCTACATCCTTAGCATTTCTCTGTAAACTTAGTTGTTCATATTTGTAAGCAACTGTGAGCTAATCTTACTACATAGAGTTCTCTTGATATAATATATATCTCTGGTGGATATATTCAAATCCACCAGAAAGTTTTTAAAGACTTGTGTTTTAATTTTACTAACTTCTTATTCCGCACTTTGCAAATCAAACACTTATATATTATTAAGATAGAACATTTTATATTTTTTGAAAAAGGTTCAAGAATTCCATTCAACCCCCCTTCTGTAATTCTTGTTGCATTGTTAGGGACTAACAATTGGTATCAGAGCTAGCTCTTGAAGAACAAAGAGTTTAAAGATCACAACAAACAGCATGATGAACAAGAAGGATGTAGGAGTCAAGATTCCTTTTCTGGACAAAGATAATTACCATCACTGGAAGGTAAAAATGAATCTTCACTTACTTTCTCAAGATGAGGCTTATTTAGATTGCATAGAGAGAGTCCCTCATGTACCAATGAGAGCTGCAATTGGAAATGAGCCATCAGTTCCCAAGCCAAGGCATGAATGGTCAGATCCTGATATTGAACAAGTCAGGAAGGATAAGAAGGCCATGAATATTCTGTTCAATGAAGGTCATGGTGACATGTTTGTTAACATCATCAATTGCAAAATTGCCAAGGAAGTTTGGAATACAATACAGATTATCTGTGATGGCACTGAACAAGTCAGGGAAAATAAGATGCAACTGCTAATTCAGCAATATGAGCACTTTCATAGTGAAGATGGTGAGTCTCTCACTGACATTTTTAGTAGATTTCAAAAACTACTAAATGCTCTGAAGTTGCATGGAAGGGTCTATCGGACAAAATACTCCAATCTTAAGTTCCTTAGATCTCTTCCAAAGGAATGGAAACCTATGACAGTCTCATTGAGAAACTCTCAATATTACAAGGAGTTCACTTTGGAGAGACTGTATGGCATCCTGAAAACTTATGAGCTTGAAATAGAGTAAGATGAGAGGATGGAGAGAGGAAAGAAGAAAGGAGGATCCATTACACTAGTTGCTGAGTTAGAGAAAGAGAAGGAGATGAAGATGGAAGCTATTGAATCAACTTCAAAAGTCTGTGAAAACAAGGGCAAGGGGCTGGTAGCAGAAAATGAAGATTCTTTGAGCCAAGATGATATGGAGGATATTGATGAACATCTTGCATTCCTTTCCAGAAGATTTTCCAAGCTCAAGTTCAAGAAGAAGTTTGGAGCAGCTAAGCCAAATAGAAACATGGTAGATAAATCAAAATTCAAATGTTTGAAATGTGGCTTAGCAGGGCACTTTGCCAGTGAGTGTAGAAAGTCAGATTCCAACAAAAAGAAGTTTGAGCCTATGGATTATAATCAAAAATACTTTGAGTTGCTCAAACAAAAGGAAAGGGCTTTCATTACACAAGAAAATGACTGGGCAGCAGATGGTCTGGATGAGGATGAGGATGTCAGCTATTACAATCTAGCCCAAATGGCCAAGTCTGATGAAACAGAGACAAGTTCTTCAAGTAATCAGGTAATCACCACTAACCTTGCACATTTATCTAAAGCTAAGTGTAATGATGCTATAAATGACATGTCTACAAAATTATATCATTTGCGTGTTACACTTAAGTCTCTTACTAAGGAAAATGCTAAAATCAAAGAAACCAATTTGTTTTTAAGTGAGAGGAATAATGTGCTAGAGTCTCAGTTCATTGAATTTGAAAAATTGAGAATTGAGTGTAAAATTGCTAAGGATGAATTAACTGAGTCCTTGAAGAAAGAAGAGATTTTGAAGAAGCAGCTTGAATGAGAACATGAGGTGATTAAGGCATGGAAAACATCTAGAGATGTTCATGCTCAAATCACCAAAGTTCAAGGTATTGAGTCCTTTTGTGATGCAGCCTGGAAGAAGAATAAGGAGAAGTTGGAATCCAATTTGGTTGAAGGATTGCTAACAGATGTAGACTCGACGGATGATGAGGGTCATCCGTCGGATAACAAAAAGGGTTATTCGTCGAGTGATATAAATCCTCATTCGTCGACTGTGAGCAAACCTGTGAGTAAAGCCAAACTTGCCAAGTTAAATGAGAAATATGGATCAGTTTCTAAGAATTTTGTTCCAGGAGAATCCAGTCAAGTGAAGAAGGAGAAAAAGGCTGATATTGGTCATATGACTGTCAAACAATTGAGTGACAGACTGGAAAAGATTGAGGTTAAAACAGAGGCTAAAAGGAAAAATAATAGAAATGGTAAAGTAGGAATTAACAAGCATAACAACTACACACCTGATAAATATGCTCCTAGAAAAATCTGTCAAGTGTGGTAGTGTAAATCATTTGTCTCTTAATTGCAAAACTGCCATGCCTACTTCCATATCTGTGCCACCTCATTTTCCCAACATAAATGTCATGCCTTCTATGCCTATGAATGCTATGTCTACACAGAATATGAAAGCACAGTTTGCTAATATGCCATTTGCACCTAATCCTTATTATGCTGCATTTAGTACACCACAAATGCCATTTAGCATGCCTTACTGGAATAACATATTTACTAATAGCATGCCATTTCCTGTTAATCAAAATATGCATGATAATTCTGCTATAATGAATGGTTTCAAAGGTCCAACTCAAATGACTAAGGATGAATCTGATATCCCCAAGTCAAATGAGATCAAACCTAAGAAACAGAAAAAGAAAGCTAACAAGGCAGGACCCAAGGAAACTTGGGTACCAAAATCAACTTAATTTAATTTTGATGTGTGCAGGGAAACAGAAAGAATCTATGGTACTTGGATAGTGGTTGTTCAAGACACATGACTGGTGATTCTACCCTGCTCACAGAGTTCAAGGAGAGAGCTGGCCCAAGTATTACTTTTGGAGATGACAACAAGGGTTATACTGTGGGATATGACTTGATTTTAAAAGACAATGTCATCATTGATGAGGTTGCCTATGTGGATGGTCTCAAGCACAATTTGTTGAGTATCAGCCAGCTATGTGATAAATGCAATTCAGTAAATTTCAACTCTAAAGCCTGTGTTGTGACAAACAAAAGGAGCAACAAAGTGGTTCTAACTGAAGTGAGAAAAGAAAATATGTACCTAGCTGACTTCAACTCATCAAATGCAGAATCTGTTACTTGTCTTCTCAGTAAAGCAAGTCACGATGAAAGTTGGTTATGGCACAAGAAGCTATCCCATTTAAACTTCAAGACCATGAATGAACTTGTAAAGAAAGAACTGGTTAGAGGTATTCCTCAAGTAGAGTTTTCTAAGGATGGATTGTGTGATGCCTGCCAAAAAGGAAAGCAGATCAAAGCATCATTCAGAAAGAAGCTTGATTCAACAATTGAAGAACCTTTGCAACTGCTACACATGGATTTGTTTGGACCTGTCAATGTGTTGTCCATCTCAAGGAAAAGATTTTGCCTAGTAATTGTAGATGATTTCTCAAAGTTCTCTTGGACATATTTCCTAAAGTCTAAAGATGAGGCTAGTGAAATCATCATCAATCACATAAGGTAAGTCAATAATCATCCTGATTTCAAACTTAGAAGAATCAGGAGTGACAATGGAACTGAGTTCAATAATTCTGTCATGAGAGCATTTTATGAAGAAAATGGGATTTTGCACGAGTTTTCAGCAGCAAGAACTCCACAACAAAATGGAGTAGTAGAAAGGAAGAACATATCACTTATTAAAGCTGCAAGGACAATGCTTGAAGAGTCTAAGTTACCAACATATTTATGGGCTGAAGCTGTAAATACTGCATGCTACACTCGGAATATTTCTCTCGTTAATCAAGCGAAATGCATGACTCCCTATCAATTGTTCAAGAACAAGAAGCCAACTCTAAATTTTCTTCATGTCTTTGGCTGCAAATGTTATATCTTGAGAGATCAAACTGATCAGAATGGGAAGTTTGATGCTAAAGTAGATGAAGGAATTTTTGTTGGATATGTTGTTGGTAAAGCATATAGAGTCTACAATCTAAGAACCAACATTGTTGTGAAATCAATACATGTTGTGTTTGATGATAAAAAGATTGAAGGACTGCAAGATGGAGATTACCATGAGAGCCTCAAATTTGACAATGTGGAGATGGTTAGTGATGACAGTGATGATGAAAGTGATCAAGAAACAGTATCAAAGGACAATGCAAAAAAATCCACTACCAATGAAGCACAAAATTCAACATCTGTCGAGTTGCATAATACTTCATCCGTCGGGAGACAATCTGCTTTATCCGTCGGGAGACAACCAGCTTCATCCGTCGGTACTCAAAATTCACCTTCCGTCTGGTCATCAAAAGGATCTGGAGGTCAGAATAGATCACTTACAGAAAGTTCTCCTTTCTCAAATCAAAGATCCATTAACTCAGGGGGAGTTTCTAATAATTTAAACTCAATCACACATCAAGACAACAATGAGGCCTCTTCATCTAGAGCTAATCTACCTCAACAAAGGAAATGGACAAAGGATCATCCCTTTGAGCTCATCATTGGTAATGTATCTTCTAGAGTTTAAACAAGGAGAGCAACTCAAGAAGAATGTCTATACATCAGCTTTCTTTCTAAGGAAGAACCAAAGAAGGTAGAAGAAGCTTTGTTGGATCCTAATTGGATTTTAGCTATGCAGGAGGAGCTAAACCAATTTAAGAGGAATACGATATGGAAGCTGGTGCCCAAGCCTAAAGGAAAGAATCCAATAGACACCAAATGGCTATTCAGAAACAAGATGGTTCAAAATGGCATAGTAGTCAGGAACAAAGCTAGATTGGTTGCTAAGGGCTATTTTCAACAAGAAGGAATAGATTTTGATGAAACATTTGCTCCTGTTGCAAGACTTGAAGCCATCAGAATCTTCTTAGCCTATGCAGCCCATGCCAATTTCAAAGTCTATCTAATGGATGTCAAAAGTGCCTTTCTGAATGGAGATTTGGAGGAGGAAGTCTATGTCAGTCAGCCTCCTGGTTTTGAAGATCCAAATTTTCCAAAATATGTTTACTATCTTTTGAAAGCACTTTATGGATTGAAGCAAGTACCTAGAGCCTGGTATGACACTTTGTCAAAGTTTCTTTTAGAGAATCACTTCACTAGAGGTACTGTAGACAAAACTCTTTTCTTTAGAAATATTAATGGCTCTAGTATACTTATTCAAATTTATGTAGATGACATTATTTTTGGCTCTACAGATGAAAAACTTTGCAAAAAGTTTTCCAAATTGATGCAAAGTAAGTATGAAATGAGTATGATGGGAGAACTAACTTACTTTCTTGGTTTGCAAGTTAAGCAAGTTAGTGATGGAATATTCATTGGTCAAACTAAATACATTTATGATCTTTTAAAGAAGTTTGATCTAATGGATTGTACATCTGCAAAAACTCCCATGGCCACTGCAACTAAGCTTGAATTAAACACTACTGAAAAGTCTGTGGATATTTTAAGTTATAGGGGCATGGTTGGTTCACTTCTGTACTTAATAGCTATTAGGCCAGATATAATGTTTGCTACATGTTTGTGTGCTAGATTTCAGGCCGATCCTAGAGAATCTCACTTAGTAGCTATTAAGAGAATTTTCAGATATCTCAAGGGAACACCAAAACTTGGCATTTGGTACCCTAGAGATCCTGGTTTTGATCTAACTGGTTATTCAGATGCAGATTATGCAGGTTGTAGAATTGATAGAAAAAGTACAACATGAACCTGTCAATTTCTAGGAAACAAGCTTGTGTCCTGGTTCAGTAAAAAGCAAAATTCAGTTTCTACTTCTACAGCTGAAGTTGAATATATTGTTGCGGGCAGTTGCTGTGCACGGATTTTGTGGATGAAAAACCAATTGCTAGACTATGGTTTGCAAGTTGAAAGGATTCCCATTTTCTTCGATAACACAAGTGCAATTGCCATCACTGAAAATCCAGTTGAACATTCAAGGATAAAGCACATAGACATCAAGTACCACTTCATAAGGGAACATGTAATGAATGGTACTATCGAACTACATTTTGTTCCAAGTGAAAAGTAGCTTGCAGATATATTTACCAAGCCACTAGATGAATCCACCTTTTCAAGGTTGGTAAGTGAGTTAGGTATACTAAATTACTCTTGAATCTTTATAGATTGTTTGCAAGTTGTAATGCAGCCAGAAATTTAATTGATTTTTCAGTCATGGATGAAATTTTGGCTAAGTCAAAATTTACATCTCGACGTATGATCACTATCCATCGAGTTTGATCATCCGTCGGTATACTATTTGTTAATAAAATCAATTACTTTTCTGGAATACTTTATGACTCGATGGATAACTAATTTATCCTCATCCATCGAATTATCGTATTCTTAGCCGTTGATTTTCTGAACATTATCCATCGAGTATACTTACAGTTTGTAAGCATAACACGACGGATAATTGAAGGAATTTTTACAGTTTATTTTAAACGGCTATTTTGGGAAATTCTTACTGGTTATTTATTTTACTTTATTATTTTTTACAGTTATTTTTGAGATAGTATAAAAGCTTAATTCATTTTCATTACTTTTCTTTTATCATTCTCAAATCATCTGCTCTAATTTCTTTCTTTTTCAAAAGCACTTACTCTCTCTCTGTAAGTTTTTACTCTCTAACAATGGCACCTGTCGTCAAGATAATGTCTCAAACTGGTTTTATTTATGAGAAGAACAACTTCACTGCTCTTGTGAACAAGGGGATTCAACAGTCTGGTGACTACCACAAGATGATGGATTTTGTGAAGAACTGCAAACTTAAATATGCCATGCTGGAATCACCCACCATCTACTGTGAGGTTGTTGAAGAGATGTGGACAACTGCTACATACCACTCAGCTGATAAGACTATCACTTTCACTATTAAAGGTAAGGAATTCTGTGTAAATAGTGACATTGTTAAAGCATGTTTCAAGATTCCTGATAATACTGTAACTTCACCACACACAGGCATTGAAATTATTAACATGCTTAACTCCATGAACTATGCACTCTCTACTTCTAAATTAAGTGAAATTAGGAGGTTGGGTCTTAGAAAGGAATGGAGTTATCTGTGTGATGTAGTTACCAAGGTCTTTTCTGGTAAAATCAGTAATTTTGATTCTGTCAATATCTCTATGCTTAACATGCTTGTTACTGATAAATTTTTCAACTTTAGTGATCTTATCATAATTGAGTTGGGGTTTAAGTTAAGGGAGTTAAATAAGAGGGGTAAAAATGTTTATTATGCTAGATTTTTAATGATGATTGCTAACCACCTCTCTGATGATATTGTGCTTGAGAACCCGACCAACAAATTAGATTGTTGGGTTCAAGAGAGAAGGATTATTGTAGATTTGAACGGGGCAAACCATCACAAAGAGGTGCCACTCTTCTATTATCCTGTTATGGAGGCACCTCAGGTAAGTGAGGTAAGTTCAGCTGTCCCTACTCTTCCATCCTCATAAATTTCTTTTCCATATAGTGTAGCTCTGGCAACTGTGTCAATGACCCAACAGTTGCCTACCCAAGCTACCAAACCATCAAAAATTTCTAAATCCAAGTCAAAGAAAGCCCCCTCTGGTATCTCTCAAAAGATGCCAGTTGCAAAATCCACCAAACCAAAAGAGGGGAGTGTGAAGGTGGGTAAGAAAGGTGAGGGACAGGGTGAACATCAAAGAAACCCTAAGGATAAGGTTGGAGAGGTAAGTGTTTCCCAACCTAGCCACACTGCAATTTCCCAACAAACTGCAGTGCTTAATAAGGACATAAGCTCATTGCTAGTTGCATCCTCCTAAAAGGATGTGATTATTGAACAAAGCTCTCAGCCAAGAGCACATGCCAAAAGGGTAAGGGATACAAGCTCACCCCAAACCTATACTAGAAAGAAGAAACCAAAAACCCTTGGAGATGCACAGGGATCACACACTGTGCAAACTGGTGCTAAAGACACAGTCACTGCACCTTTTCAAAGTCAGTTTGATGTGGCTCCAATAAATGTGGAGTCATAGCCAAAATATTTAGTTATAGAAGCACCTCAAACACCAAATTCTCCCACAAACTCTCTGGATGTGGATATGATCAATACATCAATTCCTGATTCCCCTTCTTTAACGTTGTGTTCCCAAATCTAGGATAGAAAAGAAAAGAATAGAAAATAACCAATTTTCCTTTCTCTCCTAATCTTTTTAAAAGTGGGAAGAAGATTTTGGAGACAAAAATAAAGAAAACTTCTTCCCAAATCTGCAGCTTTCTTTTCCTTTCTTTCATAAAAGTTGTTCGGGAACAAGCTGAAGAAATGTATTCTTTACATTTCTTTTCTTTTCTCTCCAAAAAAAGTTTCTGGAACACAGCGTAACTCTGTTGGGGAAGCCAAAATCTAGTGCAAGTGAGCATCATCTTTTGGATGATTTGTTGGCTCACTTGCCAATTCTTTCAGGAACTGTTGAGACATCTGTGCCAAAATTCTCATCAATCTGCACAGAGTCCATAATAGTCTCCACTCCAAACTCATTTATTCCTACTCTCTCGATGGATATTATTCATCCGTCGAGTAGTGATTGTATCCCGACAGATAAGCTTAACAGCAGTTATCCGTCAGATAGTCAAACTGCTAACCCGACGGATATCCCTTATCTATCGAGTGTCTCTGCACAGCTTCAAATTTTATCAAATATCTCAAGTGCAGAAGACTTAGTGGTAGTGCAATCACTCCTAGGATTGAGGAAAGGGAGTGAACTGAGTGAGAGTCTGGGTTGCTCCCAGGAAAAAGGAGAGGAAAATAGTGAAACTATGCAGTCCATTTCTTCAGGACTGGAAAAAGAGAGTGTGAGGAGTCCCACCTTAGATGGTGAAGGTGATGGTGTGAGGGTGGGGAGCCAAGGTGAGACCTTGATGCAACAAAAGAGAGATAATGAGAGAAATGCAGGCACAAGAGATATAAGGGTGGATGTCATTGTAAGTGAGTTAATGAATATCCAGGATGCAGACAGGGAGGGACTATCTCAGCAACCTCAAGCTGTTATAGATTCTACCTCCCTTGATGCTGAGACATTTACTCACCCTGTTCCAGCATATCAACTTCTAGCTGAACAGGGCAATGACAATATAGAAAGGATGCTCAACTTGGTGCACACCACACAGTCAATGCTAAGAGCTAAGGATGCCATCACAGCTTTGTCCTCTACAGCTGGTGATGTTTATTATGAGACTGGTGGTTCAGAAGATTTCTTTGAAGGTGAGGATGCAGAAAGTGGAGAAGAGCTATTGAACTTAGGGGAAAAGCTGGCCCTAGTTCAAGGTCAAGCATGCCATCATAGGCCTTCTCCAAGAAATGTGATGAACATCACTTCAAATCTACTCTCATCCAGCTAATCAGTCAAACACAGTCTGCACTTCAATCATCCACAAATGCTAGCACCAAAAAGCTTCTGCAAGCACATCTTGCTTCTCTCGAACTACATCAAATTCAAGGCTATCAACAAACTCTCAATGTCTCCACTCTCAAACGACACCTTCACATCTTGGTTATCACCCTTGCCGCATACGGGCTATGTGTCCTTATTTCGGGTATACACACACTTCGCAGGTCCATAGGTACATATTGTACCATCTCCTACGGTACCAGTAGTCTATCCAATACACGAAGTACTTGGATCCTACCCCTTCCTTGTCCTTTAGGAAATCATATCATATCTCGAGAACTCGAACCACATCGAAGTTCCTCCAAGCGTTTTGCTTGTTGATAGGCATATCTTTACTGTATATATATATATATGTACTTCCGAAAGTTTCGGAGGAAGTACTAAGGATGTGAGTTGACCGTTGTCAATAGATAATTAATTAAGGGGGAAAAGTTTCTCTTTGAAACTATATTCAAAATATTAAATAAGTCGGAGTAATATTCTTTGACGATCTGAAATTACTCGAATGATTTTCCGAAATCAGAAGTATGTTTTAAATCAGGATCTATGATTTTTAAATCAAAAATAAACCCTTTAATAAATAATAAATAATTAAATGAGAATCGATAAATAATTAACCTCGAATAAGTTTACTCTTGTAAAAGAATATTTAAAATAATATTCCTCAACTAGTTTATGTCTATGAAATTAATAATCTTTAATGATTAATGAGGTTTGAATAAATAAGTGTTGGAGAATACTTTTCCTATAATAAATGATTAGTAGATAAATAATTCTTGTCTGAACGATAAAGTATAGTTGAGGGAATACGGTCTTTGGGAATCGTTTTAATAAAAGTTCGAGGTATTTTAATGTTTCGTAAGTCGACGTTGAGTCCCTTTAAAACGTACTATTATGGACTTATAATCGTCCTATAATATCACCGGGATGATTTCCAGGTTTATATTTTATAAAACAAAACTGACCGACTCTCGATCTTACGACTTATACATCATGCTCTACTATAGCGTTAATATTCTTAAATAAGCACCTCCGGAATACTTCCGGGTTTTCATCAATTTTTACTGACCGATCCTCGGTCTAAAATATATACATGCCACGCTACTCGCTAGTGTTACGTTCTCAATTATAAACTCCTCCGAGATACCTCCGGGTTTTTTATAAGCTTACACCGACCGACTCTCGGTCTAAATATAACATTTCGAACTCGGTATGAACATATACTAGAAATTATCAACAATTGAGTAATGTAATACATCTCAAACTTCGTAAAATAGTTTAAAGCAATCTCATGCATATATCACAGTTTTGTAAAATATTCACAACACAACAGTTCTTAAAAGGTAGGGTTTGAAAACTTGCCTGGGTATCTGGAGGTGGAGGATGCTCTAGGTTCCGCTCGGAAATCTATAACCATAAACACAATTCATTTCGTTAGGTCCCGTTCTAATTTACGGCGACTCGCACTCATGCGCTACTTATTAGGCACCCTCTCAACTTATACTACCCTTATTGTTCCTTTAAGTCCTTATTCACATCATGTTCGCTTCATTTTTCTAAGTATCTTAGGTTCATTTTCATTTTAGCCGTCGGCTCCGCTTATGGATTCTACGGTTTCTAATCGCGTGATCTCGGCTCCGATATTTTTATAAAACTGAAAAATCATTGTTTTCACTTGAAATTTTTATGGAAGTTAGGAAACTCAATATGTTACTCTCTGTAAAAATTTCAAGATTTATGAATACTTTTAAGTCGATCCTTTATATTTTCAAAGTTCGTGATTTGTAGCAGTTTTTGTCGCGTAAATCACTTTTACTAAAACGACCATAACTTTTGATCCGTAAATCGGAATCAAGAGATTCAAGCGCCTAAACGATCCTTATAAAATTGAATATCATAATCAAGGGTTATTTTTCAAGAAACTACAGTTTACAACTTCGCTTAAAGTTACGATTCGTTGGTTTTAACGGAGTTACGCTTACGATCGGGGTTTCGTTTACGCCCTAACTCTTAACACAACCATCAAAAATCATCATTTCATCATCAACACACAAACTCATCTAAAGAACATCATGTTCTTGAGGCAACAACAATCAATCTTAAAACTACTTCACTTAAACTTCAAGATCTCAACAATACCACTTCTTAAACTAAGTTTACTACTACACACTAAATGGATCATAAAAATGAATCTTAAATAAAGTTGGGCCAAATATTTTTACCTTTCTTGAAATCTTGAGATGTGTTCTTGAGGATGGTGGAGGCTTGGAAGTGCTTGGTATGATTTTTGGAACCTAAAACCACCATTAAAATCAAGAACCAAAGAGAGGTTACTATTCAAACTATTCACTAGTGAGTTTCTTGATTTTATTTCACCCATCAAACCTTGATAAAAAGAGATGAAAGAATTTTATTACCTTAGTTTAATTTCTAGGAGGCTTGAGAATTAATGGGATGATTTTACCATGGCTAGATTTTGAGATTTGAAATTGAATTCTCCCTTTTTTCTTCAAGGGGCTAAATGGAAGCTTGATGGGGTGGGGGTATTTATACTTGCTTCCCTTGGTTGCTTAGCTTGGTTGCTTTGCTAGGTTTCTTCTAGGAAATGGGGTGGGAGATCTTCCACTTGATTTGATAATCTTCCTAGCATAGCATTCTAGGTTTATTCTTGTTGCAAATCTTGGGGACAAATCTTAGGTAGCTTCCTAGAAACTACTTGTGTTAGCTTCCTTAGCACATTATTTGGATAGCTTGGTTGATCATCCTATGGTTAGCTTACTATTTTATAAATTAACCATGGTTACTTCTTACCATGGTTTAGTTAGTGCGTTACGTTTATTTAATCGTTTACGCGTTCGCTCGGTCGCTTAAACATTTTCTTAATACTTATTCGTAAATGGTTCGCGACGTAATTCCTTTAGTATTTATTCCTTATATTTTTAATTATCATACTTGAATATAAATCCATAGGGTTTTAATCTCGTAATTATATCGTGATTCCCGTAATCCTCGACGGGTCATAAATACGGTCGTTTTTCAAAATTTGTTTTCTTTGAAAACTAATAGCGTTTACATACACTCATTTGGTACGTATAATCGTAATATCAATTCCGAAACTCATTTTCTCATGCACAACATAGTGTGGGCTAAAGAGTTTTTCCTCGTCCGTCAGGGTTACTATTCATTAAACGTTTTACAAGGTCTCAAAATTCAGGTTATTATATTACTATTCATAAGGGTCTTTTACCGATGTCAAAAATTTGGGTTCTTACAGTCTTCCCCCCTTAAAAGGATTCCGTCCCGGAATCAGTTCAGAAACAAGTAGGGATATGCTTCTCGCATGACAACCTCGAGTTCTCACGTTGACCTTGCAGTATTTGATCTCTTCATAAAATTTCCACTCATCCATCCAATATATTTCCGGGTACTCGTGCTTGTAGTCTTATGACCTCTACTCGTTACTCGATATACGCTAAGTATGGCTACGAGTTTATTAGCTCATTTTCAATCATATGTTTGGTTTTGACGGTTAAATTACCTAACCTCGATTCGTGGTACTTTTTATAAACTTGGTGACCGTTCGATGATGGTGCTAATTTATAAGCCAACTTTCTTAGTCCTTTAATCCTTTAACTGGTCCAATAAATCTTGGGTTCAACATTTCTTCCCCTTTCGAATCTCATCACTCCCTCCTCGGGAGGTATTCTCAACAATACTTGGTCCGCTACTTCGTACTTTCTGTCTTTATAGTTCTGGTCCGCATACCTCTATTGTTCATCCTAGGCTGCCACTATCCGGGTTCTGATAAGTTTTAGGAATTCCTTCGGTCTATTGACTCAACTATGGTCCAG
This sequence comes from Apium graveolens, assembly GCF_009905375.1. Taxonomy (NCBI): domain Eukaryota; kingdom Viridiplantae; phylum Streptophyta; class Magnoliopsida; order Apiales; family Apiaceae; genus Apium; species Apium graveolens. The sequence continues at coordinate 36,981,412 of NC_133656.1, read as the reverse complement.
TATCCTCCGCTTACCAATTTCTTCCCAACCTAAGAGAGAACGATTCTTTCTTCCGTACAAGATTTGTAGTCGTTCCAATGCACACATGATAACTCGTTATTATTGATAATTCGATTAACGTCAACTGGCCACTTCATTTCCCTTAAAAATTGATAACATGGACGATTAGCACATCTTCTAGTGTTTGGAATCATCCTTCAACTTATTCGTTTCCCCCTACATCGCTCCTACTAGTGCTAGAGTTTCATTCCTTAACGTTTTCCCATTTTGGGCGCATCATCTCTGTCGATTATTCTATGTAAGAAGTTCTCGTTGTATTTCTACACACTCGTCTCCTGCTACACGCTTAGTGCCAGTTTTAACATTTATTCCCGTAGTAACGTAAAGCACGTTATCGTCCTGTTGCCATCTTGAAGGAAGGATCATTTCATACGCAATTTATTGACACATTTTAGGATCGTGCAACATTCAGCTTCCGTCATCGGTCGGACTTCTTTAATCATTCCCCGTATAATATCTACAGTACTACGACACTTTCTGGGTCGTACTCGTTATTCTCGCTAGCGCCTTAGACGTATTTACATTTATTGGTACCTGCTACTAGTGGCCTTTATAGGGCGTGTATGATCTTCTTTGCCTTCTATCAGCTCTGATAATGACATCCGTCATTCTTTCACGTTGCCCTTCGTAAGGGATATCGACGACTATTTTTCGTATGCTAGCGTGGTACGTACATCTACACGAATTATCTGTCAATAATAGGCGATTCCCCAAACCGTTCCAAATAAAAGGTAAACCGCTAGTTGTATTCTCAATGGTCAGGATAGTCCTCTCATTCTACTTGTCGATTTGAGAACTCTAAGTCATTCCTCTGTCCGTCCTTTTTTGCAAAATATCTTGGGAATAGTCCCGTTGTGAAATTAAATCTTGGGTCCTTGTGCGGCACAGTCGTCACGGGGTCTCTCTGTCCCAATTATCTCTTCTGCGTTCATAAAATTTTGTAGAGTGGACATCTATCGTTTACATAATAAAGTAAGCGGTCTTATTTAATCTATCACTCAAAATCCTTAAATAGCACGACGGCTAACTTAGTTCTTGATAATTCTCCTTCAAAATTCATTATAATTAACTCCTAACCCTATTTGGGTCATCTACAAGTTGAAATCACCAAAATTTTAACCCTCGCCTTTCCGTTTTCATTTTCCAACTATGTCGAATACTTACTTACCTACTCGATGACATCCCCTTTCATATTCTGTCACGACTAATATCCGTTTACGTTTTTATGCATCTTTAAGTCTTCTTGTTAAGTAATAAAGTGTTCTTTTCATGCGATCCTTCTCATCAGTTATTCTGAGATTTGTCATCTTTAATATATCTTTTCCTACTTAAAGTGTCGGCCACCACATTAGCCTTTCCTTGTTGATAATAGATTTTTCAATCATAGCCTTTGATCAATTTGACTATACCCTCTATCTCATGTTCAGTGTAAAAAAAAAATTCCAAAATTTTATCATAAGTAAACTCCTTGTCCCTTTCAGTCCGAACCTTATCGCAATTATTCTAGATTATTATTAGAAAGCCTTATGTCATGTTCCTTAAGCTGCGTAGACATATCATTAGACTTCACACAACATCCTATTTTTATCGTCGAGTATCTCTAGCACGGGATTGCTACTAACCTTACCTTCACCTTTTCACATTTCAATGTAACTGTAAGAAGACTGGTTCTAAAGAAGATTGAAGAACTGAGGAGTATTAGAGCTAAAGATGCACTCCCAAAGACTCTAACTATCCCTTATACAGGGAGTACAGTGCATCTAAGGCCCTACTGGCTGATGGAGTTCATGGATGACAAAGGAGTTAAAAGATTTTTCAGATTAGAAGACCAATTGAGCATCTCTAGCAATGAGACTCTTTTGGAAATGCAAGAAAAGCTAAATCTCTCAGAATCTGATGAACTGGAATTCCACAGACAACTCCAAAATCAGATAGAAGAAAACAACAGAAAGCTTGGAAAGAGATCCAGATCTTCAAGGAATTAGATTAATCTGCTCAGGCTAGAGGAGCACTTGAAAATGACTATGAGCTAATCTTTGTGCATTTTGTTATTTGAAGCACTTTACAGTTTTATCTACCTACTTTTAAAGTTGTATTTTTAGGGTGTTTTGTTATCATCAAGTTTCTCTTAATTTATGGCTACAATTCCAGTAGACATAAATTGGGTGAGATTGTTGTGGATATGTTGTGAACTTGATGATTTTATTAACAAAACACCTTAGTAGATTTTACTTAGTGAAAAATGTAGCACTCGACGGATAAGGAATATAGTCCCGACGGATGACTCAATATAGTCCCGACGGATGATGATTAATTATCCATCAAGTGAGTAGCTTGTGTAATAATGAGTATGTAGCACATTTCTGCATACACCTTGTTTAGATTCTGTAGTAGCACTCAAGTCATGTTGACTTTAATTAGATATGCTGAATAGGTCGATTAATTGTACATAGATGATGTCTTGTAATTCTACATAAATGAAATGAAGTCAAGTGCCAGATAGCTACCCGGCGGATAAACAACAATGCCACTCGATGGATGATCAACAAGGCAACCCGACAGATGATCATGTACCCGACGGATAATCAGTTCAAACATCTGTTGACAGTGACAACAGAGTCACATGTGTCGAGTGTATGCAAAAGGAATGAGGAAGCCTATTTAACTGGGTTTTAGAGAACAAAGAAGCGTTGCCATTTCCATGCTATTATGAAGATATTCAAAGATGCTGGAATAGAGTAATGAAGCAACATAGTATTAGACTTGATAGGTTTTGTTTTATTATCTTGTCTTATTACTTTATAATCTTGGTGATATATAAACCAAGAAGTAGCAAATAGAACAACAATACAACAATACTAAAAACATTATCTCAGAGAAACAATTGTAAGCTGCATCCTTAGCATTTCTCTGTAAACTTAGTTGTTCATATTTGTAAGCAGCTGTGAGCTAATATTGCTACACAGAGTTCTCGTGATATAATATATATCTCTGGTGGATACATTCAAATCCACCAGAAAGGTTTTAAAGACTTGTGTTTTCAATTACTTGTGTTTTGATTTTACTAACTTCTTATTCCGCACTTTGCAAATCAAACACTTATATATTATTAAGATAGAACATTTTATATTTTTTGAAAAAGGTTTAAGAATTCCATTCAACCCCTCTTTTATAATTCTTGTTGCATTGTTAGGGACTGACAAGGATTAAGTCCTGAAATTGACATCCACTGGCTGGTCATTCCAACTGTGATCTATCTTGAAGCTCCAACTGCAGCTTAGCCATCTATTGTTAATTCTCCTATCTTACAGGCTGAGATTCTAACAACTCCAATTCTGGAGATAAATTCTGATGCTCAGAATTTAAATGAAGTTAATGCAGAATCTCCTTCTGTTACACACACTCTTGTGTTGTCAGAAGATGAGGAGATGTTAGCAAGTTCTGGAGATAGTGCTCCAGTAAATGCTCCCATTTTTGGAAAGGAGGCACTGATTGAAAAATTTGTTGAACAAGCTGCTCCTATTCCTTGGGAAGAAACTCACAGAGGAGTGGAGTGGACCAAGAAGTGGAATGAATCTGATTTCATTCCAAGCTCCAAAGTTCTGACAGAGCATATTGCCAAAGTTGATGAGCTGATGACAAATTCCAATTTCAAGGCACAACTCAAAGTTACAACTCTAAGTATCAAGTCTCTTCAAGGTCAACACTCTATCACTCATGAAAAAGTTGACAAACTTTTGAAAAAGTCTGATAAGCTGGATATGGAGATCAAGCTAGATAAAAAGAGGTTTATCAGACCTATTTCTGAGAAAGTTGAAGCTATTGAGAAGATTCAAGAACAGCAATAGGCCCAAATTTCTGAGATCCTGCAGAATCAAGTTGCTCAACAAGCTCAACTTAATGAAATTCAATCTTCAGTAGAACTTCTCTCTCTCTCTCTCTCTCTCTCTCTCTCTCTCTCCTACTACCAGATGATGCCAAAAAGGGGGAGAAGGTAATTAAGTCCAAATGCTCCAATACTCAAGTACTGAAGAAAAAGGATAAAAATGAGGATGACCAGGGAAACCCTAGCAAAGGTCAAGGTCAAGGGCACAGCAGCAAAGTTTCTTCAAGGAAACTAATTTCTGATTCAACTAAATCTTCTACTCAAAAGAAGACAAATTCTGATGCTGTAAATGCTCAAGCTCTGATAGCAAGTTCTGATAATCAAAATCTGATATCAAGTTCTGATGTTCTGATTCAAGGAGGAAGTAAAGACTCTCAGAAGTTTTTGCAAACTCTGAAGCTCAAAGGAAAGCAAACTACTGATTAATTTAAATATTAATTGATTAATTAATTAATTATTAATTTTAAATGATTATTTAATTAGATTTAATTATTCCTTTTGATTTAAAAAATTCCAGAAAATAGTTTCGAGTTTTAAAATATTTTTCTAAATTATGTTTAATAAATATTTATAAATGATTTTAAAGCCAGTTTTGGGTATTCAAACCTTAGTATTTAATTTTAAAATGATTCTTTTAAATTCTAAAAATGTTAAAAAAATCGTATTGAATGCCAGAAAAATCATTTTAACCCCGATCCTTCTTTTAAAAAATATTTTTTATCCAATACCTTGCATTCTATGTGATACGTGCTATCTGATTGATGTGTTATATGCCTATGTATTCATTGTTTGACTGTTTTAGTCATAACTTTCAATTCGTGCGTTGGATTTGGGTGAAATGAAGGGTAAATATAAGTTTGTAACGTTTATATGACGATTATAACGATATGATATTGAGTATTGATAGACACTTGTGATATCTAGAAAAGGAAGCAAGGCATAGGAAATGAATGCAAATAGTCAGTGAGTAGAACCGATAGACGAGTGCAGGTGAAGTTGGAAGTCAGTTGTGATAAGGCAAGTATTCCCTAACTTTCTTGAGACATACTACAAGTACCCTGATAAGTTCTTGTTTTAAATTGCAAGTGCTTTGTATATGAGTAAGTTATATCATACAATAACATGTGATAGTTGAGTTTCTTAACCCTAAACCCTGACTAGATCATTTGATACTTGAACTGTAAGCCTTATGCATTGTAAATCATTGATTGTTGAATTCCCAGAAACTAAAATATACAAATACGATACTACTCCACAAATACATTCACGCCAAATACCAAACACTGAAACACAACTGCTTGAACATACAAGAACTCTTGTATGCTACAATACCTTGTAACATTAGAGAACCCAACCTTGTGTAACCATTAAACCATTGATCATCTATTACCTGATTCTTCTATAGGCTTGAATCCATTCTTCATACTTACCTTGATATACCTTTATGAAACTCATGGATTACATTATGCTTTGAGATAAATCTCTTATCAATGTTAATTATGATTATGCTTTATTGAATTACATTGTTTATCATATTAAATTGTTATAGAATTGGATATTTTTCTAAATGTGGACCAGATTAATGGTCAGACTATATTGGTGGTCATATTAGGCCAATGTGGCCTTGGATCCAGTACATAGAGCAGAGCCATGTGCTTTGCTCGGGGTTAGTTCGTGACTGATCAGCAACCTATCCTTGGTTTTTAAAATTAATAGTGAATATCCAATTCTAATAATTGCTTAACAAGAAACTTGATTCCTTTAAATCATTTTATTTGATCATTGTTTAACCTCAGTTATTGTTATTATGACTTGCTGAGCTAGTTAGCTCACTTTTGCAAATCTTTTTATGTTCTTTCCAGTTAAGAAGGAAACTTTTGGTAGCGAGGATCCCCAGACCAGTGTGCAAGCTAGGAATCCAGGTTGAGTTGGAATGAGCTAACAGAAGCGTTATGTTTTAGTTTTGAGTTTTGAGTTTGTAAGGATGTTTAATTATCAGTTATAAGTTAAACTAGTTAAGATTTGGTACGATGTAATGTAAATTAAGGTTGTGGCTTATTTTCATACTTTAACATGTTGCGATCCGTAGTTGTGTGATGTAGGCTCATTGCATATAATATTTCCTATACAGGTTTATATATTGTGTTTGTGTGTTATGAAACCCAAACTTCTGACCCGGGTTTAGAGGGCGTCACACAATGCCTAGTGATTATCAACAACCAGGAGCACTCAGCGGATGATTCCCCAAGATGTTCAAGAGAGGATCAGGGCTCATAAAACTGAGATCCAAAGGCTGGAGCGTAATCTAGAGATACACCAGGAACCGAGATCCCCACCCGTGGCAAGATAAAGAAATTTTCCTCTCATCATAGACATGGATGGTCCAACACCAAGACTAAGGGTTGCGATCCCAAGGGATGATCCAAGTGATTTGATCTCCTTAGGAGATCCTGATGATCCAAATCCACCATTCACTGAGGAGATAATGAATGCCCACATATTAAGGAAGTTTAAGATGCCCACCATCAGAGCATATGATGATATAGGAAATCCAGCTAATCATGTCAAGACGTTCTCCAACTCACTGTTACTACATCCCGTGAACGACGCTATCAAGTATCGGGTCTTTCCGCGGACTTTATTTGGCATGGCTCAAAGGTGGTACATCCGTCGCCCCCCTGAAAGCATATTACAGCTCCAAGATGTTATTCCCAATCAATGCAACAAGAATTATAGAAGGGGGGTTGAATGTAATTCTTGCTTCTTTTTCTGATTTAAAGAATGTTCTTACTTAATATATAACTGTGTTTGATTTTGCAATAAGTGCGGAATGAAAGTGAAATAGAAATAAAAAACACAAAGCAATAAAATAAAAGGCTTTAAAACTTTCTGGTGGATTTGAACTTATCCACCATATATATATATATAAAGTTGAGAACTTGGTGATGTTTGAATAGCACACAGCTGCTTACAAGTGAACCTACAGAATTACAGGGAGATGCTTAACAGATACAGCTTTATCTAGCTCTCTGGAAATTTTTCTTGCTTAGTTAGTTTGTTCTACTAGCTACAATTGGTTTATATAATACCAAGTTGCATGATAAAAAGACAAACAAGTAAAACAAAAAATGTTTCTAGTCTAATTTCATGCTACTTCATTAATCTATCCAGTATCTTTGAATATCTTCATAATTGCATGGAAATGGTAATGCTTCTTTGTTCTCTAAATCTTGCAATTAGGCTGCCACATTCCATTTGCAAACACCCGACGCATGTGACTGTGTTGTCACTATCAACTACTCTTTTGAATTATGATCATCCGTCGGGACTATGTTGGTCATCCGTCGGGAGTCTTGTTGATTATCTATCGGGAGCCTTTGTAGATCATCCGTCGGGAGCCTTTCTGTCACTTGACTCTATTTCACTTATACAGAATTACAAGACATATTATATTTACAATTAGCCCACCTATTCTGCATATCAATCTAGTAGACAATACGACTTAAAGAATCCTACAACATCTACTAATACATTGTTGTTTGCAGGCATGTGCTACAAGACTTATTATTACATAAGCTATACTCTCGTTGGATATTTAGTGGTCATCCGTCGGGACTATAAAGTTCATCCGTCGGGACTATTGAAGAACATCCATCGAGAGCTACAAAAACACTTTGTTAAATCTACTAAGGTGTTTTGTTCAACTTATCATCAAGTTCTCAACATATTCCTAACAATCTCCCCCAATTTATGTCTACTGGAATTGTAGCCATAAATTAAGAGAAACGTGATGATAACAAAACACCCTAAGTGTACAGATTGAATTATGGTTCATAAAACTAGTAAGTGATAGAGATTATTTGAAATTTGACCAAAGTAAAGTGTACAAAGAGTTCTCACAATCATTTTCAAGGTGATCATCTAGTCTGAGGATATGTGATCTATTTCCTTGATTGTCTTGATTTCTTTCCAAGCTTCCTATTATTTTCTTCAATTTAATTTTGGAGTTGTCTGTGAAATTCAAGTTCTTCGGCATTTGATAAATCTAGCTTTTCTTGCATTTCCAATAGAGTCTCATTGCTTGAGATGCTCAATTGGTCATCCAGTCTGAAGAAACTCCTAACACCTTTTTCATCCATAAATTCCATCATCCAGTGAGGCCTCAAGTGCACTTTATTTCCTGTGAAGGGAATTGATAGAGTCCTTGGGGGTGCATTTGAGGCTTTGCTGCTCCTTAGTTCCTCTACCTTCTTTAGGATCATTCTCTTGGGAGTTACATTGAATCCAAAAAATTTCTTGAATGATGAGAAGATCTTTATCAAAACAGAACAGATTTCTTGAAGAATCTTGTGAAGGGGCCATATGATCTATTTCCCACCCTTGTATTTGAACACCAGTCTTTCAGGGAGATTCTTGTGAGCATCAGTTGCTCTCACTTCTTCTAGTTCATCCATGTAGAGATTTATATATGAAAATTCCTTGATGTCACAGATATATAGAAGATCTCCCTTGTTGACAGTTGGTTGGGCTTTGGTTAAGGTTTTGGTTTTGAGACTCACAGGCTTGACCTTCTTGATTGATCTTATCTTTGTCTTCTTTAACTTGTTGAAGATTGGTAAATTAAGCTCAGGAAGAGGCAAACTATCCCAGTCTACTGGCTCATCCTTGGGAACTATTGGCTCACCATGAAAAATCCTTGTAGGATCCACCTTAGATTCGTCCTACACCACTGAGGGCTTGGATGTTTGAGTTAGAGATGTAGACTGGTTGGGAATATAATCTTCCATCTTATCATCATTGAAGTCAAATCTTCTTTTGGGGAGGATTTTGTATCTAAACTTCCTTTTCTGTTGAGGTTCCTTTTACATTTTCTGATCCTGATCTTCAGCTACCACAAGTTGTTTCTCAGAAATCCCAGTTGTAGATTTCACAGCTTGAAGCTTGGCTACTATAACAACTTGTTTTTTCTTTTGTTTGAGTTTCTTAGCATCTAACGCATCTTGCTTCTTTTCTTGCTTGATTCTCTCCTTTTCTTCCTTCTTAGCTTCTGAAAACTGAGGGTGTCCAGCCACCACACAGATGTCTTTCCCATTCCTGTAGATTTTAACAATTCTTCTCTTTAGCACTGAGTCAGTTGGATCTTTGAAGAATGTAATGGACTTTGCCAACAACTTCTTTTCATCTGGTCTTGGAGTCTCAAACATAAGATCCAAGGGATTTTTGTCAGATGACTTTGGATAATTTTTTTTGGGTTTGAAAACCAAGTTGACTTTTGGAGACTTTATGCATGAAGATTGGCCCTTTTCTAAATTACCCAGACTCATTTCATTCACAGAAATTTGCTTGACTTAAGAGAAGTGATGAAAGATCTTGTCTGCTTTCTCAATTAGGCCAAACTTCTTTATTATTTCTTTATCAATTTTCTTCCATTTGTCATCCAGTTCGTTCTCAACTGCTGCAACATCAAGCTTCTTGAAATTTGAATTTGAATCCAACTTAGCAGCTGCTATTTGGATCAGATCATTGTTGTCCAAGATGGGTGGCTTAGATAAAGTAACATCTGGCACAATAACTTGACTGATTTGTATGTTTATCATATTCTCCCCCTTACTTGTTGGCTCCTCTTGGCTAACTGAGATGATTGAGTCTTTCTCCCCTTTTTGTTAGCATCAAGTTGAGTAGAGGTAGAGAGTTGTGCAGCCACCAACTGTTGAAGTAAACTGGTTTGAGCTTCCTGATTTGTAAGTATCTTGGCCACTGAGTTTTTCACATTTGACAGTGTAGAGTCCATGGCCTCAACCTTTCTGTTCAAATCAGCTTCCTTCCTTAGCTTTTGAGCTATTTTAGTCATAGTGGTTCCTGGAAGCCTAACATCTAACCTTGCTACAAAATCTTGTTTGACTTCTAAAATTTCTTGCTTGATTGCATCCACATTTTGACTTTGTTGGAGAGCTTGAATCTTGTGCAGCTGTAGAGATTCCAGGTGTGCTTTGAGTAACCTTTTGGTGCTGGCATTTGTGGATGCCTGAATAGCTGTTTGGGTGTCATGAATAAGCTTGAATAAGGTGGATTGGAGATGTGAATATGAGCAGTCGTTACTTAACATCCATTAAGGAATGTTTGCATCTCCCCCTATGCTCATGCTATCATCCTCATCATCATCACCATCATTCCCAAATGAGTCTTCAGCTAATTTAAAGTCACTACCAGCTGTGGAAGGCATAACAGTTATGACATCCTTTGCCCTTTGCATTGAAGCAGTAGTATGCACCAGGTTCAACATCCTCTCAGCATCCTCATTGCCCTGTCCATCTAGAGTTTGATAAGATGAAACAGGATGAGTAAATATCTCAGCGTCCACGGAGATAGATTCTATGACAGCTTGATATTCTTGCTGAAATAGTCTCTCATTTTCTGCATCACTGACATCTATTGGTTTACTAGAAATGGTTTCCATCCTTATATCTCCTGTATCTGCATTTCTCTCATTTTCTCTATTTTCTTGCATCAAGGGCTGCCCTTGACTCACCACCCTCACACCCTCACCTTCACCTACTAAGGTGGAACTCCCCTCACTCACTTTTGCCATGGTGGAAGAAATGGCTTGCATAATTTCTCTCTTTTCCTATCCTTTTTCCTGAGAGCAACTCAGTCTCTCACTCTGTTCACTCCCTTCCCTCAATCCTAGGAGTTATTGTACAACCACGAGCTCATCTACACTTGTAACAATAGTTGAAAATTCAGCTTGTATAGTGAGTACCGACGGATGAGGAACATCCATCAGAGTAGTAGTTAGGATAGCCAATGGATGACTGATGTTAGGAACATCCGTCGGGATATAATCACTAGGCAATGGATGAACAATATCCGTTGGAATAGAAGAAATGATAGAGTTTGGAGTAGAAACTATTATGGACTCTGTGCAGATTGATGATAATTTAGGCACAGAAGTCTCAATAGTTCCTAAAAGAATTGGCAAGTGAGCCAACAAATCATCTATAAGATGATGCTCACTTGTACTGAGTTTTGGCTTCTCCAATAGAGTTAAAGAAGGAGAATCAGGGATTTATGTGTTAATCATATCCACATCCAGAGAATTGGTGGGAGAGTTTTGTGTGTTTGGTGCTTCTATTGTTAAAGATTTTGGCTGTGACTCCACATTTATTGGAGCCACATCAAACTGAGTTTGAGAAGGTGCAGTGACCGAGTCTTTAGCTGCAGTTTGCACTGTGAGTGATCCCTGTGTATCCCCAAGTTTTCTAGATTTCTTCTTTCTTATATAAGTTTGGGGTGAGTCCGTGTCCCTAGCCATTTTGACCTGTGCTCCTGGTTGGGAGCTTGTTTCAGTAGTAGCATCCTTTTGAGAGGATGAAACTATAGATGTGCTAATTTCCTTATTAAGCACCACAGTTTGTTGGAAAATTATGGTGTGGCTAGGTTTGGGTACACTCACCTCACCATCCTTATTTTTATAGTTTCTTTTATGTTCACCCTTGAAGGGTTTTTAGCACATAAACGCAGTGAAAACGTAAATATAAATCTTAAAAAAAAACCGAAACCCTCCGCAGGATCCATGCGAAAAATAATATTTAATTCGTAGTTCAGTATGTTTACCTTAAGAAGCTTTACATTAATGGAAAGATGGAGGTCTTTAATGGCGATCCAAAAACGATGAACGGAGATCCTTAGCAGCTGCTCCTCAAGTGTGAAGCACTCCACCGGTATCCACCAAGAAAATGATGTAATGAAGGAGGAGGAGATGGAGAGAATTAGGGTTTTGTAAATCTTTTTGGTTGAGGCAAAAATAGGGTCTATAATAGTATATTTATAGGAAAAATTTTCAGCTAAAAATTTTCCCATAAAATATTATTATTATTAACCCTTTATTATTCTCACTAATAATTAAAACACCTTTTAATTATTAGTCCTTTTTCTAAACTCATTAGAAATAATTCTCTCACTTGATTTAATTTCCAAAAATTAAATTCTTAATTAATAACATTAAGAACCTTTTCTTAATTAATTTATAATCAATTAAATCTCATTTAATCAATTATTAAATTTTCCAATTAATTATTTATTTCATAAATAAATAATTATCAGCCATTATTAATTAATTCCTCCACCATTAAATCATTCTCTTTTATGGTGTGACCCTGTAGGTTCAATATTAAGCCGGTAGTAGAAATAAATAATAATAAAACTATTTTATCATTATTTATATAAATTCTATAATTCATTAAATATGATTAATTAATTAATCATATTTATTCTACATCGTGAGGGATACTTCTCAGCATATCGCGACTATCCGGATAATACGAATTCACTGCTTAGAATACCAAGAACCTATTCAGTGAGTAGTTACCGTACAATCAATTCCTTCTACCCTGCAATGTAACGATTAAATACAAGGCATGAAACTTGTGTCAAGCCTATCTTATTTAATCACTTGTTTTCCCATTCACTATGCTTAGTTCTATTTAATGTAAATTAGAAACTCCTTTTCTAATTTCATTCACTCTGGCCAGAGATTCCTGAACTAGCATAAGTGGATCAGCATTGAACATTCTCTTCCTTCACTGGAAGGGGTAGATCCTTTATTGATCATACACTATCTTCGTGTACAAATTCCTAAACCCAGTAGATACCTTATAATTGTCCCTTGAGACTAAGAACTAAACCAAAGCATAGTTCAGTGTACACGAGATGACTATGATGACCTCAAGTCTAAGGATACTTGTACAACTATCACTATATGAACAACTGCTGACACGTGAGTGAACTCCATCAGTTGTTCTGCTGTGTGAGTCATGTTCAGTGAACTTATTCTATAATAAGCACCTACATACTAGCTATAGTGTCACTACACAAATGTCTATGAGAACAGATATCCTTCATAATGAAGCAATTATAGTATGTACCGATCTTTGAGGATTATTAATTACCAGTTAGTAATCCTACGACCAGGAACTATTTAAGTTTAGAGTTATCATCTTTTAGGTCTCATTATTATGATCTCATCACAATCCATAAAAAGCTTTACTCTAAACTATGGTATATCTTATTTAAACATTTAAATAGATAGAGCCCGCAATAAAAACAAAACAAGTCTTTTATTAATATCAATGAAATCAAAACATATTACATAAAAGTTATTCCTAAATCCTCATACATGATTGGACTTAGGACATATCTCTTTCAATCTCCCACTTGTACTAAAGCCAATCACTCTGGTATCTAATACCCATCTTGTCTTTATGACGATCAAAGTGACTCTGATAAAGTGGCTTTGTGAGTGGGTCTGCGACGTTGTTATGTGTGTCAACTCTCTCGACGTTGACATCTCCTCTTTCAACAATCTCCCTAATCAGATGGAAGCGCCGCAGGACATGTTTGGAATTTCTATGAGACCTAGGTTCCTTGGCTTGTGCTATTACCGCGTTGTTATCACAATACAACACAATAGGCTCATCAACGCTAGGAACAACTCCCAACTCAGAAACAAATTTCCTCATCCAAACGGCTTCTTTTGCAGCCTCACTTGCAGCTATATATTCTGCTCCCGCTGTGGAGTCAGTCGTTATAGACTGTTTGGAACTCTTCCAACTAATCGCACCACCATTCAGAGTAAACACGTACCCTAACATGGATTTGCTATCACTTTCTGATTAAAAACTAGAGTCAGTATAACCCTCTATTTTCAACTCAGATTCACCACCAAAAACAAGAAAAATGTCCTGAGTCCTTCGCAAGTACTCAAGGATGTTTTTCACTGCTTTCTAGTGGTCTTCACCTGGATTGGACTGATATCTGCTCGTCACACTAATTGAATAAGCAACATCAGGCCTTGTACACAACATCGCGTACATGATATATCCTATTGCTGAAGCATAAGGAATCTTACTCATACGCTCTCTTTCCTCAGGTGTCTTAGGAGACATTTTTTCGGAAAGGGACACTCCATGGCTCATCGGTATGAGACCTCTTTTGGAGTTTTCCATGCTAAACCTTTTAAGCACTTTCTGGATGTATGTACCCTGGGTAAGACCTATCATTCTTCTAGATCTATCTCTATAGATCTTCATACCGAGAATGTAGGATGCTTCTCCCAAGTCCTTCATGGTGAAGTTCTTTGATAGCCATACTTTGACAGATTGTAGTATTGGTATATCATTTCCTATAAGAAGTATGTCATCCACATACAATATAAGAAATGTTACCGCGCTCCCACTAACCTTCTTGTAGACACATGGTTCATCTATGTTTTTGATAAAACCAAACTCTTTGATTGTCTCATCAAAACGGATGTTCCATTTACGAGAAACTTGCCTTAAACCATATATGGTTCGCAGCAGCTTACACACTAGGTGTTCATTTCCCTTGGAAAGAAAACCCTCTGGCTGTGTCATATACACTTCCTCCTCAAGTTCCCCATTGAGGAAGGCCGTTTTCACGTCCATTTGCCAGATCTCATAGTCGTAGTAAGCAGCAATTGCAAGCAAAATCCGAATTGATTTTAACAGGGCTACAGGTGAAAAAGTTTCATCAAAGTCAATCCCTTGCCTTTGTTTGAATCCTTTTGCCACGAGCCTGGCCTTATAGGTCTCCACCTGGCCATCTGCTCCAATTTTTCTTTTGTATACCCACTTGCACCCAATAGGCTTAACACCTTCAGGCGCCTCAACCATAGTCCATACTTGGTTGGTATACATAGATTCCATTTCGGATTTCATGGCACTATGCCATTTTTCTGAGTCAACACTACTCATAGCCTCATTATAGGTCACAGGGTCGTCATCATCAATGATTGACAACTCATTATCATTCTCAATTACAAGGCCATAATACCTCTCAGGTTGGCGAGACACTCTCCCTGTCCTACGAACGGGTTGTTCCACAGAAGGTTGTTTAGTCTGAACAGGTGTTTCCACTTGATCCGTAGAAGTTTGTGCTTCTTGAACTTCATCAAGTTCAATTTTGCTCCCACTGTTTCCTTCAAGGATAAACTCCTTTTCCAAGAAGGTAGCATGTCTGGAGACAAACACCCGATGATCGGTGTAAAAGTAATACCCCAAAGTCTCTTTAGGATATCCCACAAAATTACATTTTATGGATCGAGATTCCAGCTTATCTGGGTCAACTTTCTTGACATAAGCTGGACATCCCCAAATTTTAACATGTTTAAGACTCGGTTTCCTTTCTTTCCATATCTCATATGGTGTTTGAGGAACAGTTTTGGAAGGCACCTTATTCAGTAAATATGTTGAGGTTTCCAATGCATAACCCCATAGGAATACTAGAAGATTCGCATAGCTCATCATGGACCGAACCATGTCTAACAAAGTTCGATTTCTCCTTTCAGATATCCCATTTAACTGTGGAGTATTTGGAGGAGTCCACTGGGAGACTATACCATTTTCTTTGAGATAATCTAGAAACTCTCCATTCAAGTATTCACCACCTCGATCTGATCGAAGAGTTATAATACTGTGTTTGGTTTATTTCTCCACTTCATGTTTATATTCTTTGAACTTTTCAAAGGCTTCAGACTTGTGTTTCATCAAATACACATATCCGAATCTAGATCTATCATCTATGAAAGTAATGAAGTACGAAAATCCACCCATGGCTTGCGTAGACATTGGTCCACATACATCTGTGTGTACCAATCCTAGCAAATCTGCAACCCTCTCTCTATGACCACTAAATGGAGATTTGGTCATTTTACCCAATAGACAAGACTCGCATGTAGGATATGATTCAAAATCAAAGGGGTCAAGTAACCCTTCCTTATGCAATGTCCGCAGTCTATTTTCACTAATATGACCTAGCCTACAGTGCCATAAATAGGTCAGATTTTCATCATCTCGTTTTCTTTTATTAGTTTGTTCAATCTGAAGTAAATCATGCTCTACGTCACATACATACAGACCATTATTTAAAATGCCACGTCCAAAAAGAACATTATCTCTAAGGATAGAACATTCATTATTCTTAATAATAAATGAAAAACCATCCACATCCAACATAGGAATAAAAACAATATTCCTTACAATAGAGGGAACGTAATAACAATTATTCAAAATAATAGTCTTGCCCGTAGGCATATGTAAACTAAATGATCCTACAGATATGGCCGCAACCCTTGCTCCATTGCCCATACGTAGAATCACCTCATCTTTTTCAAGAGTCCTACTTCCCTTTAGTCCTTGCAACGAATTGCAAATATGAGAACCACGGGCGGTATCTAATACCCAAGTAGAAATTTGACCTAGTGACATATTAACTTCGATCATGAACATTTTTGAATCAGAAGCGGTAGTCTCACTACCCTTCTTCTTCAATTCTGCAAGGTAAACCTTGCATTTCCTCTTCCAGTGCCCCAACTTGTTACAGTAAAAACAAACAGCTAAATTAGGACCAGTCAACTTGTGAGCATCTAGTATGCTCCGGAGTGATAGTGCAGAAGACATGACGAATATAGTAAATATGTATATGATAAACACATAACAACACTTAGCAAATATTCAATTTCATTTCAAAACACTATATGAATCAGGTCTTTATTCATAAGTGTCTCCCACTAGTTTATCTAATTTTTTCAACCCCCTAAGTGAAAATTAAGCATTCATAATGCTAGTGGGAATATGGATCCTAAATTCCATCACACAACCTCGGCTGTGGCACGAAACGTCATGTGATGTTCAATAGGCAGACAACTCTTGTCAATTACATCTTATGTTATTCCCTAATATAAGTTTATCCTCTTGAATAATTGAGTCACGGCTGTGGCACGACAAACTCAATATTCTAAGTCAAGTCTAACCCAACATTTCGTACAATTGAATCAGTCTCCAACGGCCCACGGCTGTAGCACATACCGACCTTTAGATTCTAATTCAATGTACATATCTCTATGTAATAGACAAGTATTTCTTATTTCAAAGCCCTCGGCTATAGCACGAAACGACAATAATTTAAAAATAAGAACCACTTTCTACCATATTGGAAGGCTATGACCGACACAAACCCGTTGTGTCATTGGCCAATTACTACTTGATATTATTTAATTTTAGAGGGATTATATTACGTTACAATCATAATCATATTATAAAGAGATTCTTCCTTTTAAATTAAATATTTCAAATCAATAATCGATAATCAGATGATTCCCAGATCGGGTGGAGCATTGTCAAGAGGCGTCACTTAATAACCCTTTCTTACAGATAGAAATCTGTTGTTGACAGAATCATCCTTTCTCTCAATATTGAAAAGTCATATTCAATTACGTGTTTCATAAACACAAGAATCTCATGATCGTATTCATAATATTTATTGTTAAGGCAAGAAACGATTCATATTCTAGATTTTCTAGAGCATGCCTTATATTGATTTAAGTTCACCTAAATCTATCATCGCATGGTAAACATAGGCATATATCTCATATATAAAATTAAATAAACAAGTAAATGTAAAGTGCAATAAAGTAAATGTGTTTGGTTATGGCCCCATCCTATGTGATCTTTATCAAGCTCATGATAAAGATCAAGGTTAATCTAATATGGTGATGGAAATAAATACAACTACTTATTACATAAGTCTTCTTCTTTGTTTAGACTTCTTGTATGCCTCGTCTTCTTCTTTGTATCACCTCCATTGGATAGCCTTCTTGAATCTTCAATTACATTACATGATTGAAAGTAAAACTAATCTAATGAACTTACAAGAATAACTCGAGTTACATTCGAGATTTATGATTACAAAGATTGACGACATGCAAGTCGTATTTAAAACCAAAACCAAAACCATTACACTAAGGTCGAAAGGCCATAACCATCCACCATGCTCATACAACACATAAAAGCATGTTAAAACACATAATCTGATCTTAACATATCATATTATCCATGATCTAATCATAAAAAGAAAATATGACAAAAATCAGAAAAATCAGAATCAAATCAGAAAAATGAGAATCACTGTTTACGGGAAATAAATGACGTCAAACGCCTTACAGACGAGTCGTTGATAGCTATTGCTATCAGTTTTGTTCAGATGCTCGTTTACCTATGGAATAGGGTATTCGTTTGCGTAAATCGGACACCAGACCCAGATTTCAGCAAATCTGCAGTAGCCAATTCAGAATCCGTATCTAATATGATTCTCATAATTAGAACAAATATAAATCATGTATATATCAGTATATATACAGATTACATAATCATCTCATGATTATACAACTCACATAAATATCATATATTCAAAACCATACATATATAAGCATATTATATCAACATCAAATCATGGCGAATCACGTACATGCTCATATATCGAAAACAGTTAAACACATAAACGAATTAAAAACTTTTCGCAAGTAGTTCTGATACCATTGAAGGGTTTTTAGCACATAAACGCAGCAAAAACATAAATATAAATTTTAAAAAAAAACCAAAACCCTCCGCAGGATCAATGCGAAAAATAATATTTAATTCGTATTTCAGTATGTTTACCTTAAGAAACTTTACGTTAATGGAAAGATGGAGGTCTTTAATGGCGATCCAAAAATGATGAACGGAGATCCTTAGCAGCTGCTCCTCAAGTGTGAAGCACTCCACCAGTATCCACCAAGAAAATGATGTAATGAAGGAGGAGGAGATGGAGAGAATTAGGGTTTTGTAAATCTTTTTGGTTGAGGCAAAAATAGGGTCTATAATAGTATATTTATAGGCAAAATTTTCAGCTGAAAATTTTCCCATAAAATATTATTATTATTAACCCTTTATTATTCTCACTAATAATTAAAACACCTTTTAATTATTAATCCTTTTTCTATACTCTTTAGAAATAATTCTCTCACTTGATTTAATTTCCAAAAATTAAATTCTTAATTAATAATATTAAGAACCTTTTTTTAATTAATTTATAATCAATTAAATCTCATTTAATCAATTATTAAATTTTCCAATTAATTATTTATTTCATAAATAAATAATTATCAGCCATTATTAATTAATTCCTCCACCATTAAATCATTATCTTTTATGGTGTGACCCTGTAGGTCCAATATTAAGCCGATAGTAGAAATAAATAATAATAAAACTATTTTATCATTATTTATATAAATTCTCTAATTCATTAAATATGATTAATTAATCATATTTATTCTATATCGTGAGGGATACTTCTCAGCATATCACGACTATCCGGATAATACGAATTCACTGCTTAGAATACCAAGAACCTATTCAGTGAGTAGTTACTGTACAATCAATTCCATCTACCCTGCAATGTCACGATTAAATACAAGGCATGGAACTTGTGTCAAACCTGTCTTATTTAATCACTTGCTTTCCCATTCACTATGCTTAGTTCTATTTAATGTATATTAGAAACTCATTTCTAATTTCATTCACTCTGGCCAGAGATTCCTGAACTAGCATAAGTGGATCAGCATTAAACATTATCTTCCTTCACTGAAAGGGGTAGATTCTTTATTGATCATACACTATCTTCGTGTACAAATTCCTATACCCAGTAGAGCCCTTATAATTGTCCCTTGAGACTAAGAACTAAACCAAAGCATAGTTCAGTGTACACAAGATGACTATGATGACCTCAAATATAAGGATACTTGTACAACTATCACTATGTGAACAACTGCTGACACGTGAGTGAACTCCATCAGTTGTTCAGCTGTGTGAGTCATGTTCAATGAACTTATTCTATAATAAATACCTACATACTAGCTATAGTGTCACCACACAAATGTCTATGAGAACAGACATCCTTCATAATGAAGCAAGCATAGTATGTACCGATCTTTGCAGATTATTAATTACCAGTTAGTAATCCTACGACCAGGAACTATTTAAGTTTAGAGTTATCATCTTTTAGGTCTCATTATTATGATCTCATCACAATCCATAAAAAGCTTTACTCTAAACTGTGGTATATCTTATTTAAACATTTAAATAGATAGAGCCAGCAATAAAAACAAAACAAGTCTTTTATTAATATCAATGAAATTAAAACTGATTACATAAAAGTTATTCCTAAATCCTCATACATGATTGGACTTAGGACATATCTCTTTCAACCATGTCCCTCACCAATCTTACCCACCTTCACATTCCCCTCTTTTCTTTGGTAGATTTAGAAACTGGCATCTTTTGAGAGACACCAGAGTGTAGTTTCTTTGATTTGGATTTTGGATGTTTGGATTTTGTGGTTTGGGTAGGCATCTGTTGGGTCATTGACACAGATGCCATAGCCACAGTCAATATCAAAGAAACTTGAGAGGTAGAAAGAGTAGGGACAGAAAAATTTACCTCACTTACCTGAGGGCCCTCCATGATAGGCAAATAAATAAGGACACCTTCTTGGGGTGATCAGCTCTATTTAAATCTGCAATTATTCTTCTTTCTTGAACCCAACAATCCAGTTTTTTGGTTGGGTTCTCAATTACAAGGTCCTCACAAATATGGTTAGCAATAATCATAAAGAATCTAGCATAATAAACATTTCTAGATCTCTTTTTGATTTCCCCTAACTTGTAACCTAACTCAAACATGATAGCATCACTAAAATTATTGTAATTATCCGTAAGTAGCATGTAGAGCATGTTGAGCATGGTAGTATTGATAGAAACAAAGTTGTTTATCTTACTAGAAAACACCTTGGTCACTACATCACACAGAAAATTCCACTCTTTCCTAAGACCTAGCCTCCTAATCTTACTTAACTTAGTGGTAGGAAGTGCATAACCAATAGAATTAAGTAAGTTAACTAAATCAGTATCCGTGTGTGGTTTAGTAGTAGTGTTTTCAGGAATTTTAAAGTATGCTTGAATAGTATCACTCTTAATGCAAAATTCCTTACCTTTAATGGAGAGAGTTATTGTTTTGTCAGTTTCCTGATACACAACAGTAGTCCACATCTTCTCCACAACCTCACAGTAAATTGTGGGTGATTCCAGCATGGCATAGTTAAGCTTGTATCCCTTCACAAAATCCATCATTTTGTGATAAACTTCAGAGGCTGAAATTTCTTTGTTTACAAGAACCACAAAGTAGTTCTTTTCATAAATAAATCCTGTCTGGGATATGATCTTGACTACTGGTGCAATTGTTAAACAAGAAAAGTTGCAGAAAGAAAGGGGGTGTTGCTTTGAGGAAGAAGAGAGCAGTTTGCAATAGAGAAAGATAAAAGCTAAAATAAACTTGAAGTAAGGCTTTTGTGTATTCTCAGATAAAATGGGATAAAAAAATAAAGGTAAAAAATTAAAGACCCAATGAAAATTGCCCAATATAGCCTTTTAAAAGTAAAATAAACTATCAAAATTCTGTCAATTATCCGTCGTGATATACTTAGAGACTGTAAGTAAATCCGATGGATAATATTCAGAATTTTAACGACTAAGATGTAGACAGTTCGACGGATGAGAATAAAGCAATTATCCGTCAAGTTTTAAAATAATCCAGAATAGTAATTGATTTTTACCAGGCTATTCTATTTCGACGGATGATCAAACTCGATGTATAATGAACATCCGTGGAGATGAAGATTTTGACTTAGCCAAATTTTTTATTCAAAACAGAAAAATCAATTAAGTTTCTGGTTGCATTCCAACTTGCAAAATTATCAAAAGTAATTTAAAAATAGTTAAGCATACCTAACTCACTTACCAACTGTGACGGCCTCAACCCCGGGGTCAGGAGTTGACGTCACCAACAACAACAATAACAATCATAAATCAGTCCAACTCATTAATAATACATAACTACGACCCCTTTTACCAAGACCTTTTCCAGGTTTAAGTATGACTTAGGTTACTCAACTAACACAACCCGAATTACCTTACATAATCCTGACCACTAATTTAACGCAGTAACTCAACAGACCTCATCTGGTCTGAGCACAACTACCTCAGAGGAGCCTGACACGAAAGGAGCTGGAACTCTGCCCTGACTACCGAACAAGAATCTCCTAGACATCTGCAATACATACAAAATATTCTGCAAGGGTGAGAAATTTCTTGCTCAGCAGCACCACAATATGAATAACGAGTAAAACAGTTTAAAGTAAAGCAGTTATAGGAACATAATTCAAAACTCACTTAGAAAACAAGTAAACATTCATAAACTGAATATTCAAAATTAGCATGCTCTGTAAAAAAATAACATCAGTAGTGTGATGTGTATAAATACCAGAGAATAACTCTAGCATGCCATTTTCATTTCCAAATCCGCTATATCAACTACTCATGCCCTTACGGGAATCACAAAACCAAATCAGATATGTAGCGGATATGTGAAGACAACTGATCAGGCTATCAACACCAGACGGCTCCAAATGCCATCTCATTCACCTGTTCCGGAACTCAGAGACTAGCTAGGTCTCTGACTTGCTGGACTAATCGGTTATACAGTGCGCACAACCGAATTAGCCTCTTACGCCACCTCACTAGGCCCACTCTGGCCCCAACGTATCCCATATCTGATCGTTTTATCCAGTTTTCAAAAATCACTTTTACTTATCTCTTTTTCAAAACCAATTCTGTCACAGCACACTATTCAAATCCTCTTTTCATTTAAATCACGTTTAGAGATAGGTGTTTTCAGAAGTTACTTTTCCCCAAAACATAATTTAAAACAACATTTCAAATATGGGGGATACGTAACTTAAAATGTTTCTGTTCCATTACGAAAGTAAAACATTTAGCTATTCATATGCACTGTACCATAAAAGAATGATCAGGGGTACTTGCCTTACAGAGCGTTACAACTATCTCTGATTGACCTTGAACCGATTCGGGACACTCGGCTTTACCGCTTTACTATTTGACTATCCTGGATCTGACTTCAACGCTCAGGTCCTTCGATTGGGAACCTCGCTGCGCTCGTCGACTGATCACTAGGTTATCTTAGTTCGATATCAATTCTTGAGTCCTTCGACTAGAGCCTACAGAGCCGAAATAACCTACGTTAGACGTCTAGGTATACTTGACATATCCTCAACAACAATTCTACCCAACGATATTCAAACCAGACTCATAATTATATACATTATTACAATACAATAACACATCCAACAGTCAGGGTTCACGTTCTCGAGAAATCGGTTTGATGTTTGATTCCAGAAAATACGTATACTCGAAATTTTATGAAATCAGTGTTATCGATTTGGCAAAATAGTTCATCACATCATACAATCAAGTTTCGCACAGAATATATGCATATACTTATTTATACTCGTTCGACGTTTCGATAATTACAGGGTTTGTCCCGAATTTCTGAATTTAATTTCTAAAATTTTGGGCAGCACCTCCTTTGTTTATCGGCCTACCCGTCGAACAACTCGACGTCAAATCACAACCAATCAATTCAGTCCAAACCAATCATAATCCAACAAATCACATAATCCAAATTTCACAATTTCTCAACCACTGATTTAAATCAATTAATTATTATTATTATTATTCGTATTTTATTTATTTATTTTAAAATATTAGGACTCAGAATTATATCATCATCGTCCACTGTCCGCTCGTAACGAGTCATCGCGGTACGACGGCAAAATTTATTGGTGCCCGAAATATTCAGGTATCCGAATAAATTCCACCGATTAATAATTTCCCATATGAATTAATAGTATCACAAATTTTACTCAATAATTCCTGCATAAAAAAAAAAGAAATAAAATTTCAGGATTATATAAAATAAATGCACTGCGGAACTCGGCCCAACCGAACAAACCACAGAGACGAACAGGAACCCAGCCGCACACACACGCAGCGCGTGCAGCGGCTCACCAACACAACACGCCTCACACCTCTCGCCGGAATCAGAGAAAGGAGGTGGCGACCAGAAATAAAACAGCACAGAGACCACATCCAGTTGCATACCCGTATATATACATATATATATGTATAAGTATACAACAACAGGAAAGAATCGAAGTAACCAAACCACGTCCACTCACCGAAAACAAGCCGGAGATGAACACGGCGGCACAACAGAGAAGTCAAATAACCAAAAGGGAAATGAATATAGGGAATTAACAGGGCAGCCACACGTGTCCTGTTAAACAGGATACGTGTTGGTTTATTAATAATCGAAATTCCTGAATCCCAGGAACCCAGTTTATAAACCAACATTACACTTTTAACGAACCAAGCCACCCTTAGAATAGTTTCGAAAAATTACCAAAATAAAGTTAAAATAACATAAATATTCCGAAGTTTATAAAAACATAAATTCTGTAATTTTAAAACAATTTCTAAAACTCAATTTATACCCGCTTTTTAACAAATAAACGATTCAACGCGCGTTTGAAATTAATTTCGAAAATTCCTGATTTTTTTTAAAAATTCTCGGAATACTCCAAACTTAAATAAATACGAGTTTTAAAATTTTTGAAGAATTCTGGAATTAAATACGGATTTTACAAATAAATGAAATCAGAAAATCATACAGGGTTAAATAATTGATGAAATATTGATTTCTGAATTTTATAAAATCCCAAAAATAATTATTATAGCTATAAAAGCATAAAAACAATTTTAAAGATAGTCCAAGTATTTATACAAATAAATTTGCATTAAATTCACTTTTAAAGGTGAAACAAAATAATACAGCTCAATAACTAGTTATGCGAACAACCCTGTGAACCCAAAAATCATACAGAGATAATAATAAACAACGCATAGTGATCAAACCAATACACATAGTCTATTTAACAATTAATTTAATTATTACACTTTTAAATAATATAAAAGTATACGAGTCGTTATATTCTCCCCCCCCTAAAAAGATTCTGTCCTCAGAATCTGATCTAACTAAACAAGTGAGGATATTTGGCAAGCATATCTGACTCTAACTCTTAAATGGCTCTTCTATTCAAAGATCTATTCAAACCATACTCATTATAGACATGAACTCGTTCCTAGGGATTCGCTCCCAAAGAACTAGAATTCGGATCGATCATTTCACACAAAACAAATTCGGATGAGAGCCCATTGGCTCCCGATCAACAACTTGGTTCAAATAAGGTACATATCACCTTAATAGTGACACGAGAACACATTTTTTTATATATATACTGTAACCGCGGTGGTAACGTCAACTCATAGACAATTGTATCTATATTTCTTTATACCTCGAATGGTTCAATACATTTAGGACTCTACTTGTCCCTTCTATTCAAACTTAACCAATCTCTTTCAAGGTAAAATTTTGGCTTATACCATGATCCTTATTCTATATATTCATATTTTTCCGATGCAAATCCACTTTCTCTCTTTGTCTACCCCGAGCTGTTTCAACTCTTTTCTGAGTCAACACCACCACACTCTGAATGTACTGAGTTAATCCAGAACTTAACAATATCTCTACTCCCACTTTCTCTCAATGGAGGGAGGACTCGGGATTATGTCCACACAACACTTCGCAAAGTAGTATTCTCTTACTAACAGGGTAACTATTATCATAGAAAACTTAATTCATGATAGGTGATTATCGCGGTTCACTTTTTAAACCTATCATATATATATTCTCCACATGTCTTATATTGTCTGAATCATCTTCTCACTTTGACCCTCTGTCTAAGGATGATAAGTAATATTGATTTTCAATTTGATTTCCAACATTCGAACACTCTTTACTCATTTCCAGCAATTTAGGCTGGAAAGTAGCCTCATATCTTCACTTCTTTTCATCTTCAGGTATTTAAACTTCACATTCCACTCTTTCCCATTCTTTCATTAACTCCTCAGTAATCTTAATCACATTCAATCATTTCCTTCTATGCAGGGCATCCGTTATTACACCGACTTTGCTTAGGTGATCTTTGATGAAACGATCGGAACCCCTTGTTTATCTCAGCTAGAATTCATTCCGGAAAAATTTAACGTATAGTTTCTTCCCTTCTAATCTTCATAGGGAAATCCTTGAGCGTTCGACACAGGCTTTCTTAATCTTTAAATAGATGAGGATATTATCAATAAATATAATTCACTTATCCAAGTACTCCTTATACACCATGTTCCTTAATTCTTTATAGGCAGCTGATACACTTGTTACTCCACATACTATCACCAGAACTTACTGTTATTCCTAGTGAACTAACAATGAGATTTACAGAAGGGGGGTTGAATGTAAATCTCAAAACTTTTTCAAGTTTTGAGCAGTTTCAAAGGCTGTGTGTTTAAGATAAACAAGTGTGTGAATTGCTTTAAGCTAATACAGACAGATATATATTCAAGCACAAAAGTACAGAACACAACAGACCTTAAAAACTTTTCTGGTGGATTTGTTGTTCCACCAGATATGGTATTTCAGAAAATCTGTGATTCAAGAAGTTGATCACAGCTGCATCCTAGTACAAACTAGATAATTTTTCTCAAGATTTTTCTAAACAGCTCTGGAAAAATTCTCATCTAATTACTAGCTGCTACTTGGTTTATATAACACCAAGTTTACAAGTGAAGACAAAGATAAAAGTACAATAATAAAATAAGTTCTCCACTTGTTTCTTCTCCATTTTACTCCAGTGCATTGTTGACTATTGCCTCTTTATACTAGAGTAGAACGGCTGCTTTTTCTGATGTTCCTGAAATAGGCTACCACATCTCAGTTGTCTCTGTCAACCCATGTGCCTCTGTTTATAGGTACAACTACCACTTGTCAACTGCTATTTAACAGAACATCTGTTGAAGCCTTCATCCGTTGATGGCTTTATCCGTTGATGTGTTAACAGTTGAAGCTCTATCCGTTGATGCACTCATCCGTTGAAGGATGTTATCCGTTGAAGCTTTAGAGACATCCGTTGAAGCTTTGTTTCTCATCCGTTGAAGGTCTTTAAGTTATCCGTTGACACCATTTCATTTATACAAAATTACAAGGCATGAAATATTTACAATTGGCCTTCCTATCTGCATATCCTTTAGTAGTCAACATGACTTATAATTTCCCTCAACATTTAAGAATTATATCTCAAATTCAGAGACTGAAATGTGCTACAACACTAGACTTATTTCTAAGTAAAGCTACACATCAACGGATAGCCAAAGTGGTCTTATCCGTTGAGGCTACAAACACTAGATTTCTACTTAAGTGTTTTGTTAAACATATCATCAAACTAATGCACATATATTCCTAACAATCTCCCCCTATTTATGTCTATAAGAATTGTAGACATAAATTCAAGGTTAACTTGATGATAACAAAACACTTAACAAATATATGAACTGAAACTAAGTAGAAATTTAAAAGTGCTACAAAAGTGTATGTACTAGAAGGTAATTGAAGATTTACAGTGTTTCCAAGGGTGCTCCTCTAGCCTGAGCAAATCATCTTTTTCTTCTTTGATCCCTGGTTTTCTTTCCTAGCCCTTTGTCATTTTCCTCAATTTGGAGTTGGAGTTGTCTGAAGAATTCAGCTTCATCTTCATCACTGATATCCAACTTAGATTGCATTTCTTTGAGAGTTTCATTACTGGCAATCTTGAGTTGGTCTTCAAGTATGAAAAATCTTCTGACTCCTTTATCATCTCTGAATTCCATCAACCAATGAGGTGATTTGTGAATTGTAGTTCCCCTTTCTTGAATGAGTAAGGTTCTGGGCAAAGCATTGGGCTCCCTCCAAGTTTTCCTTATGTTGGCAATCTTGTTGAGAATTTCAGTCTTGACAGTCCTGGTAAAGCCAGAATCCTTTTGTATGGCTGAAAAGACTCTGATCAAGGTAGAGTAGCCTTCATTCGGAATCCTGTAGAGAGGCCATGTTCTTTCCCCAGCTCCTTTGTATCTGAACACCAATCTCTCTGGTAGCTGTCTGTAAGCAGAAATTCCCCTTACATCCTCCAGCTCATCCAGATAGAGTTCAATGTCTGAAATTTCTTTTATGTCACAGATGTGAACATAATCATCTTTAGAAATGGGTGGCTTAGGGTTAGGTTTGTGTTTTTGAGTGAATTTCTTAGAGTTTAGGGGAGGTGTAGATTTGGATTTTCTTTTCTGTTTCTTTGGTAGTGGAAGAGTGGTTAAAAAGGTAGGCAAATTGATGGTGTCCCAATCAATAGGTTCCTCTTTTGGGATGATTGGTTCACCATGGATGTTTATAGTGGGATCAGCAACAAAGGGTTCAGGTATGGAAGGTAGAGATTTAATTTCTTCAGTGTTGCCTTCACTCCTTCTATGTGCCTTGGCCTTTCTTCTGTTTCCCTTCTGCCATTTCTCTTTTTCCTCCATGCTTTCACCAAATATACTCCCAAAAACCTCATCTAAGTTTGCAATCTTGTCTTCACCCCTGACTTCAATTCCTTTCTCATTTTCAACTAGACTTGACTTTAGCTTTTGTTCAAGCTTTGCTTGTGCTCTTTTGTCAGCCTTGAGTTTTTCAGCTTCTTTCTTTAACCTTTTGGTTTCTTCCCTCTTGGCTATTGAGAATTTGGGATGTCCTTGCATCACACATATGCTCTTTCCCTCTCTAAAGATAATAGCCATGTTTCTCCTTACTGCCTCATCCATGGTCTCCTTGTGTTTTATGATGCTTGTACCCAAAACTTTGTCTTCATCAGGCTTTGGAAGAGGAAAGTCCACTTCTTTCATCTGAGCAAAATCAAGAGGGTTCTTTGTGGAGTCCTTGCTGGATCTGGTGTTGGGCTTGAGAACCATAGGTTTTAGATTCTTGAAAGAAGTCTCTCCAACCTTATTTCTCCTTTCTGGCTTATGCTCCATATTGATTGGTTCAACCTTTGTGCTATGTTTCACAGATATTGATTTATCTTGTGTTGAGCCAAACAACTGTTGCATCCTTTCATCAATTCTCCTCCTTTGCTCTTTCACTTGAATTTCAGCTGCTACTAGCTGGATTAAATCAATTCCATCAGGCTTTCCTTTGATTTGAATGATTGGAGAAGTAGTGATGGCAGGAACTAGCACTTTAGATATTTGGATTTTTGTAGATGGCTCTCCTTCCCCTTCCCTTTTACTCTCCCCCTTTTTTGTTATCATCAAGGAGAGGGGTCAAGCCCTGTGCTTTTGCCAGCTGTATAAGTAGATTTGTTTGAGATTGTTGGTTGTGAAGAATGGTGGCCACAGAATCTTTAATAACTTGAACTCTGTCTTCCAATTTGGCCAGCCTCTTTTCAGTATGTGATTCCTTTTTCAATCTCAACAAAATGTCCTGCATTGTACCAAAGGGCATGACTGAATCCAATTTTTCAGAATTATAGGATTTCAAGTCAGCAATATCCTTTCTGAGTTCATCCACACTCATATTCTGTCTTACTTGCTGCAACTTCATGAGATGCAGTGAGTCCAAGTGAGCTGTAAGGATTGCCTTTGTACCAGCATGAGAAGTTTTCTGAATGGCCTGTTTGATAGTACTGATTTGTTTGACTAAGGAGACATTGAATTGCCCTGTTGTAGACTCCTTTGTGAAGGCCCATTCAGGTAGATTTGGAATAGAACTAGGGCCTTCATCTCCCCCTAAGTTCATGCTTCCATCAGAAGAAACAAAGTCATCATCATCAGAATTTACTCCAAATTCTTCAAATGACTCACCAGCTGTTGAAGGCATCTTGTTAATAGCAGTTTTGTCCCTTTGAAGAGATGCTGTTGTATGTACTAGATGTAGTGTCTTTTCTGCCTCCACATTGCCCTGTGTAGCCAATACTTGATAGGCTGAAACAGGATGAGTAAAAGTGTCAGCATCCAAGGAAATGTTATCAATTACAGCTTTATAATGTTGCTGAAATTGTCTTTCCTTTTCAGCATCATTCACAATCATTGACTCATTCGCAATGGCTGGATCCATCCTTATATCTGCTGTACCTGCCTTTCTCTCATTTTCTCTATGTTCTTGCATCAGGGGCTCCCCCTGGCTCACACAACTCACTCCCTCACCTTCACCTACTAAGGTGGTACTCCTCTCACTTACTTTTGCCATGCTGGAAGAAATAGCATGCATATTTGAGCTCTCAATCTCTCCTTTTGCCTGGGAGCAACCCAGCCTCTCACTCAAATTGTCACTCCCTTCCCTCAGTCCTAGAAGTGATTGTACAGTAATCAAGTCTTCTACACTTGGAATTGTTTCAGTTGTGTGTGTAGAGACTATCAACGGATGAGGAATAGCCGTTGAAGGTGAAACTGATGGTATCAACGGATAACTGCTGTTAAGCTTATCCGTTGAAGAACAACCACTTGTCAACGGATGAGTGATATCCGTTGAAGAAGGAAAAGAAGTAGAAATTGAAAGTGATATAACTGTTGAATCTGTGTAGATTGATATGAGTTTTGGTGACACAGATCCTTCAATTACATCTGAAAGAATTTGCGGGTGATCCAACAAATCATCTAAAAGATGATGATCACATGTATTTGAGTGGGGCTCCTCCCTGAGTTGTAAAGAGGGAGAATCAGGAATTGATGGGAATAACATATCCACATCTAGAGATGGTGAGGAAGTGTGTGGTGATTGATGTATGTTAATTGTGAGAGAATGGGGCTGTGACTCCACATTTGTTGGAGCCACATCAAACTGAGTTTGAGAAGGCATAGATACAGATGGATGTATCTGTGCAGTGTGTGCACCCTGTGTAGAAGATTGGGTACTAGCTCTCTTTCTTCTAATAAAGGCTTTTGTTGGTGAGTGTTTGGCTTTAGTGTCCCTCCCTCGTTTGTGTGTTCCTGGTTGGGAACTATTTTCAATAGTTACATCCTTTTGGGAGGATGCAGCTAGGGATATGCTAGTAACCTTTTCAACCACCACAGCTTTTTGAGAAACTGTGGCTTGGCTAGCTTGGGAAGCACTTTTCTCTCCTTCCTTATCCTGGGGGTTTCTTTGATGTTCACCCCTCCCCTCACCACTCACACCCTGTTCACTCCCCTCAGGGTTAATGGTAGGTGTTACAACTGTTGTCTTTTGAGAAACAACAGAGGTGGTTTTCTTTGTCTTTGATTTTGAAAGTTTAGTTTTGGTGACCTTGGTAGGTATCTGTTGGGGCATTGTCATAGATTCCATGGCCACACTAGAAGATAAAGAAATAGAGGGGTTGGAAGAAGTAGGAGTTGTAGAAGCAATTACCTCACCTACCTGTGGTGCATTCATGATTGGTAAATATACCAATGGCACACTGCTGTTGAGATCCATTCTCAATAAATCTGCAAGAACTCTTTTCTCTTGTGCCCATCACTTGAGTTTATTATTCTCATTCGTAATGACCAAACCTTCAGCAACATGGTTAGCCAATAACATAAAGAATCTAGCATAATAGATGTTATTAGGTCTATTAGCTTTGTTACCTAATCTAGTACCCAATTCTAGCATAATATAGTTGCTAAAATTAAAATACCTTTCAGAAACAAGCATATAGAGCATATTAACAAGAGATGAAGTTATGGCATCAAAATTACTAATTTTCCCAGAGAAAACCTTGATAAAGGCATCCCCAAGAAAACTCCATTCTTTCCTAAGGCCTTTTCTTCTAATACTCCCTAAACTAGCAGAGTTAAGAGAATAACCTATGGAATCTAACATGCTGGATACATCATTATCAGTGTGTGGTGTCATGGCATTGTTCTCAGGTAATTTAAAACATGCTAGTAAGTCATCACAGTTAACACAGTGATTTTTACCTTTGAGAGTGAAGGAGATAGTCATATCTATGGAGTTGAACTCAGCAGATGTCCAAATCTCCTCAACTACTTCACAGTAAATCGTTGGGGCTTCCAACATTGCATAGCTAAGTTTACAGTTTTTGATGAAGTCCATCATTTTGTGATAATCTGAGTGGGCTTCATTCTTTTCTACCAAAGCTATGAAATTGTTCTTCTCATAGATAAACCTAGATTGAGACATAATCTTTACTACTGGTGCCATTGTTGTGAGTAGAAATTGCAGAGAATAACTTGAAGGTTTTGCAGAGAGAAAATGGTAAAAGCTTTGAAATTTCAAGAAAGCGTAAAGTAAAAATGAAAAATCAGAAGGGCTTATATACTTTCTCAAAAAAAAACATAAATAAGAGATTAAACAATAAATATGTGTAAGTGAATTTCAGCCGTTTAAGAATAAACTGTAAGTATTCTGAAAACTACCTTTAAAACAAATACATACAGCTGTATGTATGAGTATCAACGGTTAAGACAATAGAATCAACGGCTGTGAAACACTTGAATCGACTGATGTGATATTTCAACGGATAAGGTAAACTGTCATCCGTTGAAGAGCACTTCAGTTTTATCCGTTGACGGATAAAAATTCCAGAAATGTATATGACTTTCAACGGATAATGAACATCCGTTGACAGAACAATTTTGACTTTCAACGGATAGGGAATATCCGTTGATGGAATAATCTATGTTAAAAATCACATTTGTTCTTGCAGCTAATACATTTCAGGCTTCAATTCAAATTGCAATAAGGACATGAATTTTAAGAGTAATTAAGCATACCTAGCTCACTTACCAATCTTGTGAATGTTGATTCATCAAGTGGCTTGGTGAATATGTCTGCAATTTGTTGTTCACTTGGAACAAAATGAAGTTCCACTGTACCTTTCATCACATGTTCCCTAATGAAGTGGTACTTGATATCAATGTGCTTGGTCCTTGAGTGCTGCACAGGATTCTCTGTTATGGCTATGGCACTTGTGTTGTCACAAAAAATAGGAATTCTATCAACATGTAGTCCATAATCAAGGAGTTGATTCCTCATCCATAACACTTGAGAGCAGCAACTTCCAGCAGCAATGTATTCAGCCTCAGCTGTAGAAGTAGAGACTGAATTTTGCTTTTTGCTAAACCATGATACAATCTTGTTTCCCAGGAATTGGCAGGAGCCTGTTGTACTTTTCCTGTCTATTTTGCAACCTGCATAGTCTGCATCTGAGTAGCCAATTAGATCAGAACCAGACTCTCTAGGGTACCAAATTCCTAGATTTGGAGTCCCCTTGAGATATCTGAAAATCCTTTTAATAGCTACTAAGTGAGATTCTTTAGGGTCAGCTTAAAATCTAGCACAGAGACATGTAGAAAACATTATATCTGGTCTACTGGCAGTTAAATATAAAAGTGAACCAACCATGCCTCTATAACTTGTAATGTCCACAGACCTTTCAGTCTTATTTAATTCAAGTTTGGTGGCAGTGACCATGGGAGTTTTTGCAGATGAACATTCTATTAAGTCAAAATTCTTTAAAAGATCATAAATATATTTAGTTTAACTAATGAAAATTCCATCACTAACTTGTTTAACTTGTAAACCAAGAAAATAGGTTAGTTCTCCCATCAGGCTCATTTCATAATTACTTTGCATTAGCTTAGCAAACTTTTTACAAAGCTTATCATCTGTAGATCCAAATATTATGTCATCTACATAAATTTGAACAAGTATACTAGAGCCATTAACATTCCTAAAGAAGAGAGTTTTATCGACAGTACCTCTAGTGAAGTGATTCTCCAAAAGGAATTTTGATAAGGTTTCATATCAGGCTCTAGGTGCTTGCTTCAGTCCATAGAGTGCTTTCAACAGATAATATACATAGTCTGGAAAATTTGAATCTTCAAACCCTGGAGGTTGACTTACATAAACTTCTTCCTCCAATTTCCCATTTAGAAATGCACTCTTGACATCCATTTGATAGACTTTGAAATTGACATGGGCTGCATAGGCTAGAAAAATTCTGATGGCTTCAAGTCTTGCAACAGGAGCATATGTCTCATCAAAATCTATTCCCTCTTGTTGAGAATAGCCTTTAGCAACCAATCTGGCTTTATTCCTTATGACAATGCCATTTTCATCCATCTTGTTTCTGAATACCCATTTTGTGTCAATAGGACTCTTGTTCTTTGGTTTGGGTACCAGCTTCCAAACTTTGTTTCTCTCAAATTGGTTCAGCTCTTCCTGCATAACTAATATCCAATCTGGATCCAATAAAGCTTATTCCACTTTCTTAGGTTCCTCCTGAGATAGAAAACTACTATACAGACATTCATCTTGAGTAGCTTTTCTTGTTTGCACTTTAGATGATGCATCACCAATGATCAGTTCAAAGGGATGATTCTTGGTCCATTTCCTTTGAGGTGGAAGATATACTCTAGATGAGGTGGCCTCAGTATTGTCATGATGTGAGACAGAGTGTTGATTAGTTGAAACTCCCCCTGAGTTGTTGGTCCTTTACAGGGAACTTGGAGTTCTATCAACTGATGATGTAAATCGATTATCCGTTGATGAACTATGATCAACGGATGCTTCATTTTGTACTTCAACGGATGATGCACTATGTCTTTCAACGGATACTGCATTGCCTCTATCAACGGATGCAGAATTTTGTGCATTATCCAAGGGCATGTTTTGAATCCCTTTTGAAGTGTCATCTCCATCAGTCTCTTCTTCACTATCATCATAATATATCTCAATGTTGTCAAATTTGAGTCTCTCATGGTGTTCCTCATCTGTTAGTCCATCAATCTTTTTATCATCAAACACAACATGCACAGATTCCATAACAATGTTGGTTCTTAGATTGTAGACCCTATAAGATTTTCCAGCTGAGTAACCAACAAATATCCCTTCATCAGCCTTTGCATCAAACTTCCCTTTATGGTCAGATTGATTTCTCAGTATAAAGCATTTACATCCAAAGACATGAAGAAAGTTTAGAGTTGGTTTTCTTCTCTTGAATAACTGATAAGGAGTCATGCCTTTAGCTTGATTGATCAAAGAAATATTCTGAGTGTAGCAGGCACAATTAACAGCTTCAGCCCAGAAATATGTTGGTAACTTTGATTCTTCAAGCATTGTTCTAGCAGCCTCAATTAAAGATCTGTTCTTTCTTTCAACTACCCCATTTTGCTGAGGTGTTCCTGGAGCTGAGAACTCATGCATGATTCCATTTTCTTCACAGAACAGCCTCATTGTCAAATTCTTGAACTCAGTTCCATTGTCACTCCTGATATTACTAACCTTCAAGTCAGGATGATTATTGACTTGCCTGATGTGATTGATAATGATTTCACTTGCTTCATCCTTTGATCCAAGAAAATAGACCCATGAAAACTTTGAGAAATCATCTACAATCACTAAGTAATATCTTTTTCTTGCAATTGACAATACATTGACTGGTCCAAACAAATCCATATGTAGCAGCTGTAATGGTTCATCAATTGTTGTTTCAAGCTTCTTTTTGAATGATGCTTTCCTTTGTTTGCCTTTCTGACAAGCATCACACAAACCATCCCTTGAGAATTCAACAAGAGGAATTCCTCTAACTAAGTCCTTTTTGACTAGATCATTCATTGTCTTGAAATTCAAATGGGATAGCTTATTGTGCCATAGCCAACTTTCAACTGGACTTGCTTTGCTGAAGAGACAAGTAATAGATTTTGCATCAGTAGAGTTGAAGTCAGCTAAGTACACATTTCCTTTTCTAACTCCAGTTAGAACCACTTTGTTGTCTTTCTTACTGGTGACAACACAGGCTTCAGAATTGAAGGAAATTGTATTCCCTCTATCACATAGTTGACTGATGCTCAGTAAGTTGTGCTTGAGACCATCAACTAATGCAACTTCATCAATGATGACATTCCTTGTTGAAATCAAGCCATATCCCATAGTAAACCCTTTGCTGTCATCTCCAAAGGTTATGCTAGGGCCAGCTTTCTCCTTAAACTCTGTGAGCAGGGAGAAATCTCCTGTCATGTGTCTTGAACAGCCACTGTCCAAGTACCATAGATTTCTTCTGTTTCCCTGCACACCATAAAATCAATCAAGTTGATTTTGGTACCCAAGTTTCCTTGGGTCCATTCATGTTAGCCTTTCTCCTAGACTTCATTCCTCCTGCATCTTTAGACTTAGGTAACTTTAAGTCAACCTTGATCTTAAATGTAGTTGGTTGAGGTGTAGGGTTAGTCACAGAATCATTTAGCACATTTGGAATTTGATAAGGCATGGATTGTGCAAACATGTTATTCCACATAGGCATATTGTATGGCATTTGAGGCATACTAAATGCAGCAAGATAAGGATTGTTAAAATATGGCATGTTTACAAAATGTGCATAAGGATTCTGTTGAAACATAACAGGCATAGCATTCAGAGGTGATGCAGACATATTAGGCATGGAAGAGGGTACAGGTATGGGAGTTTTCTTAATAGATTTGCAATTAGCAGATAGATGATTAACACTATTACAATGCACACAGCTTTTTCTAGGAGCATACTTATCAGGTGTGTAATTGTTATGTTTGTTAACCCCTACCTTCCCATTTCTATTAGATTTCCTTTTAGTTTCCTTTTTATCCTCAACCACTTTGAGCCTATTCTTTAACTGTTCTAAGGTCATGTGTCCTATATTCACCTTACTGAAATCTTTGGATGTGCTTGCTTCTTCTTTGACAAAGTTCTTGGAAGTTGAACCAAACTTTTTGTTGAGTTTCTTTAGATTTTCACTTTTAGAAACATCTGCCTGTTTTAATTGAGGAACCTTCAACGGATGCTCCTTTTCTTCCTTCAACGGATAATTTTCATCATCCGTTGATTCCACATCCGTTGACAGCCCATCAATTAATTCCATTTTCTTTTTGTTTTTATCCCAGGCAGCCTCACAAAATGATTCAATTCCTTGTACCTTGACAATTTGAGCACTAACATCCCTAGATGTCTTTCAGGCTTTAATCACCTCTTGCTCTCTCTCTAATTGATTAGAAAGTATTTCTACTTTCTTAATAGATTCAGCTAGTTCATTTTCAACAGATATACAATGTAGCTTAGTTTTCTCTAGGTCAATCAACTTATCTTCTAACACAGCATTTCTATTACTTAAAAACAGATTGTTCTCTTTAATCCTACTATTTTCTTTAGCAAGAGATTTAAGAGACACACGCAAGTGATACAATTCAGTAGACATGTCATTAAAAGCATCATTGCACTCTTCTTTAGTAAGCTGTGTTAAATCAGTAGTGATTACCTGGTTGCTTGATGAACTAACTTCATTTTCCTCAGAATCAGCCATGAGAGCCAAGTTAACATATTCCACATCTTCATCCTCTTCTTCTCCATCAGCTGCCCAGTCTTTTTCTTGAGTAATGAAAGCCTTCTCCTTTTGCTTGAGCAGATCAAAATATTTCTTTTTGTAATCTACTTGGTCAAATTTCTTCTTTTCAGAAGTTGGCTTTCTGCACTCACTTGCAAAGTGTCCACTTATACCACAATTGAAACACTTGAACTTGGATTTGTCCACCATGTTCTTATGAGGTTTAGTGGCTCTAGTGTTTTTCTTAAATTTCATCTTTGCAAATCTTCTGGACAGAAATGCAAGATGCTCATCAATACCATCAGAGTCATCTTGGCTGGAGTTGTCTTCATTCTCAGCAACTTGCTCCTTACCCTTGCTTGATTCTGATTTGCTTGTGCCATCTTTGGAGTTTAATGTTGATCTCACAGTTTCTTGTCTGCATTCTTTCTCATTTTCAGCTACCAAGGCAACTAAACCTCCTTTCTTTCTTCCCTTCTCCAATACCTCATCCTGTTCCACCTCTAGTTCATAAGTCTTCAAGATTCCATATAATCTTTCAAGAGTGAAGTCCTTATAATCTTGAGAGTTTCTCAAGGAGACAGTCATGGGTTTCCATTCCTTTGGCAAGGATCTTAAAAATTTAAGATTTGAATCCTTCACCTGGTACACTCTACCATACAGCTTCAGTCCATTCAACAGCTTTTGGAATCTATTGAATGTGTCATTTAAAGATTCATTTTCTTCAAAATGAAAATACTCATACTGTTGAATGAGAAGCTGCATTTTGTTTTCTTTTACTTGTTCTGTACCTTCACACAGTAGCTGAACTGTGTCCCTAACCTCTTTGGCAGTTGTGCAATTTATCACATTATCAAACATATCCTTGTCAAGACCATTAAACAAAATGTTCATAGCCTTCTTATCCTTGTGGACTTCTTCTGTGTCTTCCATTGTCCATTCTGCTCTAGGTTTTGGAATGGATTGACCAACAACAATTGTGGCTGTAGCAACTGTGGCTACTTTGTGGGGAATGTGAGGACCATTTTCAATGCAGCTTACATAACCTTCATCTTGGGAGAGTAGATGAAGGTGCATTTTCACCTTCCAATGGTGATAACTGTCTTTGTCAAGAACTGGGATTTTTACTCCAATATCCTTCT
Organism: Apium graveolens; assembly: GCF_009905375.1. Classification (NCBI taxonomy): domain Eukaryota; kingdom Viridiplantae; phylum Streptophyta; class Magnoliopsida; order Apiales; family Apiaceae; genus Apium; species Apium graveolens. The sequence goes on along the minus strand of NC_133656.1, from coordinate 36,943,291 downwards.
TACTCATCTTTATTAGTTTCCAAGAACTTTAAACTCTTTGTATGTCAAGAGCCTGCTCTGATACCAATTGTTATTCCTAGTGAACTAACAATGAGATTTACAGAAGGGGGGTTGAATGTAAATCTCAAAACTTTTTCAAGTTTTGAGCAGTTTCAAAGGCTGTGTATTTAAGATAAACAAGTGTGTGAATTGCTTTAAGCTAATACAGACAGATATATATTCAAGCACAAAAGTACAGAACACAACAGACCTTAAAAACTTTTCTGGTGGATTTGTTGTTCCACCAGAGATGGTATTTCAGAAAATCTGTGATTCAAGAAGTTGATCACAGCTGCATCCTAGTACAAACTAGATAATTTTTCTCAAGATTTTTCTAAACAGCTCTGGAAAAATTCTCATCTAATTACTAGCTGCTACTTGGTTTATATAACACCAAGTTTACAAGTGAAGACAAAGATAAAAGTACAATAATAAAATAAGTTCTCCACTTGTTTCTTCTCCATTTTACTCCAGTGCATTGTTGACTATTGCCTCTTTATACTAGAGTAGAACGGCTGCTTTTTCTGATGTTCCTGAAATAGGCTACCACATCTCAGTTGTCTCTGTCAACCCATGTGCCTTTGTTTGTAGGTACAACTACCACTTATCAACTGCTATTTAACAGAACATCCGTTGAAGCCTTCATCCGTTGATGGCTTTATCCGTTGATGTGTTAACAGTTGAAGCTCTATCCGTTGATGCACTCATCCGTTGAAGGATGTTATCCGTTGAAGCTTTAGAGACATCCGTTGAAGCTTTGTTTCTCATCCGTTGAAGGTCTTTAAGTTATCCGTTGACACCATTTCATTTATACAAAATTACAAAGCATGAAATATTTACAATTGGCCTTCCTATCTGCATATCCTTTAGTAGTCAACATGACTTATAATTTCCCTCAACATTTAAGAATTATATCTCAAATTCAGAGACTGAAATGTGCTACAACACTAGACTTATTTCTAAGTAAAGCTACACCATCAACGGATAGCCAAAGTGGTCTTATCCGTTGAGGCTACAAACACTAGATTTCTACTTAAGTGTTTTGTTAAACATATCATCAAACTAATGCACATATATTCCTAACACTTACAATGCTCATAATTCATTCTAATCGCAATCTTTGATATGTCCTCAAGCTGGATCTTAAATCAATCTCGGAGGAATCACACACTCCTTGAATTAGGTCAAATAAGTTATTAATTCCTAATAGGGGTTATTTATTCTTAATCGTCACTTTATTAAATTCCCAATAGTCAGTATAACCCCATAATTCCATCCTTCCTCTCTACCGCATCACTAGTGTGCTCACTTCCTCCTTCTCATAACTTTTACAATTACCAACTAATTATTTCGTTCCACTTGCCTCCAGACACTCCAGGGCATTTATTTATTACTCAAACTGTTCAACTTCTGATAATCAGCACACAATCTTCATACATCCATTCTTCTTTCCTATAAACCACATCGGTACACAACACAGAATACACCTTGTCTCATTATTCTTTCTTCTCCCCATTCTGAAGTTTAATTAACTAATTACTTGATTCCTACTGGTTCATAAGATCTGGGCTTTTGACACCAGCCCGACTCTTTACAGTAACCATTGAGAAATTATCTCTTATGTTCCGAGGAAATCCTGATAAGTCATTCAATAAAACTTTTGGGGATCTCACTTTTTGTCTGGATTCTTTTCAACTTAGGTACTTTCTTATTATTATCTTTTATATGGGCTAATCACGCCTTATATTGCTTCTGCATCCAGAAATTTACCTTACTATTGACTTATGTACACTTTACACTTCGCTTCTTCTGAAACCACTCCTTGCCAAAATACAGGACAATCAACTCAATCCTAAAATCACATCAACTCTTCTGGCTCGAAGGGTGTCAGATCAACTGCAATTACGCCCAACTTCTAAACGCTTGATTTCTTATTTCTTTTGAAAGTTCTATCTCTAGCTGAGCTGGATGTTGGCCCTTGGGATGTAGTATCTGGAATACCCGCTCTACAAATCCGTGCAATATGCCCACTTTCTCCATAATTGTAATACATAACTCCTGGGTTACCTTCCGAGGCATAATGACCCTTATATCCATACTTGAAACATTGAACACTCTTTTTGCACGCACCACTGTGTCTCCTGTCACAGGACTTGCAATCCACTGCTCACTTGACTGACTGGGCTGGAGTGGAAGCAACTGAAGTAGCACTAGATCTATCTTGAAATAAACTTTATCTCCGGAATCTCTTACCCCTATTCCGGCCAAACCAATTCTCAAATCCTTGAGTGGATTCTCCTTGGTTTGCTTTATCCTTAACACCTTCCGACTTCCTTTTCTTATCATCGTCCTTAACAGTCAATTTCTGGTCACTTTCCATTACCAGGGCGACCTGAACCATAGAGGAGTATGTCTTGAGTTGCAATGCCACAACTCCTCTGCAAATCTCAGGCTTCAACCCTTGCTGAACCTTCTTGCTTTCTGAATCTCCGTACTTACATACTCAGGAACTAATCGGGCCAATTCTGTAAACTTGGCCTCATACTCCAACACACTTCTCTCACCTTGTTTCAGCTCTAGAAACTCGACTTCCAACTGACTCCTTAAACCATTGGGAAAAATACTTTTTCAAGAATAATTATGTGATTCTTTTCCAAGAAACAGAGTCTTCTCCTTTCCAATGCTCAAGTGGATGCCCACCAGTAATTTGCTTCATTTCTAAGAAAGTAACTCACATAATCGGTCTTAAGGTTATCACTTACTTGAACGAGGTTGAAAACTTCCTTCATTTCTTTTAACCATGCTCCAACAACTACTGGATTAAATTCACCCTGAGACTCAGGAGGTTTAATACTCTAGAAAGATTTAAAACTAGCACTTCAATTCACTTCTTGTTGTTGCTGCTGCAACCATAGATACCACAACTGAACCTGTTGGATTAACTGCAACTATTGTTTCTGCTGCTGGCGCAACAAATCTAGAATTTCATTTATAGTTGGACCCTCCGCAATACTTCTACTATTTTCTTTGAACTGGGTAGCTTTCTTAGGTGGCATCTTCATGGAATATATAAAAGAGTTTTATTCAAAACATGATAAAATGTTTGACAAAAGGTATCATCGTTTAAACGGTGCACCTATATCAGGAAAATGCTGCCCAATCACAGTACCCAAGTCCTTAATATCGGGGTCCCCTTATAAAAGAAATCTAGATTAATACCACTAGCAATCACAACAACACTGACAGTAGCAGAATCAACAACAGTTCAGAATACCAAAATACAAGGAACTAACACCATAGCATGACTCCTCAATACAACAATAACTGCCCAACTTCCCATCCCTACTCAGGTACAACAGCTAAATTTATCCAACATACCACAAAAGTCGGCTGAATATATTAGTCACACACTATGTAGAAGAAGCTGATAAATCAAGTCAAGCTTAAGGGACACTGACTCTACTAAGCACCATCGTTCATGTTTCAATTAACCCTTCTTCTAAGGATGATTTCCTTATCACCGCAAGTGATTCATCAATCACTGAATTACCTTTCCCAAGACTATAACTCCATCCTTAGATCCTGAACTCGCACGGTTACCATTACTCTCAAATAACACCCTAATATAAGGTTCTCCTTCTTCCTGACAGTTACTCTGACTTGCTTTTAATAACGAGGACCATCCAATCGCAGAAGTTCATTATCATAGAATATCAAAGGAAATTTCAAACTCAAGGGAATCAAATAAGAAGAAACTGTGAAGAAGATATAGGTTTGGCTGAGAGCAACCATACAAGTACATAAGATGGCCAGTCTCAGTACCATACAGTCACAACACATAATTCAGTGGCGTCCCACCAGACCCTTTTGTCACATAGATAAATGGTCAATTCATATACATTGTTCGCCCCAATCAACCAAAAGAGTCACCAAGGAAAGAAATAATATTTAAATAGAAAATTCACAAATAAAGAGGGAGAAATCTTGATTTATAATGGAATCAACAGAATCCTAAGTCGCTTATTCCGAGTTCTCAAATTTCTCACAGGAAAAGTAAGCAACTTATAGGATAAGAAATAGTGACTCTGGAAATAAAATACGTCTCAAGAAAGAAGTATAAGGGTTCAAAGATACAAACCACAGCTCTGATCCATATAATTCACAAACCTTGGTTGTCATGACAGCCACCGACTATTATCACGCTATCCGAACTCACCAAGGTCACACAATCAGTCCAGCAACATTCCTTAACATAGGAAATGCGATATTTAGAAATAACGTTGGCGTCTCTTCAGCTGACACATCAAAGGTCTGCTCCAACACTGAACTCTCGCAATCAAACTCGTTTTCTCAAAAGAAAAACTAGGAACCTTTATCGAATATTATCAATGACATATAAACGAAGGAAACATATTCTAAATTAAGGAAGTTCCAGCCAATCCTCAATATACGTCAGGGTTACGTCTCCGGAACCCTTGACTAAACTCATATACTCGCTCCTCTGATTGAGTTGCTGACTCACATCTATATATAACCTTTCTGCACTCTTTTGACTGTACTCCTAACCTAAATCAGGGACTCAAACCTGTAGCTCTGATACCAACTGTGATGGCCTTAACTCCGGGGTCAGGAGTTGACGTCACCAATAACAATAATAACAATCATAAATCAGTCCAACTCATTAATAATACATAACTACGACCCCTTTTACCAAGACCTTTTCCAGGTTTAAGTATGACTTAGGTTACTCAACTAACACAACCCAAATTACCTTACACAATCCTGACCACTAATTTAATGCAGCAACTCAACAAACCTCATTTGGTCTGAGCACAACTACCTCAGAGGAGCCTGACACGAAAGGAGTTGGAACTCTGCCCTGACTACCGAACAAGAATCTCCTAGACATCTGTAATATATACAAAATATTCTGCAAGGGTGAGCAATTTCTTGCTCACGAGCACCACTATATGAATAACGAGTAAAATAGTTTAAAGTAAAGCAGTTATAGGAACAGAATTCAAAATTCACTTAGAAAATAAGTAAACATTCATAAACTGGATATTCAAAATTAGCATGCTCTGTAAAACAATAACATCAGTAGTGTGTTGTGTATAAATACCAGAGAATAATTCTAGCATGCCATTTTTATTTCCAAATCCGCTATATCAACTACTCATGCCCTTACGGGAATCACAAAACCAAATCAGATACGTAGATGATATGTGAAGACAGCTGATCAGGCTATCAACACCAGACGGCTCCAACTGCCATCTCATTCACCTGTTCCGGAACTCAGAGACTAGCTAGGTCTCTGACTTGCTGGACTAATCGGTTATACAGTGCGCACAACCGAATTAGCCTCTTACGCCACCTCACTAGGCCCACTCTGGCCCCAACATATCCCATATCTGATCGTTTTATCCAGTTTTCAAAAATCACTTTTACCTATCTCTTTTTCAAAACCAATTCTGTCAGAGCACACTATTCAAATCTTCTTTTCATTTAAATCACGTTTAGAGATAGGTGTTTTCAGAAGTTACTTTTCCCTAAAATATAATTTAAAACAACATTTCAAATATGGGGGATACGTAACTTAAAATGTTTTTATTCCATTACAAAAGTAAAACATTTAGCTATTCATATGCACTGTACCATAAAAGAATGGTCAGGGGTACTTGCCTTGCAGAGCGTTACTACTATCTCTGATTGACCTTGAACCGATTCGGGACACTCGGCTTTACCGCTTTACTATTTGACTATCCTGGATCCGACTTCAACGCTCAGGTCCTTCGATTGGGAACCTCGCTGCGCTCGTCGACTGATCACTAGGTTATCTTAGTTCGATATCGATTCTTGAGTCCTTCGACTAGACCCTATAGAGCCGAAATAACCTACGTTAGACGTCTAGGTATACTTGACATATCCTCAACACCAATTCTACCCAACGATATTCAAACCCGACTCGTAATTATATACATTATTAAAATACAATAACACATCCAACAGTCAGGGTTCACATTTTCAAGAAATCGGTTTGAAGTTTGTTTCCAGAAAATACGTATACTCGAAATTTTACGAAATCAGGGTTTTCGATTTGGAAAAATAGTTCATCACATCGTACAATCAAGTTTCGCACAGAATATATGTATATACTTATTTATACTCGTTCGACGTTCCGATAATTACAGGGTATGTCCCGAATTTCTGAATTTAATTTTCAAAAATTCGGGCAGCACCTCCTTTTTTTATCGGCCTACCCGTCGAACAACTCGACGTCAAATCACAACCAATCAATTCAGTCCAAACCAATCATAATCCAACAAATCACACAATCCAAATTTCACAATTTCTCAACCACCGATTTAAATCAATTAATTATTATTATTATTATTATTATTATTATTATTATTCATATTTTATTTATTTATTTTAAAATATTAGGACTCGGAATTATATCATCATCGTCCACTGTTCGCTCGTAACGAGTCATCGCGGTACGGCGGCAAAATTTATTGGTGCCCGAAATATTCAGGTATCCGAATAAATTCCACCGATTAATAATTTCCCATACGAATTAATAGTATCACAAATTTTACTCAATAATTCCTGCATAAATAAAAAGTAATAAAATTTCAGGATTATATAAAATAAATCCACTGTGGAACTCGGCCCAACCGAACAAACCACAGAGACGAACAGGAACCCAGCCGCACAGACACGCAGTGCGTGCAGCGGCTCACCAACACAACGCGCCTCACACCTCTCACCGGAATCAGAGAAAGGAGGTGGCGACCGGAAATAAAACATCACAGAGACCACAGCCAATTGCTCACCCGTATACATACATACATATATATATATATATATATGTATAAGCATACAACAACAGGAAAGAATCGAGGTAACCAAACCACGACCACTCACCAGAAACAAGTCGGAGATGAACACGGCGGCACAACAGAGAACAGCGAGGAACAGAAGAGAGGGGGAGGAGAGATTAAAGAGATGATCGAGGATGAGAGTAAAGAGAGAGTCGAGACAGTCAAATAACCAAAAGGGAAATGAATATAGGGAATTAACAGGGCAGCTACACGTGTCCTGTTAAATAGGATACGTGTTGGTTTATTAATAATCGAAATTCCTGAATCCCCGGAACCCAGTTTATAAACCAACATTACACTTTTAACGAACCAAGCCACCCTTAGAATAGTTTTGAAAAATTACCAAAATAAAGTTAAAATAACATAAATATTCCGAAGTTTATAAAAACATAAATTCTGTAATTTTAAAACAATTTCTAAAACTCAATTTATACCCGCTTTTTAACAAATAAACGATTCAACGCGCGTTTGAAATTTATTTCAAAAATTCCTCAATTTTTTTTTAAAATTCTCGGAATACTCCAAACTTTAATAAATATGAGTTTCAGAATTTTTGAAGAATTCTGGAATTAAATACGGATTTTACAAATAAATGAAATCAGAAAATCATACAGGGTTAAATAATTGATGAAATATTGATTTCTGAAATTTATAAAATTCCAAAAATAATTATTGTAGCTATAAAAGCATAAAAACAATTTTAAAGATAGTCCAAGTATTTATGCAAATAAATTTGCATTAAATTTACTTTTAAAGGTGAAACAAAATAATACAACTCAATAACTAGTTATGCGAACAACCCTGTGAACCCAAAAATCATACAGAGATAATAATATACAACGTATAGTGATCAAACCAATACACATAGTCTATTTAACAATTAATTTAATTATTACACTTTTAAATTATATAAAAGTATACGAGTCGTTATACCAACCTAGTGAAGGTGGATTCATCAAGTGGCTTGGTAAAGATATCTGCAAGTTTCTTTTCACTTGGAACAAAATGAAGTTCCACAGTACCATTCATTACATGTTCTCTGATGAAGTGATACTTGATGTCTATGTGCTTTATTCTTGAATGTTGTACTTGATTTTCAGTAATAGCAATTGCACTTGTGTTGTCACAAAAAATAGGAATTTTATCCACTTGCAAACCATAGTCCAACAATTGGTTTTTCATCCATAGAATATGTGCACAACAACTACCAGCAACAATATATTCAGCTTCAGCTGTAGAAGTAGAAACTGAATTTTGCTTTTTACCAGGATACTAGCTTGTTTCCTAGAAATTGACAGGTTCCTGTGGTACTTTTTCTATCAATTTTACAACCTGTATAATCTGTATCTGAATAACCAGTTAGATCAAAACCAGAATCTCTAGGGTACCAAATGCCAAGTTTTGGTGTACCCTTGAGATATCTCAAAATTCTCTTAATAGCAATTAAATGAGATTCTCTGGGATCAGCCTGAAATTCAGCGTAGAGAAAAGTAGGAAATATTATATCTGGCCTACTAGCTGTTAAGTATAAGAGTGAACCAACCATGCCTCTATAGCTTGAAATATCCACAGACATTTCAGTAGTGTTTAATTCAAGTTTAGTTGCAGTGGCCATAGGAGTTTTTGCAGATGTGCAATTCATTAGATCAAACTTCTTTAAAAGATCAAAAATATATTTTGTTTGACTAAAAAATATTCCATCACTAACTCGCTTAACTTGTAAACTAAGAAAGTAAGTTAGTTCTCCCATCATGCTCATTTCATACTTACTTTGCATCAGTTTGGCAAACTTTTTACAAAGTTTTTCATCTGTAGAGCCAAATATAATATCATCTACATAAATTTGGACAAGTATGCTAGAGCCATTAACATTTCTAAAGAATAAAGTTTTGTCAACAGTACCTCTTGCGAAGTGATTTTCCAAGAGAAACTTTGACAAAGTATCATACCAGGCTCTAGGTGCTTGCTTCAATCTATAAAGTGCTTTCAAAAGATAGTAGACATATTCTAGAAAATCTGGATCTTCAAAACCAGGAGGCTGACTGACATAGACTTCCTCCTCCAAATCTCCATTTAGAAAGGCACTTTTGACATCCATTTTATACAGTTTGAAATTGGCATGGGCTGCATATGCTAAGAAAATTCTGATGGCTTCAAGTCTTGCAACAGGAGCAAAAGTTTCGTCAAAATCTATTCCTTCTTGTTACAAGTAGCCCTTAGCAACTATACTGAGAACTATGCCATTTTCATCCATCTTGTTTCTGAATACCCACTTGGTATCAATTGGATTCTTTCTTTTAGGCTTGGGTACCGGCTTCCATACCTTGTTCCTCTCAAATTGGTTTAGCTCCTCTTGTGTAGCTAAAACCCAATCAGGGTCCAACAGAGCTTCTTCTACCTTCTTTGGTTCTTCCTTTGAGAAAAAGCTGCTATACAGACATTCTTCTTGGGTTGCTTTTCTTGTTTGAACTCTATAAGCATCACCGATGTTAGCTCAAAAGGGTGATCTTTAGTCCATTTTCTCTGTTGTGGTAGATTAGCTCTAGATGAAGAGGCCTCATCATTATCGTGATGTGTGACTGAGTTTTGATTAGAAGAAACTCCTCCTGAGTTTATGGATCTTTGATTTGAAGAAGGATTTCTTTCTGTAAGTGATCTATTTTGACTCTCAACTTCTCTCATTGTTCTGACGGATTATGCACTTTGTATCCCGACAGATGATGTTGATTTTCTACCGACGGATGATGCATTATGTAACTCGATTGATGCTGAATTTTGTGTATCATTGGAGGTAGTCTTTTCTGCATTATCCTTAGCCACTATTTCTTGATCACTATCATCATCACTATCATCACAAATCATCTCAACATTATCAAATTTGAGGCTCTCATGAAAACCTTCATCTTTTAGTCCTTCAATCTTTTTATCTTCAAACACAACATGTACAGATTCCATAACAATGTTTCTTCTTAGATCGTAGACTCTATATGCCTTTCCAACAGCATATCCAACAAATGTTCCTTCATCAGCTTTAACATCAAACTTTCCATGCTGTTCAGTTTGATTCCTTAAAATATAGCATTTGCATCCAAAGACATGAAGAAAATTTAAAGTTGGCTTCCTATTCTTGAAAATTGGTATGGTGTCATGCATTTTTCTTGATTGACCAAAGAAATATTCTGAGTGTATCATGCAGTATTCACAGCTTCAGCCTAAAAATATATTGGTAACTTTGAATCTTCTAACATTGTCCTTGCAGCTTCAATAATAGATCTATTTTTTTCTTTCCACCACTCCATTTTGTTGTGGAGTTCTAGCTGCAGAAAACTCATGCATAATACCATTATTTTCACAAAATAATCCCATCACAGAATTCTTGAACTCAGTTCCATTATCACTCCTGATTCTTCTTACTTTGAAATCAGGATGATTGTTGATTTGCCTTATGTGATTGATGATGATTTCACTAGCTTCATCTTTGGATTTTAGAAAATATGTCTAAGAAAACTTTGAGAAATCATCTACAATTACTAGGCAATATCTTTTCCTTGAGATGAACAACACATTGACTGGTCCAAACAAATCCATATGCAATAGTTGCAAAGGTTCTTCAATTGTTGAATCAAGCTTCTTTTTGAATGATGCTTTAATCTGCTTTCCTTTCTGGCATGCATCACACAATTCATCCCTTGAAAACTCCACTTGAGGAATACCTCTAACCAATTCTTTCTTGACTAGCTCATTCATGGTTTGGAAGTTTAGATGGGACAGCTTCTTGTGCCATAGCCAACTTTCATCTTGACTTGCTTTATTAAGAAAACAAGTTACAAATTATGCATTTGTTGAGTTAAAGTCAGCTAGATACACATTGCCTTTTCTCACTCCAGTGAGAACCACTTTGTTGCTTTTCTTGTTAGTCACAACACATGCTTCTGCATTAAAAGTAACTGAGTTGCCCTTATCACAAAGCTGACTGATACTCAACAGATTGTGCTTGAGACCATCCACTAAGGAAACTTCTTCAATGATGACATTATCTTTTGAAATCAAGCCATATCCCACATTATAACCCTTGTTGTCATCTCCAAAAGTACTACTTGGGCCAGCTCTTTCTCTAGTACCAGTGAGAAGGGTAGAATCTCCAAAAGTACTATCCAGATACCAAAGATTCTTTCTGTTTCCCTGCAGACATCAAAATCAAATTAAGTTGATTTTGGTACCCAAGTTTCCTTGGGTCCTGCCTTGTTAGCCTTTTTCTTTGGTTTTTTAGGTTTGACCTTATTTGATTTGGGTATTTCAGATTCATCCTTTTTCATTTGAGTTGGACCTTTGAAACCATTCATTATTGCAGAATTATCATGCACAGATTGGTTAACATGAAAAGGCATACTTTGTGCAAACATCTTATTTTAATAAGGCATGCTAAATGGCATCTATGGCATACTAAATGTAGCATAATATGGATTTTGTGCAAATGGCATGTTAGCATACTGTGCATTTAAATTGTGTGCAGACATAACATTGACATGCATTGTAGGCATGTTGGGAAATGAAGGTGGTGTAGTCATAGGAGTAGGCATAGCAAGTTTGCAATTAACAGATAAATGATTAACACTACCATACTTAACATAGATTTTTCTTGGTGCATATTTATCAGGTGTGTAGTTGTTATGTTAGTTAATTCCTACTTTTCCATTTCTATTATTTTTCCTTTTCCATTTCACTTCAATTTTCTCCAATATGTCATTCAATTGCTTGATAGACAGATGACCTATATTGACTCTTTTGTTCTTATTCACTTGACTTGTTTCTCCTAGAATAAAGTTCTTAGAAACTGATTCATACTTTTCATTCTACTTAGCTAGTTTAGCTTTGCTAACTGATTTACTTGTACTCGACGGATGTGGCTCATTGCCTATCGATGGATAATCCTTTTAATTATTCAACGGATAATTTTCATCATCCGTCGAATCCACATCAGTTAAAAGTCCTTCAACCAGATTGGAATCAAGCTTCTCCTTATTCTTTTTCCAGGCTGCATCACAGAAAGATTCTATACCTTAAACTTTAGTGATTTGAGCATGAACATCTCTAGATGATTTCCATGCCTTAATCACTTCATGTTCTCGTTCAAGTTGCTTTCTTAAAATCTCCTCTTTCTTTAAAGATTCAGTTAGTTCATCCTTGCAATCTTGCATTCTAATTTCAATTTTTCAAACTCAATAAATTGAGTCTCTAGCATATTATTTATCTCACTTAAAAACACATTATTCTCTTTAATTTTACTATTTTCTTTGGTGAGAGACTTAAGTGTAACACGCAGATGATATAGTTCAGTAGATATGTCATTTATTGCATCATTACACTCAGCTTTAGATAAATGTGCTAGGTTTATTGTGATTACCTGATTGCTTGATGAACTGGTGTCTGTTTCATCTGACTTGTCCATAAGTGCTAGATTGACATAGCTTGTATTTTCATCATCTTCTAATCCATCTGCAGCCCAGTCATTTTCTTGTGTGATGAAAGCCCTTTCCTTTTGTTTGAGCAACTCAAAGTATTTCTTCTTATAGTCAACAGGCTCAAACTTCTTTTTACGAGAATCAGGCTTTCTACACTCACTAGCAAAATGACCTGCCAAGCCACATTTGAAACACTTGAATTTAGACTTATCAACCATGTTTCTGTTTGGCTTAGCTGCTCCAAAATTCTTTTTGAATTTGAACTTGGCAAATCTCCTGGATAGAAAAGCAAGATGCTTATCTATGTCATCCATATCATCTTGACTAAGCTGATCTTTATATTCAGCTACTAGTCCATTTTCTTTGCCTTCACAAACTCTTAAGTTTGGTGCAGATTCAATAGCTTCAACCTTTATCTCTTTCTCCTTTTCTTGCTCAGCAACTAATGTAATGGACCCTCCATTTTTTCTTCCTTTCTCCATCTTTTCATCTTGCTCTATTTCAAGCTCACAAGTTTTTAAGATACCATACAGTCTATCTAGGGTGAGCTCCTTGTAATCTTGAGAATTTCTTAATGAGACTGTCATTGGCTTCCATTCCTTTGGCAAATCTCTAAGGAATTTGAGTCTTTTGTTTGATAGACCCTTCCATGCAGTTTTAAAGCATTTAGTAGTTTTTGGAATCTACTTAAAATGGCAGTGAGTGACTCACATTCTTCACTAAGGAAATGCTCATATTGCTGAATCAAGAGTTGCATATTGTTCTCCCTTACTTGCTCAGTTCCATCACATATAACTTGAATTGTATCCCAGACATCCTTAGCAGTTTTGTAGTTTATGTTGTTGTCAAACATATCACTGTCAACACCATTAAACAGAATGTTCATGGCCTTTTTATCCTTTTGAACTTGTTCTTTATCTGGATCTGACCATTCTTGTTGTGGCTTTGGGACTGATTCTTCATTTCCTGTAGCAGCTCTCATAGGGATATGTGGACCATTCTCAATGCAGTCCACATAAGCTTCATCTTGAGAAAGAAGATGTAGGTGCATCTTCACCTTCCAGTGTTGATAGTTGTCTTTGTCCAGAAATGGAATTTTTAGTCCAATATCTTTCCTGTTCATCTTGCTAATTGTAGTGATCTTTACACTCTTTGTACTTCAAGAGCTTTCTCTGATACCAATTGTTATTCCCAATTAATGCAACAAGAATTACAGAAGGGGGTTGAATGTAATTCTGGCTTCTTTTTCTGATTTTAAGAATGTTCTTACTTAATATATAATTGTGTTTGATTTTGCAATAAGTGCAGAATGAAAGTAAAATAGAAATAAAAAACACAAAGCAATAGAACACAAGGCTTTAAAACTTTCTGGTGGATTTGAACTTTTCCACCAGATATATATATATATATGTAAAGATGAGAATTCTGTGATGCTTGAATAGCACACAACTGCTTACAAGTGAACCTACAGAATTACAGGGAGATGCTTAAGAGATATAGCTTTATCTGTCTCTCTGAAAATTTTGCTTGCTTAGTTAGTTTGTTCTACTTGCTACACTTGGTTTATATACTACCAAGTTCCATGATAAAAAGACAAACAAGTAAAACAAAAATTGTTTCTAGTCTAGTTTCATGCTACTTCAATACTCTATCCAGCATCTTTGAATATCTTCATAATTGCATGGAAATGGTAATGCTTCTTTGTTCTCTAAATCCTGCAATTAGGCTGCAACATTCCGTTTGCAAACACCCGACGCATGCGACTGTGTTGTCACCATCAACTGCTCTTTTGAATTATGATCATCCGTCGGGTCTATGTTGGTCATCTGTCGGGAGCCTTATTGATTATCTATCGGGAGCCTTTACAGATCATCCGTTCGGAGCCTTTCTGTCACTTGACTCTATTTCACTTATACAGAATTACAAGACATCTTATATTTATAATTAGCCCACATATTCTGCATATCAATCTAGTAGACAACATGACATAAAGAATCCTACAACATCTACTAATACATTGTTGTTTGCAGGCATGTGCGACAAGACTTATTATTACATAAGCTACACTCTCGATGGATATTTAGTGGTCATCCGTCAGGACTATTGAAGAACATCCGTCGAGAGCTACAAAAACACTTAGTTAAATCTACTAAAGTGTTTTCTTCAACTTATCATCAAGTTCTCAACATATTTCTAACACAAGATAGGGACAAAAATTACATCAAGGTGGAGGAAAGCATGAGGAAGACGGTGGTAAACAATGAATCCACTGCTAATAAGAAGCGGAAGACGGACCAAGAGTACGACACCAAGGACAAATATCCTCGAACTGGAAAGAATTCTGATCCCCCTTCCAAAAAGAATCAACCACCAAGGTTCACTGAATATGCAAGGCTGAATGCGCCGAGAAGCCAAATACTGATGAAAATTGAGAAAGATAAGGATTTCAGATAGCCGAAGCCACTAAGGGGATACCTCGAGAAGAGAGACAAGAACCTATTTTGTAGGTTCTATAAGGACGTTGGCTGATAAGTGGCATTTTATACCACTTAGAGCATCTCATAGCAGCTTGAATTGGTGTCTTGAACTCAAGTACTTTATTTATTTGACGCGTTTTCTAGTGTTTTTGTATTTTAGGGTATAACTTGCTTAGATAGGTGGTTTTCATCAAATTAAGCTTAAGGAAGTGCTTGGAATCAGTCTAGGGGTGATGAGCGAAGAAATCAGCAAAAGTAGAAGCAAAATAAGAAATTTTCCGGAAAGGTTACAAGCGGCCGCGCGCTAGGAGCAGGCGACCGTGTGCTAGTAAGCGGCTGCGTGGAGGATGCAGGCGACCGCCTGTGGGCGGAATTTCAGAATCTGGATTTTATTAATTCTAGTACAATTGGGTTTCTGTTGGCGCTAGTTCTCTTGGGCTATTATATAAACCTTATGGGAAGACGTTTTCTAGATAGAGAATAATCAAGAGCAAAGGCAAGAAGATTGAGAAGACCGTTTTAGCACGCAACAACGAAGAAGAGGAAGCATTCGTTTATCTTATGATTCTTTTAATTCGTTGTAACAGTGGATGCTAGTTTCTTTATACTTTGAACCTTAATACTCTTGTAACGTACTTCTTTATTTATTAAATATTTTTCATCTTTATATCGTTGTGTATTATCATACTTTTATATGAACCCATGGTGACGATGAGTTCTATTTTGGGCTAATCGTGATCATGGGATTCTAGCGGATTTACTATGGATTTCTTTAGTTAATTGTTTAATACCTTGTTATGTGGTGATTGTATGATATCTAGCATAGGTTGTGCTTAATCGTCTTATATGCGTCACGAACATGTAAGATAGCCTGTTAATCTCTTGTGAAGTGACAGTGAATCTTGAGATTTAGAACTTGCCTTGCTAGTATAGGTTCATGTATTTTATGCATGATTAGTGGGTAACTCTAACCGTTTTACTTGCCCTGTGTAATCATCATGAATAACTTGCGCTTAAATCGTTATGTTTTCAAATTCTGTAGACATATAGGGTCTCAACATAATTGATGCCTATTCAACTTCTATCTTAATTGTGGATGCTTGGTAGAATGGTATTCGTACAACGAAAGTTGGCATTTATCAGTTTCGTGTTGTTCGATTAATATCATCACCATTACATGCTAAGGTTAATAACAATAACTATTGAATGAAGTAGTAATGAAGTTAGGATCTCATGTGTGTTTAATATTGTTAATTTAAGTGTTTAATTCTCATAGTTAATATTAGTTAACCAATCTTAATTGTTATCGTCTTGGCATTGAAGAATAATCATACATTGGTGAGTAAGTGTTAATTAAATATAATTAGAGTCTCTGTGAGAATAAATTAGAAATCATTATATATTACTTGAAAACGCGTATACTTGCGTGAATTATTTAGCGCATATTTTGTGCATAACAAGTTTTTGGCGCCGCTGCCGGGGACTCGGTGTTAATTTGTTTAGTTTATGTACTTGCCGTCAGTGGTCATTAAGATTCATTGATTAAGACTTGTTACTTACTGCTTCCGGTTTTGTTTCGGGTACTCTAGCGAGCGTTTATGCAAACACGTTCTCGCACGCGTAAGAGAAATCTGGATAAAGCTGAGGAAACAGATAAAGCTCTTGACTCTCTGGAGAAGATAGTTTTTGAAGATTCGGATAAAGAGAGTGAAAAGAAATAACCTGAAATAATGGGTGATCATCTAGCTCAAGCTGATCAAGCTCTTATGGACTTTTCTCGGCCTAAAATTGATGACATTCAGTCAAGCATCCTTCATCCGGCTATTGAGGCCAATACTTTTGAAATCAAGTCGGGCACTATTCAGATGGTGCAGAATTCTGTTTCTTTCGGAGGGGCTGCGATTGAAGATCCCAACATGCATATCAGGAATTTTGTCAAGATCTATAGTACTTTCAAATATAATGGTGTTACTGATGAGGCTATCAAGCTGAGGCTTTTCCCATTCTCTCCGAGGGACAAAGCTAAGGACTGGTTACATTCTTTACCAGCTGGGTCCATCACTACTTGGAAAGATATTGCGCAAAAGTTTCTGGTGAAGTTCTATCCAATGGCCAAAACTGCAGCTATGAGGAGTGCTCTTACTCAGTTTGCGCAGCAACCAGGAGAATCTATGTGTGAAGCTTGGGAGCGTTACAAGGAGATGTTGAGAAAATGTCCACATCATGGTATGCCTGACTGGATGGTGATCACTAGGTTCTACAATGGTTTGGGGGTCCAATCTCGACCCATGCTCGATGCAGCTTCTGGAGGAGCCTTATGGGCCAAAAGCTATACTGAGGCTTATAATCTCATTGAAACTATGGCTGCAAATGAGTATTAAAACCCTACTCAAAGGATGATGCCTGGGAAAGTAGCGGGTATTCTGGAAGTCGATGCAGCTACAGCTATTGCAGCACAGCTCAAGGTGCTGTCTATGAAGGCCGATTCTTTAACCAACTATGGCGTAAATCAAATAGCTAGTGTCTGTGAGCTTTGTGCAGGCTCTCATGCTACGAATCAGTGTCCTCTTGTTAATGAATCTGTTCAGTATATGAACAATTTTCAGAGACCGCAGCAGCCTGTGCCTGCTACTTATCATCCTAATAATAGAAATCATCCCAATTTCAACTGGAGCGATAATCAGAATGCTGTTTAGCAACCATATCAGCAAGCTACAAATAAACAGTTTAATCCACCTGGATTCCAACAACCTCAGCAATTTGCTCACAGGCAAACATATTCTCAACAAGGAGGTACTGCTCCACCTTCTAGTGCTGATTTCGAGGAGTTAAAGTTGTTGTGCAAAAGTCAGGCTGTTTCTATTAAGACCTCGGAAAATCAAATTGAACAAATAGCCAATGCCTTGCTCAATTGTCAACCTGGCACACTTCCTAGCGATACTAAAGTGCCAGGCAGGAAGGAAGCTAAAGAGCAAGTCAAAGCTGTCACCTTAAGGTCTGGAAAAGTTGCTGATGCTGAAAAAGCAAAAGATGTAGAAGTTAAAGTTGTAGATGAAGAAGGAATGCAAAAGGAGAAAGAGGGGGAACCAAGGAAGACTACTGTTGAACACACTCTACCTGAGGGTAATACAGGGGAGAAACAGCTCTATCCTCCATCACCTTTTCCTAAGCGATTGCAAAAACAAAAGCTGGACAAGCAATTTGGTAAGTTTCTGGAGGTGATCAAGAAACTTCACATTAACATACCTTTCGCGGAGGCTCTTGAGCAAATGCCTAGTTATGTGAAATTCATGAAAGGTATTCTTTCGAGGAAGGTGAAACTGGATGATCTTGATACTGTTGCTCTGACAGAAGAGTGCAGTGCCGTTCTGCAATAAAAGTTACCTCCAAAGCTTAAGGATCCAGGTAGCTTCACCATTTCTTGCAGTATTGGCAAGTTGTCATTTGACAAGTGCCTTTGCGATTTGGGAGCAAGCATCAATCTGATGTCGTTGCCTATCTTCAAAGAGCTGAATTTGCCCGATCTGAAGCCCACCTATATGTCTCTACAATTGGCTGATCGTTCGATTACATACCCACGAGGCATTATGGAGGACGTGCTAGTAAAGGTGGACAAGCTCATCTTTCCTGCAGATTTTGTCATTCTGGATTTTGAGGAAGATAAGAAGATTCCCATAATCTTGGGAAGACCTTTCTTGGATATAGTTCATACCTTGATAGATGTGCAAAAAGGTGAACTCACTATGAGGGTGCAATATCAAGATGTGACATTCAATGTGTTCAATGCGATGAAATTCCCTATGGAAGATGAGGAGTGCTTCAAGGTGGATTTGATTGATTCTGCAGTTATTTCAGAACTTGATTATGTGCTAAGGTCTGACGCCTTAAAAAAGCCTTATTGGGGGATTTTGATAGTGAAGATGAAGAAGGCAATGAGCAGTTACAATATCTAAATGCTTCTCCTTGGAAACGGAAGTTAGACTTGCCATTTGAATCTCTTGGAAATACTGATCTCAAGAATGCTGAGGGAAAGCTCAAACCATCTATTGAGGAAGCACCTACTTTGGAGCTCAAACTATTTCCTGAACACTTGAGGTATGCTTTTTAGGTAATGCATCTACTTTACCTGTTATTATTGCATCTGACCTTTCAGGTAGTAATGAGGACAAGCTCTTGAGGATTCTGAGAAAATACAAATCGGTTATCGGGTGGACTATAGCATATATAAAAGGGATCAGCCCTTCGTACTGCATGCATAAAATTCTGCTAGAGGAAGGTAGCAAGCTGACTATTGAGCAACAACGAAGGCTTAATCCTATAATGAAAGAAGTGGTGAAGAAAGAAATTCTAAAATGGCTGGATGCAGGAATCATATATCCTATTTCTGACAGTTCTTGGGTGAGCCCCGTGCAATGTGTACCTAAGAAAGGAGGTATTACTGTGGTAGAAAATGAGAAGAACGAGCTGATCCCTACTTGAACAGTCACAGGATGGAGGGTATGCATGGACTACAGGAAGTTGAATAAAGCCACGAGAAAGGATCACTTCCCTCTTCCATTCATTGATCAGATGCATGACAGGTTGGCTGGTCATGAGTATTATTGTCTTCTGGATGGCTATTCGGGCTATAATTAGATTTGCATTGCACCAGAAGATCAAGAGAAGACCACCTTCAGTTGTCCATTTGGCACATTTGCTTTTCGTAGAGTTTCTTTTGGCTTATGTGGTGCACTTGCCACTTTTCAGAGATACATGATGGCCATATTCTCTGATATGATTGGATATAATGTCGAAGTGTTCATGGACGACTTCTCCGTCTTTGGACATTCGTATGATAAATGCTTGAATAATCTCCGTTTGGTGCTCAAAAGGTGTGTTGAGACCAATCTGGTGCTCAATTGGGAAAAATGTCACTTCATGGTGCAACAAGGCATCATTCTTGGGCATAAGGTCTCTAGTAAAGGTCTTGAGGTGGATAAAGCCAAGGTGGGCGTTATTGAAAATCTTTCGCCACTTATTTCTGTGAAAGGAGTCCGTAGCTTTCTTGGTCATGCGGGTTTTTATCGGTATTTTATCAAGGACTTCTCTAAGATATCTAAGCCGTTGTGCAATTTGCTTGAGAAAGATATGCCTTTCAAATTTGATGATGAATGCTTGGCAACATTCGAGACTCTCAAGAAGAGTTTAATTACCGCACCAGTTATTACGACACCTGACTGGAGAGAACCTTTTGAAATGATGTGTGATGCAAGTGATTATGCAGTGGAAGTGAAAGACTAATATCTTTCATGTGGTCTACTATACTAGTAAGACGCTAAATGGAGCCCAACTGAACTACACTACTACTGAGAAGGAGCTCTTGGCTATAGTTTTTGGTTTCGAAAAATTTCGATCTAATCTACTGTGGACAAAGGTGACAGTGTTCACTGATCACGCTGTCATCCGCTATCTGGTCTCAAAGAAGGATTCGAAGCCTAGACTTATTCGTTGGATTCTCTTACTACAGGAATTCGAGTTAGAGATCAAGGATTGAAAAGGTACTAGAAATCAAGTAGCTGACCATCTCTCTAGATTGGAGAATCCCGATTCTACTGCACATGATAAGACATTGATCAACGAATCTTTTTCGGATGAGCAGTTGTTCGCAATTCAAGAGAAAGAGCCATGGTTCGCAGATATTTTGAACTATCTTGTTAGCAATAGAATGCCTCCTAATATGAATGCGGCTCAAAATAAGAAGTTTATGCATGAGGTGAAGTGGTACATTTGGGATGAACCATATTTGTTTAGACAAGGAACTGACCAGATCATCAGGAGATGTATCCCATCCTGTGAGACGGAGGGGATATTATGAGACTTTCACTCCACAGTTTATGGTGGATATTATGGTGGTGAAAAGACAGCAGCTCGTATTTTTCAAGCAGGTTTTTCTGGCCTACGTTGTTTAAGGATGCACATCAGTTCATTTTAAGGTGTGATCATTGCCAAATAGTTGGGAATCTTTCCATAAAGGAAGAGATGCCTTTAAATGTGCTACTTGAAGTTGAGGTCTTCGATGTTTGGGGAATCGATTTTATGGGACCATTTATCTCGTCCTACAATAATCAGTACATCTTGCTGGTAGTCGATTATGTCTTGAAATGGGTAGAAGTCAAAGCTCTACCGACTAATGATGCAAAGGTAGTGTTGAGTTTTCTTCATAAGCAGATATTCACAAGGTTTGGAACGCCACGAGTTATCATAAGTGACGAAGGATCGCATTTCTGCAACGGTAAGTTCACCTCTATGATGCAACGCTACAATGTGAATCATCACATTACTACTGCCTATCATCTACAAACTAATGGTCAACCTGAAGTGTCTAATAAAGAGATCAAGCACATTCTAGAGATAGTCGTTTGTCCGTCAAGGAAAGATTGGTCTTTGAAGATCGATGAAGCAGTTTGGGCTTATAGAACAGCATACAAGACTCCACTTTGGATGTCCCCATTTCAACTTGTCTATGGCAAGGGATGTCATTTATCTGCGGAGCTTGAGCATAAGGCTTATTGGGTATTGAAGAAGTTAAACCTTGATCTAGATGCAGCTGGAAAGAAGCGAATGCTTCAGTTAAATGAACTTGATGAATTTTGACTTTAAGCGTACGAAAATAACAAAATATACAAGGAAAAGGTAAAAAGGTGGCATGACAAGAAGCTATCGCCTAAGTCATTCGTGTCGGGGCAACAAGTTCTTCTAATTAACTCTCATCTCTGACTTTTTCCTGGAAAGTTGAAATCAAGGTGGTGTGGACCATTTATCGTCAAAACTGTGTTTCCACATGGAGCGGTGGAGATTTTTGAGAATGATCCGGGCCAAGCATTCAAAGTAAATGGTCAAATATTGAAGCACTAATATGGAGATACGGCAAACCGTGAAGTGGTTAGTGCCATTTTATTATCCACTTGATCGCATTACTCTACGTCAAGCTAATGACGTAAAAGAAGCGCTTCTTGGGAGGCAACCCAAGATATGAGACCATATGACACCTTAGAATTTAGTACTTTTTCCAAAACCCAAAATTCACAGAAGCTATATCACCCATTAACCCACGAATTCCCCCCATACTTAGCCACAATCCCCACTCCTAATCAAATTCTAACCCTAATTTTTCCCTATAAATACATCCAACCTCTACATACACATCCCACATACTTTCAACACTACAAAATCTCTCTTACACACCAAACACAAACTCTCTACCTTTTATTCTCGGTTCTCATAGCGCCAAAGAGATCACGAACTGAGGGTAACAGTAGCACCAATCCGACTGCTACTGATTCTTCAAGGAATACTGCTGTGCGGCCCCGATTGTTGGATAGGGCTGCTGAAGAAGAGTACGCCAAGCTTTTGACTAAGCCAATTATGAAGAAGAGGGGGTTCTTTCCATCAGGGAGGGATGGTGAGTTGCTACCGATGATTGCTGAGAAGGGAAGGATTACATTCTGTGAGTCACCTGAGGCGGTACCGATGAGTGTTGTTCACGAGTTCTATACGAATGCCAAGGCTGACAAGAATGGGTATTCTGTTATTCGTGGGCTTACTATTGATTACCAGCCCGAGGCGATTCGCCGTGTTATTGGACAGCGACAAAGAAAACCACAGGAGGAGAACTGGAATGCAAGGGCCCCTGAGGACTTTGCTTTAGACTTGATTATTTCTACTCTCTGTCACCCAGATATAGTGTGGAAGTTCAAAAGGGGGTCCAACGATTATCGTAGTTTCCCTGCTGTCACGATGAACATGTATGCTCGTGCTTGGAATGCATTTATATGTGCTAATATTCTTCCTTCTTCGCATACACATGAGGTTACAATGGAGAGGGCGAGATTGTTATGGGGGATTCTGAATGATGAATATTATGTGGACCTTGGCGAATTCATCTACCAAGGGATTTTGAAGTTTTTGAGGGGGAAATCGCAGTACTCTATCCCGTATGCCTCTATTGTCAAGGCATGTGGAGTCTAGTGGCCTTCTTATGAGCAACTGCAGACGACGGCCGCTTTTATTGATTTATCGACTTTGAATGCGATGCAGGAGTGGGCAGGTGGAGAGCCCGAGTCACATGGTTTGGGGTATCGCCTTCCAGGAGGAGTTCCAGCAGCTGGTGCTACCATGGCTAGGTCTAGTCAGGCTCAGGGAGAGGCAGGTTCTTCGAGAGCCCAGGGAGGAGATGGTTCGGGATTAGCTGATGTCCAGTACATGAGGCTTTCCAGGATGATGGATGCGATGTATGAGTCACAGAGTCGGTTTGCGCGGGAGCTCACCCAAGCACTTGGGACTGCATTTAGAGGCCTTGGAGCTAATATCCAGTGGCCCGTTTATGGTGATGATTCTGCTTATCTACCTCCTGACACTCCACCCTCTGAGGTTGATGATGATGATTCGTCTGAGTAGGTATACCCTGTGTTCCTTTCTATTACCTTCACTGGGGACAGTGAAGATTTTAAGTTTGGGGGTGGTAGTTAAGGAATATATTTGTGTGTGTGTCATGTAGTTGCATTTTCATGATAGTTTAGTTCATATAGTTGCATATTTTTGCCATATAGTTTTTTTTTATTATTTATTTTATAGCTTTATTTATCATGTCATATAGCTCATGCATATACCATGATCCCTTTGTGTTGTTTTACCGATTAATATGTGATATTGATGCGAGTGTAGTGATATCGTTAGAGTGATATTGAATCTTGTTAGGTTGACATGCATGCTAGAAATAATTGTAATTTCACTAAGTCTTAGAGTATGCTTAAGGACTAGATTATTGTCATGATTTGATGGTTTTTGAGGTTAATCTATTACTTATACTTAGAATGCATGATAGGCTCTTAATGATAAAAGACATGAAAAGATAAAAATTGGAGATAAAAATTGGAATTCATTGCTAGTTGTGGCTAGGCGTCAAATGGCTAGTAGCCGGCTCGTATTGTATACGGGTAGTCTAGGGTTGAGCAAGATGGAGCAAAATGCACTTGCTCAGAAATTGAAAAAAAAGAAAAAAAAAAGAAAAAAATATGGTTTAATGCACAATTGATCACGAGTGAGCTCTTTGGTATTCGAGTTATTAAGTTCTTAGGGGACTTTGTACCTAGTGACCTAAGGCTTTTATAGTCTGGGATCCGCTAACCTAACGCTCACTAAATGGGTACCATTGCATAAGTCTTTTGTGGACCTCACTCATTGCACGATCAAATAAGCATTTGTTTATGTGTTGAATAAAATCATGATTCCATAATAAACTCCAATAATCTTGAAGTGTTATAAGTCATTTTGTGTCTCGAATATATTCTTCGTATAAGCGTGTGATTGCCTTGAGGATAATTAAGTTATGATGATTGATCTAGTTTCAAAGCATATCTGTTAAGCATTCACACATACCACGTTTCTAGTTGTATGTTAGCTTGCGTGATTTGATTGATCTTTAGTCGCCTAATTGTATTTGTTGATATGTCATGTGTTGGTTGGTTTAGTCATCACGAGGGGATCGCTGCATTCATATAAGTTGCATTCATGCATGTTTTATTCTGACTTTGAGTCTGTGATGCTTGAGGACAAGCATCGATTCTAGTTTGGGGGTGTGATAAGTGGCATTTTATACCACTTAAAGCGTCTCATAGCAGCTTGAATTGGTGTCTTAAACTCAAGTATTTTGTGTATTTGACGCATTTTCTAGTGTTTTTGCATTTCAGGGTATAACTTGCTTAGATAGGTGGTTTCATCAAATTAAGCTTAAGAAAGTGATTGGAATCGGTCTAGGGGTGATGAGCGAAGAAATCAGAAAAAATAGAAGCAAAATAAGGAATTTTCCAGAAAGGTTGCAGGCGGCCGCGCGCTAGGAGCAGGCGACTGCGTGCTAGCAAACGGCTGCGTGGAGGATGCAGGCGACCGCCTGTGGGCGGAATTTCAGAATCTGGATTTTATTAATTCTAGTACAATTGGGCTTCTGTTGGCGCTATTTCTCTTGGGCTATTATATAAACCTTATGGGAAGACGTTTTCTAGATAGAGAATAATCAAGAGCAAAGGCAAGAAGATTGAGAAGACCGTTTTAGCACGCAACAACAAAGAAGAGGAAGCATTTGTTTATCTTGTGATTTTTTTAATTCGTTGTAATAATGGATGCTAGTTTCTTTATACTTTGAACCTTAATACTCTTGTGACGTACTTTATTATTTATTAAGTATTTTTCATCTTTATATCATTGTGTATTATCATATTTTCATATGAACCCATGGTGACGATGAGTTCTATTATGGGCTAATCGTGATCATGGGATTCTAGCGGATTTACCATGGATTTCTTTAGTTAATTGTTTAATACCTTGGTATGTGGTGATTATATGATATCTAGCATAGGTTGTACTTAATCGTCTTATATGCGTCGCGAACATGTAGGATAACCTGTTAATCTCTTGTGAAGCGATAATGAATCTTGAGATTTAGAACTTTCCATGCTAGCATAGGTTCATGTATTGTATGCATGATTAGTGAGTAACTCTAACTGTTTTACTTGCCCTGTGTAATCATCGTAAATAACTTGCGCTTAAATCATTATATTGTCAAATTCTGTAGACATATAGGGTCTCAACATAATTGATGCCTATTCAACTTCTATCTTAATTGTGGATGCTTGGTAGAATGGTATTCGTACAACAAAAGTTGGCATTTATTAGTTTCATGTTGTTCGATTAATATCATCACCATTACATGCTAAGGTTAATAACAATAACTATTGAATGAAGTAGTAATGAAGTTAGGATCTCATGTGTGTTTAATATTATCAATTCAAGTGTTTAATTCTCATAGTTAATATTAGTTAACCAATCTTAATTGTTATCGTCTTGGCATTGAAGAATAATCATACATTGGTGAGTGAGTGTTAATTAAATATAATTAATCAGAGTCTCTGTGGGAACGAACTAGAAATCATTCTATATTACTTGCGAACGCGTATACTTACGTGAATTATTTAGCGCATGTTTTGTGCCTAACAGTGGCCACGATACCAATGACTACAGATAGCTCAAAGACAAGATCGATTACCTTATTCGGAGAGGAAAATTAGGAAGATTCGTCAAGGGCGATGATAGCGGAGTCGAAAAAGGAGATGATGACCAAGGGGGTAACAACAGGGGTCGAAACCCACAACCTAGAGAGCCAGTGATCAACATGATCTACGGAGGACCAACGGCCGCTGGGACAACAAATAACTCTCTAAAGACTTACACTAGAGATGTGATGAGTATAGTCGGAGACGAACCCAAACGTGCAAATACTGAGATGACACTTGAACTCGGCGACCCCGATCTTGACAGTTTGAAATTCCCCCAAGATGATCCCCTCTAGTATTTCCCGAAGGGATTTCTCCTGTAATTCGATCTCCTCTCTTTGAAGCTTTAGTTCCCTCAGTAGAAGTTCTTCATCTTCTCTTCTTTTTTCCCTAGCTTGGGCCTCTTTCTCCGCCTGCTCTGGCATTTTTTCCTTTCCCTTTTCAGAAGCCAGTTTCTCGGCTCTCATCTTGATCAGTAGGGCCTCTTCTTCAGGGATCAGCTTGAGCACCCTATCAGCGTCGACCAATGATTATTCGGATGATTGTCCCCCGTCGGGAGTATTGAAGCCAGGAGGTGTTTGTCTATCTTTATGATTCGTCATTATCTCGGGAACTCAAAAGTAATTCTTGTATTGCCACAAATGGTGCCAAATGTTAGAACCCGATTTCTGCGGATTCTAGAACTTCCTTCGAATTTCTTGAATGCCATTCGGTCTTTCCTGCAAACGAAGAAAATGTGAGGGATTTTCTCCCCGATTCACCTCCGGTGTGAGAATCGGTAAATCTGGAAATAGGTGAGTTAGAGAATACTAAAAGATTAGATTTGTGTCATAATGTGCAGAAACTTAGTATTTTTTATTCAAGATAGAGGTGTATATATAGTCAAACCTTTGCAATTAATATTCATCTATTATGCTAGAAAGACAGATGAACGTTGAAGATTTCAGGGCGAGCGTTTCTATTTGGCGTTATGGAACGGTGGGCCCACAACTTCCTTTTGGGCCTAAGCGGGCCTGCGGTTGTTGAGCCTGATTGGGCCGCTATTGCTAAAAGTTTCATTGACTTCTTATTTAAATTCCACAATTACGCTTAATTTGTCAAATTAGCTTGTTCAATTGTTCTCATCCCATAGTATGATAATAATAACGAATAATGATTTTTTCCGATAAGAAAGTACTAGCTCAAACTTGAAATCATAATTTTTTTAAGTTACATTATTATTATTATTATTATTATTATTATTATTATTATTATTATTATTATTATTATTATTATTATTATTATTATTATTATTATTATTGTTACTAGTTTAAAACTCGTGCGATGCACAGTTTTTTTTTGAATATTTTATAACTCTTTTAAAAAATTAGTTAGAATTAGATTATTAAATTTGCTCATTTAAAATTTTAAATGATATGATTTCATGATAAATATATTAATACACGTATATGTTCATAATTTTTTAGTGAAAGATATTTGAAAAAAACAATGATATTATTGAACAATATACTTTTATTGATATTTCTACGTGTTTTTACAAAAAACTGATTATTATTAATTAAAAGTTAAGTTTTAGTTTGGATCAATTAATATATGAATTATGATAATTCTGTTTTAAACCAGACAAATAGTGTATGTGTTTTTGTTTTAGCTAGTTAAATTATATTATGATAAATTAACTTCTGATAGGATATATATATATATATATATATAATACATGTATAATAATTAAATGGTTTCTTATAGTACAGATTGTTATATAAATTAATAAATAAAAATTAAATTATTAGAAATATAGACATCAATATGAATTAAAATTTAAATTTGTAGAAGACTTGACTTTAATATCAAATATAATAATACAGAGTTCAATATGAATTAAAATCTAAATTTGTTAAGGAACTTCAATATCAATTAGAATTAGAATAACCGACCGACCGACCAACCAAACTTTTAAATTTCGTCTGTTATAATATAGGATAGATTATTATTATTTATTATTATTGTTGTTGTTGTTATTGTTATTGTTGTTGTTATTGTTATTATTTTTATTTGTTATTATTATTATTTTTATTATTTTCTGTTATAATTATTATTATTTTTAGTATAATTATAATTATTATTACTATTATTACTATCATAATTATAATTATACAGTTTCTATATTATTGATTCTTTAGCTCCTAACTTGGCTCCCTTGGACAAAATATCTAGCTCCCCTAAAGCTAGTTATTATATACTAATGATCAAAATTTTGTATATTAATTTAGCAAAAAAAAATTGTATGTTAAACAATTGCATACTAACATTAGAGCGGAGGAGCTTGTAACAAATCCTTAGGCCTCATTTGTTTTTTCAGTTTTATAATTATATGAGTGAACTTTCTTGGAATTAAGTTATTACGGTAAGTTATACTTTTGTTAAGATGTTTGACAAGTTATGCATAATGTTAGCCTTCTCGGGCATTTGACTAATTTAACAACTTCAGTTGGCAGAAATTTTTATATCTGATATCAAGATATCGAGGCAATTTCCATGGTATTGCTAAGATAGCCGGGTTTTTTTCTTTTGAAAAAAATGCTAAGATTGCCATTACTTTATATCATCAGAATTTGATTTTTTTATAAAATAAAACTTAGCCTCCATGCTCGACTTCATTTAAAGTTGGTTTTTGTTGCTCGACTTCAACTCCAGTTCAGTCCTTGGCATGGATAATAACCATCTTTGGTTCTAAAATTGCAATGGACTTATTAGTTCTAGATCTACTTTCATATTCTAATTAAGTCAAGATACCAGTGTTAGCACTGTATAAGACTTGATGTTAGTAGATCTAATAGTCTTACTTTTCTGGTTGGAGCATTTGCATAAAGTGGAACTGCTCTTTTTTCACCCATCCATGAATTACAGAAGAAACATTGACTATTCTTCCTTGGATCCCCAACACGATAGCAAATTACTCCTATTCAAGCGACACAGGAGCTGATGGTACTCCTAGTTAAACTTTTGCTCTCCGGCTTAAGACATTATGTGGTTGGTTACAAAAGACCATGCTTTGTAGTAGATTACACTTTAAGTTATTCGGAAGACTTGTATGCTTATGCAATATATTCTAGTTAGTTGATGAGGTTTGATGTCTATGACTGGTTGTATGAATGAAAATTCCTTTGAATTGCTTGGCATTTATTTTGGGAAATGCAATATTCAGGAGGTGTAATTCAATTATTTTTCAGGCTCAAACTATGTTGTAGTAGGTACCAAATTTTTTGTAGATAATTAACCTTTTGTAACATAAAAGATGTTGCTATAGGTGTGTTGCCATAGGTAAATAACTGGGTCCCCAGGTGGGCCCACATGTGGGCCCCACATATGGCCTCACGTTTGGGCCCCACAGATGGGCCCCATGTATGGGCCCCACATGTAGGGCCCACATTTCTGAAAAAAATTCTAAGATCTATTGCAACACACTACGTATGTTACTATAGAGAACAAAGTATGTTGCTATTTAGATCTATTATAACAGAATTTATTGTGTTGTAATAGAGTGGCTTCTAGTGCTATAGATACCTATACTAAGTAGTTACGGGTCAACATTGTAATATCCTATATTTTCAGATATTTTTATTATTGGAAATTGTTTATGTGATTTTTATGTGAGTTTTAGTGAATTATATGATCATTGAAGTTGAGGTTTTGGATGTTTATATATGATCTTCTTTGAGTATACTAATTTTTATATGTCCAGAATAAAATATGGATAATTGTGATATATTTCTGGTAATTTTTGGACTGTTATATGATTTTATAATGATTTATGGATTTATTAATTATTTTCTGAAGAATTACAAAAAACTATTCTATAAAGTCGGGAATCGTCCAACTTCAACCGTTTTTGCATTTTTACAACCCGAAACTCTTCCGAAAACTCCTTCCTAACCTATTCTGGTTTTTTTCCAGACATTTTCCGTGTTTTAACTTTTTCGATCCGGATTACGGTTTGACCCGTACGCGTCCCGACACAAAATTTTCGATACGATAATCGTTTTGATAAATCAACAAAACCTGTATTATCGAAAGACGAGATATTATTACCTTATCTTCGTATAAAGTATTTTATAAGAAGCCCAATTTTGATAATTATCCAAATCTGATGCTAAATTGTATCGTTAGATAGTTACTTAGCGGCTAAGTAATATATTTTCGGATTCAATATGATCCAATGAGATACTTGTTACGTGTTTAAATTGCATTTATATGAATCAATCCGTAATTTGGACTCGTATTTAGTTGCGTCTTCATCGAGTTACTCGTTTTATGTGTGTTGAATGTATTTTATGTGTTTTTGGAATTTTATGTTCAGTTAAGTATCATTTTTGTTTCAAAAACAAACTAACCGAGACCCCACCGGGACGTCAAAGCCCACAAAATTTACGTTTTTATTTTTCATAAAATTATACGTATTTCAAATATCCTGTATTTTTATATTTTTGAATTATTCGCAATTTTGGGGAAAATTGGATATAAATTTTATATTTTAACGTTTTTAAAATTATTCCCCGTAATTATTGTTTTGGGACTTAATTTTTTTAATTAAGGGATAAAAACACCCTTAATTGAATTTGGGGTATTGATTTTTCAAAAAATATAAATAGCTGCAAAATTCATTTTTATTCATTTTTTTATCAAAAATTCAGTAAATAAGAAACTTAGAAATCTTGTTCTTGGGGGTAAAATCTGTTCTTCAACACAAATCGAATGATTGTAGGAGTTCCAGGAATCCATTCTTGATGTTCTATATACCAAATTAATCCTCTCTATGAGTCCGTTCTTTTGGTATCACTTTCATCAATTGAGCTGGTTTATTTTAGAAATACGATTTTGATGTTCTTGAGTCGAATTTAGCTTTTTGATTTCTGTTGATTGTTGGTTGATGTTGATGATTTAAATAGATTCATGGGCTCGTTTATAATCGATTCATGTATTTACCTTAATTAAATTAGTCCCGAATTAGTAAAACCGAGTTCTTGTGTTTTTGGTTTTTATATTTCGATTTTGGGATTTGATTCTTGTATTACTGATGGTTTAAATGATTTGAATGAATTATACGAATTGTAAGCTTTAATTTGGTATGAAAAACGTGCTTTTTGGTGGAGTAATCGTTGGAATTGCCTGTTCGCCGGAAAGACTTGGCCGGGGCTTGAATCCTAGCCGATTTTTGAGTTTGAATTGATGTTGATAGTTGTTATTGTGATGGTTGTGATCGTGGAGTTATTTGGAAGATGTTTTGCTGAGAAACAGGCTCGAAGCATTCGTTTTTACGCCTGTATAAGGCCTGCCGGAACTCGACTGGAGGTTCGAGGTCACCGTCCGGTTTATGGGTTTTCCAGATTCCGGCGGTGTTCTTCAAGAACTCCGGCCGTGTTCTTGGAAGGCCGCCGTCTTATCTTTAAAACCCCTTTCCTGGTTTCATAAAACTGTTTCTATTATTTTCTTTTTATTTTTATTTCAAATTTAATTCTAAAAATCCTAAAAATGATTTCTTTTATTTTCAAAAATCATTTACTTATTCTTGTAAATTCTAGAAATGATTTACTTAATTATTTTGAATTCCTAAAATTATTTATTTTATTATTTTCAAAAATCCATATTTATTTTAAATATTTATAATTTATTTTAATTATTTATTTATAGATTTAATTAATTGGTTAATTCATTTAATCAATTAAATTTATTTATAAATAGTTAAATAAAATACAATTATTTATAATTAATTCAAATAAATCCTAAAAATTGTTTATAAGCTTTTAAAAATTATATTTTGGTATTTAAAAATCAATTAATATTATTATTAATTGATTTATTCCTAATTATTCTTATTTTATTCGTAATAGATAATCGTTCGTCCGTTTGATACGAAACGAACGCGTATAGACTCAGAAAAATATTCCGCTTTCATTAAAAACACTTTCGAGATCCAAATTCTTTTGTTTCAAAAGGTTGCTTGTTTTGCAAGTCATTCTGAGTCAATTATTGATCAAAAAATCATATTTTTGACCCGATTTCAGTTTTAAACGTACCGAGTCGAACCTTTTGACGAACTGAGTCATATGTGATATAAATTATATGATACGTGAATTATGTGTTTACGTTCTATGTGAATTACGTGCGTATGTGAGTCAGAATTCTTATGTTTGACTGTTATAATTATATGCGAAAGCAAAGAAGAAGCTCATACTTGGTTGGTGGTTGGTCCAGGGTTTGCGAGCTGGTGTAAGTTCTGTTATAAAAAGTTGTTTATATTATATTATATTATATTATATTATAATTGTGTTATTTTATAGTTGGGCCTAGTATACTTTTTTTCGAAGCTATACTAGCGGGTTATTATTGAATTGGAATTTGTTGAAAAGAGTTTTAAAAGGAAGTACAAATTATTTATGGAATATGAAATTCTTGTTTCTAGAACTGTAACCTTAAAAGATCTTGGATTAGTTTGGGGTCATAGATGTTAAATATCTTCCGCTTTTATTTATTTATTGATTCAACAGGTTATTTTGGATTGAGTTTTCATAGTGACGACTAAATCCCCTGACCCCGGATTTGGGGGCGTTACAAACATAGCTCTGATGTTGCCTTAGCCCTTTTTGGGCCTTTAGCAACATTTTTTTAGGTATATAGCAACACAATTTGGATGTTGTTTAAAGCAATTTATGGCGTAGTGACCGTAATTAAAACTTTATGTGTTTGGTTTATTATCATATAAATAGTGATCATATAATTAATTTTGGCTAAGTAGTTCCTATATTTTGTACGAACTACAAATACCATGGAACTACAACTTCCTTTATCCAATTTAAAATATATTAAATCAAATAATGTAACTATTTTATAATTCAAATAACTCCAAGATACAAGTTACATGGAAACAATAATATTTTATTAAAAAATAATGATGATAGATGAGTACATATTATTAATTATCATGTTCATGCTTTTCTAGTATATATTTAAGGAAACAAAAAATAACACACACTTGGCCTTCAGTCTTTGATTTAAAACCAGCACAGCAAAAGATAATGACAAGAACATAGCAAATACAAAAATGAGACTTCAAGAACTCTTAAGCATATATAAATGATGCACTTGATGTTAATCCGAAACATAGCGACACTCTTCAACATGCAACACTACATGCTTACACCTGTCCTCATTTCTCCACGTGTCAACCCTCTCATCTCTTTAAATAATCCCCTTCACATCTCTCTCAGTAACAATCTCTCTCATATCATCTCTCTTTGAAACAACACAGTAAACTCTATTCTAATCTCCATGGCAGATCAATCAAACTATCCCCAAGCTAACTACCCACATGGTAGTCAAGAGCAGCCCAAAGGCGGCAGTAGCAGTGGTGGCATGATGAAGAACATCTCAGGCTCACAAATCATGGCTGTTGTCACACTCTTTCCTCTAGGTGGTCTTCTTCTCCTGTTAGCAGGCATCACTCTCACTGGAACCCTCATAGGCCTGGCTGTCGCGACTCCGCTTTTCGTGATCTTCAGCCCTGTTTTAATCCCTGCTGTGTTAACCATAGGGTTGGCTGTCACAGGGTTCTTGACATCAGGTGCTTTTGGGATCACTGCACTGTCTTCTTTGTCTTGGATTGTTAACTATCTTCGTCAGGCAGGGGGGTCTGCTGCTGCTGGTGATCCTATTGAAATGGCGAAACAGCGGGTGCAGGGGACTGCTGGATATGTTGGTCAGAAGGTTAGAGATGTGGGACACAAGACTCAGGAGACTGTGGGAAGGACTTGAACTGGTTGATGGTTGTGAGATCATGTGTTTTCTATGTGTTATGTGTACTAGGTGGACGCTGGTGTGGTAATTGTGGACTTGAGTGTTTGAGTTGGTTTGGGAGTGTGTAGTTCATGGTTAATTCAGATTATTGTAATAAAATTGGGATTGTGATGGGGGAGATGTTGTGGTACAGGTAGATGAAGAATTAGTCTATTCTATTTGTACATGATTTCTGTCCCCTCATGGTCTTGTTATCTCTATTTGTTTCCCCTGTTTCGATTTCATTTGTAATGTATGAAGAACAATTTAATAAAATACTACTGTTTCTACTGGAGAATATACTGAATGTGCATTGTGTATCGCATGAGGCCTGTCTGTTTTTTTTAAAAAATATAATATGTAATTTAAAGTTGAAAAACATTTTTTGATAATTTTAAATCATTTAGTTGTAGCTAATAATACGGTCTAGGGTAGGGGTAAGCTGAAAAACCAAACCGAACCGTGGGTTTGGTTTGAGTTTTTTTAAAAATTTTGGTTATTTTGTTTTTTTGATTTGATTTTTGGTTCAAATAAAATTGGTTCGGTTTTTCAGAATATTCGTTCGATTTTAACCGAATTAACCGAAATACACATATATATATTTTAATTATATTTTATATAATATTACATGAACACACTGGCAGCAATTGGAGATTAAAGTGCAGTCCAGAGAACTTGATGGAGATTAAAGTGCAGCAATTGGAGATTAAAGTGCAGTCCAGAGAACTTAATGGAGATTAAAGTGCAGAGAACTTAATTTTTGTGTTGCATATGTGTAAAACGAAGAAAAGATCCATTGAATATTATAATTATTTATTAACTTAATTATTTTAATTTGTAGTTTTGTGTCGAGTTTTATAATACTGATTGCTGAACTTTAATTATAATTTCCACCTTTTTTACTTCTAACTTCTCAAATTATTTTTTTCTTCTTTTATTAAATAGTGTAAATGTTCTTTAATTTATTTTACAATTTTTTTAAATTTTTTCTATATGACATAACTTTATTTGTGTTTTAGACCTAATATTTTTAAATATTTCGGTTTTTTATAAACCGAACCGAATAAATCGAAATAATTAGGTTCGATTTTCGGTTCGGTTTATAAGTCAGTTCGGGTTGGTTAAAAAAAATCAACTATTCGATTTTCAGTTAATTCGGTTCGGTTTCGGTTCTGACCGAATCGGCCGAATGCTCAACTCTAGTCCAGGACTGTGTAGAGGGTATAGCCTATATAGCCTTACCCACGTTCCAAAAGAATGAGGTAAAAGACCTTGTATGTACACAAATATATATATTTAGGTAAATAATGATACATATAAAACTAAGTAACAGTAAGTGATAATGATATAATACGTGAGCCCATGTTTTTTTGACTTACTTATACCATAAAAGTTTCGTCCATTGGTTTATTGGAGTCTTCTATTTCTCATTTTGCACTCCTTTTGATGTCTCAAACTCAATTTTTCTCTTGGAATCACTCTCAAAACTAAATATTTTGAATTATCACAAATTTGTCCAAAAAACTCGTTATGATAATTAATTTAAAAATTGATAAGTGTTTAGTAAATTATAATTATAAGTTAAACTTAATTAATTTTAAAATAAAAAGATAAAATTAAAAAAAATAGTTACATTTGATTCTTTTATGATCCTTTGTACTAGTGCATGTATTTTAGATCAAATTTTTATAGATATTTTAATAAAAGGTATTTTATAGATAGTTGTCTAATAACCGAATTCCTATGACAACGTAAATGTTATATCAATTCATGTAACAACGTAAGTGTGATATTAGAAAGTAAAGTATAAATTAATTAGTTGTATAAATAATTTTAATAATAAATTATTGATGTGTTCAGTAAAATTTCACTAACAAAATAAATGTTACATCAGAAATAAATAAATTATTATGTATAAATTAATGGGATTTGTCAAATATATCAACTTTTGGATATTTATTTGTAACTCTACTACCTTACTTAAGATCTTGCAAATTTACTATCTTTTTAAACATACAAACAATTAAATTGCAAAAATACCATCTTCATCTTCCCATTCCTTTTTTTAACTTCTCTACACTCTTTCTCGGCTCCCGGACATTTTTGACCCATTTGAACTAAAAGTTCAGTTTTTTAGCACAGCTATTCAAAATGTTCCAAAAGTGGCACAGAACGCCACTTCCTCCGGGGTTCAACCCCCGAGGCCCAGAAAAAGTGGCGTTCTGGGGTAATTTTTTTTTTTTTTGCTTTTTTCTCTTTCCTTCCGGATTGAATGTCAGTTGTGTTGAATTTGTGGTTAAGTGTTTGTAAGTGGGAAATATGTAATGGAGACCTAGTTTTGAGTCTTCATATTAAATTGAAAAAAATTATTTTTGGTGTAATTTTTTTTTGTTGGGTAGTCATGCAAGCCTCTTTATAGTAAGTAATTTTTGTTTTTTTTTAAAAAAAGTGTATGTATAACTTTTTGTGCCCTCAAAAAAGGTAGTCGGCAACGAAAATATTCAATGAAGACCTAGTTTTGAGTCCTAATATTAAATTGGGAAAAAATTATTTTGGTGTAATTTTTTTTATTGGGGAGTCATGCAAGCCTATTTATAGTATGTAATATTTGTATATGAAAAAAGTGTATATATGACCTTTTGTGACTTCAAAAAAGGGTACCTTGGGAGTTGACAAAGAAATGTGTTTATGAAAGGGTAGTTTGTATTTTTTTTTGCTGTAATAAAAGATAATAACATCTTTTAGTAAAAATAACAAGATGAAATCGACTTGTCAACTTTTAGAAGTCCGAATCTTCAGACAAATATGAAAAATTAAAAGAAGTACTGTGTTTACGTAAAGGAAATGCAGATTTCCTAAATTCACGGGAGTAGGCACATGCAAATTTATGAAATGATTTGACTAGTCAACTTTTGTTTTGAACTGAATGACACATGTGAATAATTTCATTTTTAAATTTATAGGATGAATAATATCAATTATTTCCATATTCGTAACTACACAACCTAATATTACATTTTGACCATGTAATATGCCTATAAATAGCTGCAAAACTATAAGCCATCAACTAAATTTCCCCCTTTGTAGTATATTAGTTTCTAAATTTTGAGGCTGCTACAGTCAGGTCATGGACAAGGGCAAGGGACACGCTAGTTCTGATATTCATGATTACGGGGAAGTTAATTGGTATAAATGGACCGAATCTCAAGCACGGGATGAAGCTCAACAAGCAGAAATTAGGCAGGTCAAACAATTTGTGAGAAGAATGCGAGGTATACGGGCCGCACAAGGACATGCCGTACGTGATAATGAACAGTTCGTTGGCTATGGGAAAATGCACTTGAAGTTTATGAAATCATCGATCGAGTATGAAGAAAACATTAATAAAAATTTCAACTCTGGTCACATTTCAAAGGAGGAACATGAGTACGAGTTAAATGAAATGTCTCGACATTACCACTTCTTGGAGGACGAGATTGAGATGAGGAAAAAGGAGTACGAGGATGCACACGCAAAGTGGAGGGCTAAAAGGATACGTGAAGAGCAGAAGGAATGGGATGAAAAATATGCGAAATATATCGTCAAACTTGGGGAATTTTCTCAAGGACACGATGATGCTGGTATGGCTACAACTATATGTCATGGAAATCAGGGGCCCCACGCATTGCCATCGCGTGATACTTGGTCGAGTACGTACGCCTCGACCCACGGATATGGGGAGGGAGGTCATATGCATACATCCCCTCAAATACAAGATGATGAGGACGTTGATGATGAGTTTGATGAGTACGTAGTAAATCTGGCGGATGACTAAGAACATTGAGAGATTCATTCATTTTCCAATTTTCAATTGTAATGTATTTCTCTTATTATATGTTTACATAATCAATGTTCCCTTGCAATGTAATTTGTTCTCAAGATGAACTGAAAATACACTCGTTATTGCAATTTTTTGTTTACTACTTTACAGAAACATTTGTACTAATTGTGATAATATTCCCAAAGTTGATGACTTTTGTAGAAGTGGTTGTAAATTTTTTTTTTGGAAAAAGTTTGTTCCATGTATTAGTATTTTTGGAAAAGTAAGTAGCACGTGAATCTTACAAGCATGTATTATTACTTGTTGGTAAATTTATGAGTTTTGACTACTCAGAAATGGAAGTATAAAATGATGATAAGGAAAATGACAAGGAAATGAGTTAGGTATCCCGTGAATACACAGTAGAAAGCACATGCAACAGTTTGACTGAAGTTTTCACTTGTTAGAGATGAAAGTTAAAGAAGTTACTTTTACGAATGCCAGTCTGCAACTACAAAGTTGGAAGGGTCCTCCACAGATAGGTAGCCACATGCAGACTGCAAGATAGTGAGTAGTCTTGTCAAATGCAGTAGAAGTTGTCAAAGTTGTATGATGTGACAAATGAATGTTAACTGTTTCGAAATAGTATGAGATGTAAGTAGCACGTGAATGTTACAAGCATGTCTAGTTAATTTGTGTGGCCTTGCGTCCTTGTTTATTATGTAAATATGATGTTGTTCGGAAGTTCATGTTGAATACTAATAGAAGAGCAATGAGTTATACTCCTGGAGATATTATTCGAGCTACTGGTCGGAAATGGTTTTGTGATGACGATTTTAGATATTCACTGGATCCAAATTTACGTTACTCAAGAGGTTCAGTAATCACGATGCATAGGGAGTGGGAATGGCGTGTAGGGTGTTTGCAAATATGTGTAGCCCAATGTCAAGAACATGGAGTGCGAGTAACTAAACAACGCGCCATACACAGCAGCGAGACACCGCTCAATAACTAGAACTAGCTTTATTCCATGCAAGAGAGGAAGAGAATCGAATGAGAATGCGTTTAAACCGGATGGATCTAGAAAGAAAATGTAGGGAGTTTGCTGAAGATGGTGACCATCACAGCGCAAGAATGTATCATCATTTCGCGACGAGTCCCGACTATATTTCCGATTTCTACTTGTCCGATGATGAGTAATATTTCTGAATATTGTATTTTGATAGTGTACTTTATTATTTTGAGCTTTTAAAATTATTATTTTATATTTCTGAATGATTTGACTACTCAGATAGTGTGTGAGTGTTTATGATAAATTTAGTATGAAGTACTGTACAAATGTAATGTGACGTAGTTGTTAGCATGCCCTATAAATGTCTTGGGCATTATAATTGGAAAGCATAAAATGGATAAGGGTAAAAAAAGATCATCGTCAAGCACATCTAAGTCCATTTGGCGTCAGCTTAGTATTGCGGAATGTATCGGTCGCAGAAAGAAAATGAAAGAAGATGAGAGTGGCAGAAAGAAGAAGAAGTGCGTGAATCAAAACATTTTGGGCGAGATAAAAGCTGATAAAGAAAAGCTCCGAAAGGCTTACAATGATCGGTCCCTGCCAGAGGATGAACGCATCCGTTAGATCGATGAAGTGTATAAAAAATATGACAAAATGGAAATCAACCTGATTGAAAGAGAAGATAGTGAAATTGTATGGTATGTTGAAGGTCATCAGGCCTGGCGTGACGTTGGAGAAGATGCAGATGAAGAAGAGGGTGAAGTTGTGGAGAGTGCAGGAACTGATGAGGATCAATATGTTGTAAACCTTGCAGATTTTTAAGTTTTTTCTGATGTTTGTTGTATAATTTTAGTAATAATTTGAATGCCTAATTGGAATGTTTGTTTTGAATGGGATAAACCTAATAAGAGTTCCACATTTTGAAGCTCGAATGGACAATACAATAACCAACTTTTGCATGTAATGTTCGAAATAGCAAGATAGAAAACTTAGATTATACAAATGACAATGATGGTATAACATTTGAAATGAAGCTAAGAAAATGCAATGAAGCTAAGAAAAGAGCAAGTAGAGGTTCACGTTGTTAAGTGTGGAGGCCCTGTGCATTTCTTGCTACGCTTGGTGTGACCTTCTTAGTTGTATACACTACATTTCTTTCCTGACCGCGGACCATCAATCTCCGTTCGGATCCGCACCGATTGCCCCTTATCTCCACGTTTTTGCTTAAGTTTCTTCAATGATTCATCTGCTACTAACTTTCCATACCCCTGCCAAAGTGGGGGTAATTCATAGCTCCAGTATTCGGTTGGTTGCAAGCGATAAATAGTTGGCCACCCTTCTACTTTTGGCCACCCTTCTCAGGGCCACATCCCTTATGTCGGTGCATCTACTATGGGCCACACCACTCAGGCTTCTTATGCTATTCCTAGTGCCTGGGCTACTGGATCCAGTCGGGGCCATTCTACTCAGACTCATTACGGTCATCTGCCCCAGGCTTTTCCATATCCTACATACAGTTTCTCGCCCGAGACAGGTGGTTCGGGCTTCTCTTTCCAGACCCCGCCTAGGGGCTTCGACCCCTGGTTAGTACGTGATTCCTCCGCACAGAGTCATGAGCAGGGGGGTGAGATGCATACACCCCCTATCGTGTAGGATGCAGATGTGGAGGGTGACAGTGAGGAGCAGGATGACGATGATGAGGAAACTGATCCTCCTATACAGCTCAGACAGCAGCCTTATAGAGCAGTGAAAGGAAATGGGAGGCTATGCCACACCGGCGGGAGGTTCTGTGGCTGATCAGTACTATTTCACATATTTGCAGACTTTTTATTTTTAGTTTCTCATGTTTTCATTACATATTCAGTTCAGACTTATTTTTATTAGTTCTCGTCATTTTCAAACTTGTTATTTTTCTTACCCCACAATCTAGTCACTTCAATTCACGGTATTACATTTCAAGGTGTTTCATAAGTAATATTCAAAACGTACATACTTACTTAAAGAAATTAAAACTGTCGCATTCTGCGATTAATGTTAAACGGATGAAACAAAATAAATAAATTAATACATGAACGAAAACATAATAAGTGAAATGAAAACACAATCACAACATGACCACTATTAATATAATTACTTTAATTGATTTCATCTGCAAAAAATGATAACTCATATCAAATAGTTATACTTTCCTCTATATTTCATTAATATGATTTGACATCCACATGGCCCTTTTCAGTATTCCTCTTGCACAATTATTTAATGTGCTTACATGTGCTTTCTACTATGTACTCATGGGAAAGGGTCTATAAATTATTGTCATATTTCACATGGGTGGCAGTAATGACACGTGCCTCAACAACACTAACAGCCTGTACATCTTCATTACTTTTATGTTCCACAACTGTTAGTCTTATTAACTTTTCTTTATCACCCAACTACTTACACTATATAAATTATACACCCTCACAAATATTACATCCAAGCAGTACTACGATGTCATCACCCACAAATAAGAAGTGGTTGCTATTTGAAAGAGATGACGATTACCGTAGTCTTAGGGTAAGCGATCCAGTGGAGTACATTGCTGGTGTACGCTGAGAATGGGCATTTCGATGTGAAGAATCTGAAAGCCTTACACATGATCTCATTATGATGAGTGTAAGGGTTCCGCTTCGTCGTTCTCTATCTATATATCCTCGACCTCATGAAAATCTTCGTTGGTCTGAATTTAGGCGAAAAGTGGTTAAAGCCGTGACCCTTATTCGACGGGAAAATAACAGAATGTTGTTGCATAGGAGTCGTTATTATATGTTTGAACTAGCACAAGATTCAGTTCGTGCTTCTAGTAGAGAGCTTACGGAAGTAGAACAACACAGACTATTACAGAATGAGGATTACATTTCCGATGATTACATGTCTGATGAACAAACTTGACAAGAATTATTATCTTCTGATTTGAGTGGCCTTATTTTCCTTTTTGGATTTATGCTTTCTAGCTCTATATTAGTCGTATCTTTCTTTGTTGTAATATTATATCATTAATAGGTGGGTGCTCATTTCAGTTTATTTTGGAATTACTGTTTCGTGTTAGTAAACAGTTGAAATCACATGCAAGCATTTTCAATAATTTGAGATAGACAGTGAAAAAGTTAAAGTGGAATGACACTTTCAAACAGTACATGACACGTCAAATCCTATACATGATATAAAGAGGAAAAAATAAGGCTTTGTATGTAGAGTCATTGCATGCACAGAGTTTCCCTGTCACTTTACAGCAGATAATGATTTCATAATTTTCAAAATAATACAGGTGAGAGCAACAATGATAAGTCACTATCAAGTTTTCAATATGAATTATAATTGTATAGTATGTTTAGCACGTGAACTGTCCTTCAAAGTACCTCATGTCTTCTTTACCAAATCACTTATAAATAGAGAGTTACAACCTCATGAAGTCACACTCGTCAAAAGTAATTATGTCTTCACTCCCAAATTTGGCTTATTGTTTTTGTGAAAAATTAGCTGTTGTAGCGCACTACTGGAATGGTAGTGATGCAGGAAGGCGATTTATCAAATGTCCCAATGGTGCTTGCATTTACGAACGTTGGATCGAAGAGCCGCTTGAACCCCGTGCAGTATTTCTCATTGAAATTCTTAGGGAAGAAATTACCTCAAAGAATGTAGCCCACTCTGCAGAAATCCGCGAGTTACAGCGTGAACTAGGGGTGAGCAGAAAACCACACAAACCGGAAAAACCGCCCGCACCGCACCAATCCGCACCGCAAAACGTGGTTTTTAATTTTCGTGGTGCGGTTGCGGTTTGAATTTTTAATAAACCGCACGGTACGGTGCGGGTTGCGGTTTTAAATTTCTAAAATATGGTTCAAACCGCACCGCACCACAATATTTAATATATATATAATACTTATATCTCATAATTCCATTTAACATACTAGGAGTGCCTGCTTAGTGATCATCTTGTTTCTGCAAGAGCAATTATTGTGTGGTGATTATCCTATTTGTGTTTCTTCGACACATGGTACAAAGCCACTTATTTAATAGTGAACTCATTTAATTGTCGAGCCAAGCTTCTACTTCTATGTTAAACTTTACAGTGTGAAATTTCTAATTTATATTATTGAAGAATATTGCCGACTTTGTTATATTATTCGGAAATTTAATTAAATTTAAGTTTTGTATTTATTTAAAATTTTCAAACTTGTAATGTATAAACCGCAGTGAACCGCACCACACCGCACCGCATTTTTGTGGTGTGGTTTATGCGGTTTTTGAGGGTACGCGGTACGGTTGCGGTTTGGAAATTTGATCAAACCGCATGTGTGGTTTCGTTTGCGGTTTGAGGAAAAAACCGCACCGCCCGCACCGTGCTCACCCCTAGCGTGAACTTGAGGAGTCAACGAGGGAATTGCAGAGAATGAAGGCGTTCATCGACTCCCATACGTGGAAAATCAATGAAGATGATTATGACTCCGATGATGATGACTCTAATGATGCAAATGACTGATCCAATTCATATATTGTTGGCTCTTAATATTTGTATTATTGCATCGTACTCATTTTTATTCATATATCGTCTTATTATTCTGTATCGAACTACGCACAGTTTTTCAACTGTGTTTTATTTTGTAACAGATGTTATGTAATAGAATTTTAGTTTCAAGTCAAGTATTCATTATCAGCAAATTAGTTCATATCAAATATAAGGACTCGTCAACAACAAATATCCCCCATGATACACTATTCCATGAAACTAAAACATTACAAAACAAAATTTAAAATTAAAGTACAATTTACGTACTACAAATAGGTTTACATCACTAGTCAACAGAAAAAAATTAAACCAAAATAATTTTCTACGAATTAATTATGGGATTTGCTAAACATGCCCGCACGTAACAATTGCACACTCGAGTACCTTGGCACCCTTTTCAAACCCAAAAAATTTATATATAAACTATATTTATTTAAGAAAAAAAATACGTACGAAAAATAGGTTGGCTTGCATGACTATCCAAGAAAAAAAACACCAAAACAATTTTTTAATAATTTTATATTAAGGCCCAAAAATAGGTCTTCATTGAATATTTTCGTTGCTGACTACCAAGGTACCCTTTTTGAGGGCACAAAAAGTCATACATACACTTCTTTTTAAAAAAACAAAAATTACGTACTACAAATAGGCTTGCATGACTATCCAACAAAAAAAATTACACTAAAATAATATTTTTTCAATTTAATATGAAGACTCAAAAATAGGTCTTCAATAAATATTTTCCTCTTACAAACACTTACAAACAATTCAACAAGTGCAACTCAATCCGGGAGGAAAGAGAAAAAAGCAAAAAATAAAATAAAATTACCACAGAACGCCAC
This sequence comes from Apium graveolens, assembly GCF_009905375.1. Classification (NCBI taxonomy): domain Eukaryota; kingdom Viridiplantae; phylum Streptophyta; class Magnoliopsida; order Apiales; family Apiaceae; genus Apium; species Apium graveolens. The sequence goes on along the minus strand of NC_133656.1, from coordinate 36,899,307 downwards.
TTCTTCTGGGCCTCTGGAGTTGAACCCCGGAGGAAGTGGCGTTCTGTGCCACTTTTGGAATATTTTGAATAGTTGTGCTAAAAAACTGAACTTTCAGTTCAAATATGTCAAAAATGTCCGGGAGCCCTCTTTCTCTCACTGCTTCTCTCTCATTCCCCATATCTTTCTAGTTCTCCCTCTCTCACTCTCCATCTCTCTCTCACTTCATAATCCCTATGAAGCGCTGCCGCCGCCATAGAAGCTGCCGGAGAGGAAGACGAAAATGGAGGCGTCGTCTGCGTAAGATCCGAAGTGATAAGATCCATCGACGTTGTTCCTAAAGAGTCCTGCAAAATCAATCAAAATATATAGTTTATAATGAGTATGTATGTATATTTACTTGAATTGTGCTGATCTGGGGTTTAAGAAGAGATTTGAGAGCGGAGAAAATAGGCTTACCGCCATTAAATTGGTGTAAGTTGTGAACTCGGTGGATCAACGCTATGAAAATTGGGTGTTGTTTTAGTTGTTTTTTAGGTTACAATATTTGGCCCCGCATGGGTATTTATTTTTCTGCCGTACAACTAGTTGCAACTTATTATGCAAATAAATATAATTTTTAAGCGATTTTTTCAAAGTTGCATTTCTGGTTGCATATATGGTTGCTAGCAGTTGCACATATGGTTGCATATGCAACCACCGTATTTTTGCAAATATTTTTTGGAACATAGTATTTTTGCAATTTGTTTTAAAAAGTGACAGTATTTTTGTAAAAATTCTTTTAAACTTGGTTATTTATGAAAAAAGCCCTAAATTAATTAGGTGTTTAACTAATTTTAATAATAAATTACTGATGTGTTTAATAAATTGTACAACTCTTAAAAAATAAAAAGTAATTTGGGTAATAATTTTATTAGCTAAATATTATGTTTATATAATTTGTGTTAGAATATTTTTGTAATAATAGTGACAGTCGCAAGTGAAGAAAAGTTATATTTATGTTAAAATACTATATTGGTGATTAATCTAACACAAAGACCATTTAATAATTTTTAAAATGTGTTTGTTGTTTTGGTCTATTTTTGGGTTTAATTCTAAGTTTGATTTATATGTTATGAATTAGCTTTCGAAAAATAAATGAAAAGACGAGATTTTGGTGACGCAGAAAACCCCGTGAAGAGATAAAAACTGCGGGTGAGATGTATCCCACCAAGCAAATTCACTAATAAAGATTACAATTTTTGAGCTATAAGTACAAGACTAATATATTAATTTTTGCTCAATGTGTTACCCCCTGTTCTTCACCCCCTTATCCTCTTCTTATAGTGTGATAACTTCATTCAAAATTCATCCATATCCTCCCATGATCCTTATTTTTCCCCCTTATGCACATGCATGTTTGTTAGTTGTTAAACTAGTCTTGCAGCCGTTATGCTATTTGTGCGGCTTTGTTTTGAACCTTTCTTTGGGCCGTCTTCATTCATCTACTAATCAATCTCCATGTCTCCTCCTGTGGTCCAACTAGTTTTAACCCAACCCACTTCTATTTTGGCCCATCTGATTGTTATTTCATGACACAACAATAGCCCCTAAATTTATCAATTAGTTAAATTGATAAATTTATTTTACAGCTGCATTCCTTGAACCTAACACGCAACTCTTCGTTTCCCTCATTGTTTATCCTTCTTCCCAAGTGTATCCTTTCATATTTTCACTTATCAAAAATCTTTTCAAACTTATCAAATCAATTTCATATATTCTTCCAACACCCGTCCATATTCATTTCCTTCTCACTTTCTCCTACTCTTTCAACCATGGTGAAAAAATACACTAAGGCTTCTACTTCCCGTAATGCCGATGTCAGTGACGATGCTAGTGAGAAATTAGAATGGGTTCCAATCAACATCTTAGATCCTTGTGACAATAAAGCCAATAGCCTCAAGAAAGAGAAGTTCGAAGAGGCCAAGCTTCTCTTCCACAATGATGTTATAGCCATAATTCCTCCTTCTGAGGTACATGCAGACTGGTACAAGGAGAATTGAGTTTGCTTCTATTACTACCCCTTCGAGATCGGCACGGTATTCCCTCTCCCCAACCTTGTTCTTGATGTTCTGAGTTCACTCAACATCTCCATCGGCCAACTCATGCCATCAGCATGGAGAACATTGGCTTGTCTGGAGGCCATTGAATCCAAGCACTCTCTGGGCATTGACATCAATGTCATCAAGTATTCTTACGGGCTCAAGAAGTTTGGTGGTGGAAGGTATAGTTTTTCGAACAACTTGAAGGGTGACCCGTTGATTTTGAACAACGACAATGTAAATGACAGGGGTTGGAAGCTGGACTACTTCTTTGTTGACAAGAAATCTTTGGGTGAAGAAGCCGACTGCCTCCTTGATTGCTGGAATTCTAAAGGTTATTTCAAAAGCCAATTCCAATTTCCATTTACTTCCATTACATGTCGTGTTTTGTTTCTTCAGTCGAGATGAATTTCTATGTCCCTACCTTATATTCTCGTAGTTGTTGTCTTTTTTTTACCGTACTTTCTTTGATTTTGCGTGCCACATGTCTTCATTCTTCCATCCTTTAATTGCATCAATTTTGTTTATTGTATCTCTTCGCATGTATGTATCTTTCCCTCATAATCTTAACAGATATTAAACCCTTTTTCTTGATTGTAGAGTACAAGCCACCCATGATTAAACCCCTCTTAGTTCCAAGTAAGGATTTGTTTTCGAGGAGATTCTGGGATGATAAATCTACTGGTACCGGGTTGTCTAAAGCCCCATTATTGTTAAGTCCAACTCTCAGTCCACCCTTCAAGAAAACCAAAACAGGTCCCTCTAGTTCTTCCAATTATGATAAATCTGACTCCTTTATGCCTCTTGTATTTTATAGTTATGAGATTGATTCTAATCCGTCGCAATTTGCCCCTCATTTGGGAGATCTCCTTCTTCCACAAAGCATAGATGGTTGTTCTGCTAGAGGTGTCAGTCAAACACTTGATGAGACATCTGGACACGCCTTTCATGTATAATCTAATCTTTCATTTTTTATTTTTGCACGTTGCTTCTTGGTCGTATTTTATTCATTCATTTATCTTTCTTCCTCAGCAGGTTCTCCAAAATGCTATAGCTCTCCGTGAGTTTTATGAAAAGGAATTTGAGAAGTTCTCTCAACTTGAAATAGAGCACAAAGCCTGTCCTGGAAAACATCGTGTTGTACTCGAGAAAGCAGCTAAAAAACTCAAGATCGCTAAAGTAATTCAGAAGGAGTTTTATGAGTTTTCTACCAAAGTCTAATCTCGAGAATCTGAGATGCGTGAAGAAGCTAATGAGGTTGCTAAGCAGCAAATCATGCGCACACGTGTGGAGACTATATTGGAGTATTCTCGTGGCGAGTGGAAGCTATGTGATGTGAAAGAGACAGTGAAGATCTACAACGAGCAGTTTCCAGAGGATGCCTTTGTAATCAATGATTTAGATTTTGCAGAGGGTGAGCTAAAGGCCCCTGATGAGAAGGGTGAGCTTGTGGCCCCTCTTGCAACAATTCCTACTAATCCTGTCCCAGGCGAAAATTGATTATTGCTTTTTTATTGTGGAAACGTCATTTTAAGTTATTTTGTCGGACTTGTTTTTCTTTACGCATTCCTGTTTTGCTTTTTCATGGGGAGTTGATGTCTTACTTCATCAAACTTTATGTTCTTTGAAGAATTGATATCATGTTGAATTATTTCCTTACGTTGTTTTGACATAATTCACACCATATTATTCTCGATCATAACTCAATTTGCTCGTTATTTTTGTTTTAAGACATAAGATCATGTAAAGGAAAGATCTTTTAAGTTGTTATGTTAATGTATTATAAATATGTATATCTTATTGTTCGTTGATGCATGCATAGTAATGAGCTACTAAGAGGCCTTCCCCATCTTGAAGCAAAACTCAAATGTGCTTTCACATGATGTTGACAAGTTTCAGGATATCGTATCTTTTACTCGTCTTATTTTTTCATTTATTTTTCAAATTGTAAGATGATTTGTTAGCACGTGGTGGGGTGATCAGTCCCTTGTTGGTTTTTGGAATAAGTACATTTCTATTCCAAATTTCAAGTACTTTGTTTTTTCCTTCATGGTTTTTGTTTAGTTGATAAACACCTAACATGCTAAAATCATGGAATTGTAGTGCAAAGAAATGATAGAAAAGAGTCACATATTTTTATTCGAAAAATAAAAGAAAACACAAGGTGAAAACGAATACCTAAAAATGCAAAGTACGCACTAAATCCTCAAATAACAACGTCCTAATGACTTATTAAAACACAACTAAGTCCTAGATGATTAATTTATCAGAGAGTTAAATGTGGTATTTTTTCAGATGATTTACGTTCCAACTCCTTGGGACTTGGACACCGTCCAATATTGATAATTTGTAAGCCCCCCGTCCGATAACATCGTCAATCAGGTAAGGTCCTTCGCAAGTGTCAGTAAACTTGCCTGCATTGGTGTCCAAAGTATTGGGGAACACTTTCCGCAGGACTAAGTCGTCTATTGCAAAGGTCCTTATGTGGACATTCTTCTTATAACTATTGGCCACCTTGTGTTGATATGATGCTAAACGCATCTTGGCCATGTCACGTAATTCATTCAACGTGTCCAGATCGTGTGTCAACTCAGCATAATTAGATCCGTATGTAGCTAGTCCATACCTTGTTGTAGGCGTCAAGACCTCTATAGGAAAGACTGCTTCCGTTCCATATACCAAGCTAAAAGGCGTATGTCCTGTAGAGGTTTTTGGGGTAGTCCTGTCTGACCATAACACCCATGGTAATTGTTCAGCCCATTTACTCTTGTATACAGATAGCCTTCTCTTCAAGTTATTGACAATTATTTTGTTGCTTGATTCCGCTTGCCCGTTTGCCTGAGGGTACCGAGGTGTAGATTTGGTTAAAGTGATGTTCCATCGTCGATAAAATGCCTCTGTTTTGTCGCTTATGAACTGAGAAGCATTGTCACAGACTATCTCAGCAGGAACACCAAATTTGCACAAAACATTTCTTTCAATGAAAGAGATTACCTCCTTTGATTTTACCTTTCTAAATATTTCTGCCTCAATCCACTTGGAGAAGTAATCCGAACTGCCAACATTTACACCTTTTACCCTGGAGCTGGGGGCATTTTGCCTACTATGTCCATCCCCCACTTCATAAAAGGCCATGATGGGAGGGTTAGATGCAGTTGTTCTGATGGTCGATGTATGAGTGGAGCATGTCTTTGACAAATATCACATTTCTTTACGTAGTCCAATGCATCCTCCTTGAGTGACGGCCAGTAATAACCCATGCGCAGGACTTTACAGGACAAGTTTCTTCCCCCATAATGATCCCACATTCTCCCTCATGTATATCCTTTAAGACTTGTCTGGCCTCCTCTTTATTCAAACATCGTTGTAGCAAACCTGTAACGAATTTTTTGAATAGGACGTCGTCAAGCATAACAAATCTCGACGCTTTCATTTTGAATGCCCTGGCCTTATTGTTGTCAACAGGGAAAATGCCTTGCGTCAAGTAATTTATATATTTCTCCAGCCAATCTTCTTTTCCAGATGTTGGGTCACTCTCTATTGCCATGATCTCTTGTTTGACCTCCTCTCTGTCTTTTATAGTCTTCAAGATGTGAATGATTGGAATGTTTGTTAGATTCTCATGTCGAAATACAGCCCCTAGACCCGCCAAGGCATCAACTTGTGTATTAAGTTCTCTTGGGATTTGCTGTATGCTGAATGTAGTGAATTTATGTTGCAACTCTCTTACGATTCTAAGGTAGGCGATCATTTTCTCGTCTTTTGCTTCATAAATTCCCTTGACATGGTTGACAATGAGAAGAGAGTCATAATTTATGCAGATATGGTTAATCTTCAGATCAATGGCTGTTGTTAATCCAATGATTAATGCCTCATATTCCGATCCGTTGTTCGTGGCTTTGAATTCACAGCATATGGAGTATGCCATGATGTCCCCTTGTGGCGACTTCAGCACAAGTCCTAATCCAGTTCCATTGATGTTTGATGCACCATCTGTGTATAGAGTCCATGGTTCCACATCTGCCTTAGACACCAGCTGCTGTAATTCTTGGTCAGCCCCACTTAACAAGCTTGGGCTGAACTCTGCCACAAAATCAGCCAATGTCTACAACTTGATAGTTGTTCGTATATCATACATGATGTCATACATGCTTAAACGAATGGACCACTTGGCAAGGCGTCCCATCAACTCTGGTCTACTCAAGACTGTTCTCGAAGGGTAATTTGTCCTTACACAAATTTTGTGAGATTCGAAGTAGTGGCGCAACTTTGCAAAAGTCATAGCCAAAGCTAAAACGAGTTTTTCTAGGGAGGAGTATCTTGTTTCTACATCAATTAGGCTCCTTCTCACGTAGTAGATTGGAGACTGTTGATTGGATTCTTCTCATACCAATACACCACTGACGACATGCTCCATCCCTAACAAGTAGACATACATCATTTCTCCGGGTAGAGGTTTCGATAATAAAGGTGCTGTTGTCAGGTATTCTTTGAGTTCACTGAGAGCTTCTTCATGTTTTTTCGTCCAATCAAAACCTTTATTTTTCTGCAATACATCATAAAATAGCTTGCGTCTATCAGATGATCGAGAGATGAATATATTAAGTGCGGCTACCCATCCTGTGAGATTTTGTACCTCTTTAGTGGTGGTTGGACTTGTCAGGTTGATGACAACAGCTATTTGGTTAGGGCTTGCTTCTATGCCTTTTCTTGTTACCATATGGCCCAAGAATTTACCTGAAGAGACCGCAAAGTTGCACTTGGAGGGATTAAGCTTCATGTTGTAGAATTGCAGTATGTTGAAGACTTCTTCTAAGTCCTTCACGTGATTGGCTGCATCCACTGACTTGACGACCATATTATCAATGTATACCTCCATGTTGCGTCCAATTTGTTCTTTGAACATTTTGTTTACTAGCCGTTGGAAGGTTACACTTGTATTCCTTAAGCCAAATGACATGGCTAGATAACAATATATTCCTCTATCTGTCATAAATACGGTTTTCTCCATGTCGGATGGGTCCATTCATAGTTGATTGAATCCACTTGAAGCATTTAGGAAGGTTAGTAATTCATGTCCTGCCGTCGAATCCACCATGGCGTCAATGTGAAGCAAGGGGTAAGGATCTCTTGGACATGCCTTGTTCAAGTCTGTATAGTCGACACATACTCTCCACTTCCCATTTTTCTTTTGGATAATGACAACATTGGCTAGCCATTCTGGGTATTCTACTTCACGAATCATTCCTGATTTTAGCAATTTTTCTACTTCTTCATTGATGATTTTGTTTCTTTTTGGGGCAAATTTCCTCCTCTTTTGCTGAACTGGCACACAGTTTTGATCAATGTTTAATTTGTGTGTGATGACGTCAGGACTTATCCCTGTGATATCTTCTTATTCCCAGGCAAAGGTGTCCAATCTTGAAGTCAGGAACTCTACCAAGTTTGCTTCAATTGGTGGTGATACATTTTCTCCCACAAACACATTTTTGTTGTTTGTCACAAGGTTAACTTCCATTAGCTTGTCAGCTGCTGTCAATACAACTGTGGGAGTTTTCATTTGTGTGCGTTGGACTGTAGGTTTCATACATGTTTGGTAACACTCTCGTGCCATGGCTTGGTCACCACGAATTTGTTGAACTCCCTAAGGTGTCGGGAAGTTGATGACTTAGTGTAAGGTTGATGGGCCAGCACACATGTCATGCATCCATGCTCTTCCCAAAATGATGTTGTAAGTTGAACCACCATCAATGATCAAGAACTTTTGTAATAAATTTATGCCTCCTGCATACATAGGTAGGTGAATTTCTCCTATGGTCTTCTTTGTTTCCCCACTGAAGCCTATGTGTGGTGTGTTTCTTTTCCATGTCAGCTTCTGTTAATCCCATCTGCCGTAAAGTGTCAAACATCATAATATTGACCGCACTCCCGTTTTTAACCAGGATTCTCTTTATAAGACAATTTCCCATAGGTAGTGAGATCACCAGGCTGTCATGCTGTGGATGTTTCACATGTTCCATGTCTGACTCGTCGAATTGTAGTGTGTGTGAACTAGTTGAAGACACGTCTGCCCTCAATACTTGAGTCCCAGTTTCTCTGGTAATTCTCTTTGCCTATGAATAGGTGGCTCCACACTCCTCAGATCCTCCAGCAATGTAATTGATCACCTTGTGATGGGGTGGCGGTGGCGGAAGCTTAGATGGCGTTACATCGTTTCTAATATTGTTACTAGCATGAGTAGATATGCATTCCGTTAAGTAGCCTTTTTTGATCAGACATCAATCTCCTTTCTCAATGCTACGCAATCTCTTGCCCTGTGCCCATAGTCACCATGGAACTCACATCATAGTTTAGAATCCGGGTTCGATCTGGGTTTGCTTGTTTTTGGTGGGCATCAGACTGCATTCCCCAATTTTTCGAATTCTTTGACCAACACGGTAGGTGTTATACTGAATTCATAGCTGTCAAACATTGGAGGGAGATTTGGATCTTTTCTTCAATCTGCAACGCGTCCTTGGAGGGAGTTCACATGGTGTTCATCTCTCACTCCTCGCGTGTAAGGTTTGAAGTCAGTTGGCTTGTGGTCCCTTTGTCTTGGCGTAGTGACTTTCCTATTTGGTCGATAGTACTTGTCTTCATCTTCTCTCCTGTTTTCTTCCAACCGCATTTGGGCCATCGCCTTGGCCTGGACTGTAACACCCCAGTCCCACATCGAGGAGATTTGGGGTTTTTGTTTAGTATATAAGGTGAAGTACTACTACTATGTGCACTAACAAATCATGATCTTTTGGGGGCCTGTGGTGGGCTTGTTGTAACCCAAGTTGGCTGCATTCGGGACAGTATGCTTCGACTTATTTTGGACTCGTAATCGGGACTTGATCCGATTTTTGAAAAAGGCTCGGGATTTGACCTGGGTTATCACATATGGTATCAGAGCTGACTCTCGAAAGCTTGATGCATCAAGTTGCCAGAGGTGGGGACACGAAGGCTGGTGGTATTATCCCACAATGGTAAGAGGTCCGGAGGTGGGGACACGAAGCTAGCCGGTATTATCCCACAATGGCTAGAGAGGCAAAGATCTAGACCTATGGGCTGTCTGTTCGGCCTGACAAGAACGTCAGGAGTTTAAGTGGGGGAGTTTGTAACACCCCAGTCCCACATCGAGGAGATTTGGGGCTTTTATTTAGTTTATAAGGTGAAGTACTACTACTATGTGCACCAACAAATCATGATCTTTTGGGGGCCTATGGTGGGCTTGTTGTAACCCAAGTTGGCTGCACTCGGGACAGTATGCTTCGGCTAATTTCGGACTCGTAATCGGGACTTGACCCGATTTTCGAAAAAGCTCGGGATTTGACCCGAGTTGTCACATGGACGTCATCCATGAATTTGCAAGGATATTTCGTCAACTCATCATATAAGAGAGATTCCTTTTCTAAACCTCTTCTGAATGCCTCAATTGCTGTTGGGGCATCACAATTGGTTATTGTGACTTTTTCTCGATTGAATTTCGATAGGTAATCTCTTAGAGGTTCATGATACCAAGCATGAGGCTGTACGATGGCTCAAAAGATCCAGAAGAACACATTGCACAATAAAAACAAAGGATGTCTACGGTACCAATCACTATGGAACTCAAAGAACCCTGCATGTGTAAAGGGTTTGGATCAACCTTGGCTGGGCCAGCCTTACAATGGTTCATGGGATTGTCCAATGGGAGTGTAGGGAACTTTGCTGACCCTTTTTCTCGATTGAATTTCGATAGGTAATCTCTTAGAGGTTCACGATGCTTTTGATACACCTTGTACAAATCACTTATTGTCTTTTCAAAGCGTCTACTACTTGTAAATTGCATGTTGAATGCGTCCACCGGGTCAGCAAAGTTCCCTACACTCCCATTGGACAATCCCATGAACCATTGTAAGGCTGGCCCAGCCAAGATTGATCCAAACCCTTTACACATGCAGGGTTCTTTGAGTTCCATAGTGATTGGTACCGTAAACATCCTTTGTTTTTATTGTGCAATGTGTTCTTCTGGATCGGTTGAGCCTTCGTACAGCCTCATGCTTGGTGTTGTGAATCATTTCGGGATTTCCACTTATGCTTTCTCATCCGTAAAGGGAGAGTCTGCATAACTGGTGGGTGTTGTGACGGCCTCAACCCTAGGGTCTGGAGTTGACGTCACCAACAATAATAATAATAATAATAATAATAATCATAATTCAGCCTAACTCATCAATAATACATATACTACGACCCCTTTACCAAGACCTTTTCCAGGTTTAAGTATGACTTAGGTTGCTCAACTAACACAACTCAAATTACCTTACACAATCCTAACCACTAATTCAATGCAGCAACTCAACAGACCGCCATTGGTCCAGCACAGCTACCTCAGAGGAGCCTGACACGAAAGGAGCTGGAACTCTGCCCTGACTACCGCGCAAGAATCTCCTAGACATCTGCAATACATATATAAAACATTCTGCAAGGGTGAGCAATTGCTTGCTCAGCAGCACCACTATATGAATAGCAAGCAAAACAGTTTAAAGTAAAACAGTTATAGGAACAGAATTCATAACTTGCCATAAACATGTAAAACATGATATAAACTGGATATCAAAACTAGAATGTTTTGCAAAATAACATCATCTGTAGTGTGCTGAGAAAAAATTCCAGAGTTCAATTTTAGCATGCTATTTCCTTTCCAAAACCACTGTCCATTGCTGGACCCATAAATCACCTGTCCCATTACGGGGACTATAAACCATTTGTTCCATTTCGGGAACCATTAAACCTTTATCAGATATATAAAAGAGGATGAATTCTAGGGACAACTGATCAGTCTATCCCCCCACAAATTTCGTTCCGGAACTCAGAGACTAGCTAGGTCTCTGTCATGCTGGACTAAGTGGCCTACCAGTGCGCGCATCCGACTTAGCCTCTTACGCAACCATGCTGGGCCGTTACCTAATAACGGACCTCTTACGCCAACTGACCATCCAATATCTGATTTATTTTTATCCAGTTTCCAAAACCATTTACACCTATCTCTGTTTAAACGATTACAGCACACATTCTAAAAATCCCTTTTTAATTTAATCACAATCTAGAGATAGGCATTTTCAGAAGTTACTTTTTCCCCAAAACCTCATTTAGTAAAACATATTTAAAATCGGGGAATACGTAACTTAAAACGTTCTGTTCCAGTACATAATTTAAATCAACAACTATTCATATATACTGAACTGTAAAAGATTAGTTCAGGGGTACTTGCTTTGCAGAGCTTTATGACTGATACTAATTGACCTCGAGCTGACTCGGACGCTCAGGCTTTATCGCTTTACTATTTGACTATCCTGGATCCGACCTCAACGCTCAGGTCCTTCGCTTAGGAACCTCGCTGCGCTTGTTGACTGATCACTAGATTATCTTTAGTTCGACTTCAATTCTTGAGTCCTTCGACTAGTACCTACAGAGCCGAAATACCCTACGTTAGACGTCTAGGTATGCTTAACATATCCTCAATACCAATCCTACCCAAACGATAACAATCCCGACTCGTACTTATATACATTGATATAATATAATAACACACTCAACAGTCAGGTTCACGTTCTCGAGAAATCGGTTCGGTGTTCGTTTCCCGAAAATACATATGCTAGTTATTTTACGAAATTAGAGTTATTGGTTTTGGCAAAACAATTTACCACTACATACAATCAGGTTCGGCACAAAACGTATGAATATACTTATTTATATTCACTCGACGTTTTGATAATTACAGGGTGTGTCCCGCATTTTCAAATTTAATTTTAAAAAAATTGGGGCAGCCCCTCCTCGTTTATCGGCCTACCCGTCGAACAACTCGACGTCAAATCAACAACCAAATTCACAATATCATTAATCCACAATTAGTCCAATTCACAATCCAAACACCAGTATGACTATAATAATAATATTCTGCTTTTTCGCTTTGAAATCAATTTTTTTACAACTAAATTATTTATTATTATTTATTTACATTAGGACTCGGAACCGCGTCATCACAGTCCACTGTCAGCTCACAATTGTTCATTGCTGACAGTGGCAAAATTCATGGGTACCCATTTACTTTGGGTTTCCAGCGTGAATTTCACCGATAATTTCCGAATCATTATAATTTCGAAAATCACAGAAGTTCGTATATTATTTCTCATAAATTCAAATTAAAGGTTCGAATTTAATAAAGTTTCAGAGATATAATATGCCAAACAAAAACCCATAGAACATCAATCAACACTGGAACCTTCACACACGGCAACAACATCGAACAACTGAGCAACAGGGACGACTACACGCACGCGCAAACGCGCCACCCAGCCACCACCACCGCCTCGTCGGAAAAGCTGAGGAAGGGCGGCAGTACAGAGCGGCATAGTCGAATTATAATATACATATATAATCACACATACCCAGTAGTACATATGTGTATGTATTCATACATCATAAAACAAAACGGAAATTGAAACCACCAACAACCTAAAATTCAGGCGGCGGCTTACCAAAATAGGGGAGAAACAACTGCGATGAACCCATAGCCGGAGCAAGGGAATCAGAAAAATGAAGAAATTAACGCAAGAGAGAGAGAAGAGAACTGGGAGAGAAAGAGAGGGGAGAGAGAGCCGAGAGACAGAGAGGATGAGGCGAGAGAGAGATACAGAAGTGATGTTAATCATCCAAAACACTACCCCGTTCTGCCCTGCCGCGTGTCCAATAAAAAGGGACACGTGGTTATTTTCCGGACTACAAGCCAAAAATATAATACCAAATCGTAATAATACGATATATCTCATACGCGGAAACTATCGAAATAATCTCAAAATAAATCTTAAAATGTTAAAAATAATTCAGAGTAAATAAAGACATAAGCTTCGTAATTCTTAAATAAGTTTTAAAACACAATTTATACATAGATTTATCAATATAACGAAACAACACGCAGTAAAAACTAATTCCCAAAATTCCCAAAATAATTTTAAAATTCCTGGAATATTCCCAACTTAAATAAGTGTAAGTTTCATAATTTTTAAAGAATCCGGGTATTAAATACATATTTTACAAATAAAAGAAATCAGAAAATCATACAGGGTTAAATAATTAATAAAATATTGATTTCTAAATTTTATAAAATCCCATAAATATTTATTGTAATATAAAACCATAAAAAAAATTTTAGAGACACTCCAAATATTTATGCTAATAAATTTGCACTAAATTCACTTTTAAAAGTGAAAACGATTCGATACAACTCACTAGTTAATTACACAAACAACCCGATGCGCCCTAATTCACACAGAGATTATAATAAAACAACATGTATCGATCGAAACCAATACACAAATTTTATTTAACTATTTATCTAATAATTACACTTTTAAATAATATAAAAGTATACGGGTCGTTATAGGTGTGGCTTCCTCCATCGGCTTGGGGACTCCGGGGATGCGCTGGATCATATCTTTCACTTCCTGGAGTTCTTTTCTCACTGCTTCGGGAACATCTTTGTTAGACCTCGACTTCCTGTGTTTGGATTTCCCCCTGTCATGCATTCGATTCATCTTCTTCCCAGAGCCTTCCACATCTTTCTATCCTTCATCGTTGTCTTAACCCATGATATCGCTCTCGTAGTCCACCAAGATTACGTCATCACCATTTTTGTCCAATGCTTCGTCCATGTTTAATTTTCTGGCTACACTCTTTGTTGTTCTTCGACTCTTGCTTTTGCTTTTCAATTTGACCATTGTTAATTCCTTCTTCAAAGTCTCATTTTCAGATTGTAGGGTCTCCATGTCGGACTGCAACTTCTTCACAGCTGCCAATAACTTTGCATTGAGGTTGTCACCTTGTTGGGATGCTTGTACATCGTCTGCCATTCTTGTCGATTGCTTCAATCCTTAGAAAGATTTCCACAGACGGCGCCAAATTGTTTTGATCTATTTTTGGGTTTAATTCTAAGTTTGATTTATATGTTATGAATTAGCTTTCGAAAAATAAATGAAAAGACGAGATTTTGGTGACGCGAAAAACCCCGTGAAGAGGTAAAAACCGCGGGTGAAATGTGTCCCACCAAGCAAATTCACTAATAAAGATTACAATTTTTGAGCTATAAGTACAAGACTTATATATTAATTTTTGGTCAATGTGTTACCCCTTGTTCTTCACCCCCTTATCCTCTTCTTATAGTGTAATAATTTCATTCAAAAATCATCCCTATCCTCCCATGATCCTTTTTCTTCTCCTCTATCCAACTGCATGTTTATTAGTTGTTGAACTAGTCTTGCAGCCGTTATGCTATTTGTGCGGCTTTATTTTGAACCTGTCTTTGGGCCGCCTTCATTCATCTGCTAATCAATCTCCATGTCTCCTCATGTGGCCCAACTAGTTTTAACCCAATACACTTCTGTTTTGGCCCATCTGCTTGTTATTTCATGACACAACATTTGTTCAATATATTTTTATTAAATTCATCAATCCAACAATATCACTGAATTTCACCAAAATATGTTTTAAAATATTGATAACAATTCAATGATAGACTTGATGAGAAGAAAGTTGTCCAGAATGAGAATATTGTATCCACTATACTTTCAATTTATGGTCCAAAAATCTATAAAAAAATGTCATTAACTTAAATTTCCAAATAATTAGTAAAAATTAAAATGACCATTTTGTGGGATGTGAGTGTATAAATGGACGACAGGCCCATGGTTTTATTTGTTGGGTATAATTCTAAATAGAACTAACACTACGTGCAACAATGGGACAGTTATATATAACAAATTAACAAGAACAAGCAAATTTAACCAAGTAACGAAACAAACACGAAGGCACAAACAATATATAATTAGAGACCGAATTGATAAGAAATTAGAGAAAATCACTTAGCTCTACTAAGCTTTATCAGAATTATAGAATCAGATGAGTCGCCAAGCCCTTGAGAAGACTTGACTGTTCTTGAAGAGATTATTGCCCCACTTATGTTGTGATGGGTTGCCGCAATATCACTTCCAGGATAAAACAACTCAGAGCGATCAGTTCACAGATACGAAAAGGCTCAACAATGACCAACACCTCAATTCACCAAGAAAATCAATGAATATATGTATGTATATGTGGGAGAGAGACAGAGAGATGATGTTCTAGGGTTTCTTTCTATTTTTCCCAATTTATCTCCCTCTCAGATTTTCACACATTTCAACTTTAGCTCTTTTCTGCAAAAGTAACGTATGTAATCTGATCTATTATATATTGTATAAGAGTCTAATTATTATTATTATTAAAATAATAATAATCCTCAATCAAATATTAATATATAATATACTTATTTATACAAAACATGTTTATATAGTTTTAGCAATTGGCTTCCAGTTCAGGCCCTGAGCATAAGCCTCAGGCCCTAAAAAAACCAAAACTTTTCAGCACCTCAGGACCTGAACATCTAGCCTCAGGCCCTGAACATTCCAAAAACATTTTCAGCATATCATCAGGTCCTGAGCTTCCAACCTCAGGCCCTGAACATTGCAGAAACTTATTTCAGCACATCATCAGGCCCTAAACCTCTAGCCTCAGGTCCTGAACATTGCTTAAATTTCACAATATGCTTCTCAGTTAAAACCGAAACAACTCTTATACAAATAAGCATTCTTGCTCTTATTTCTACATAGATTTCACTAAGAAAATGTCTTAGATCCAAATATGGAAGTTTATGTCCTTATAGCAAGGAACAACCTCCACTTGTTATTAACCGGATATTACATCAAGAAGACATATTACATGTGTCCTCAAATTTCCATTTTCTAATAATCCCCACAAATCCATACAGAAATGCATATCAGATTTTATCATGACTTGTTTTTCAAAGTCGGTACCCTTCCAAGTTTGAACCCTCCTAAGTCCCCTACTTCGATGGCTATCGGATATAGATGGAATGTTTCACCTTGAATCTATATCCGTTTTGTGTAACCACACTCTATAGACGACGACAAGTCAAAAGGTTATGGTGCAGATCTACGGCTTTGAGACATTATGGTCTTGTCTCGATCATGTTCGTCGAATGTTTCAAGGAATAACCCTTTCCTCTAATTGCGACCATACAATTACATTCTCTTAGCTGGGCATCTCTAAAGATGTACTGCTAACATCTCATCTTTCGACTTGACCCCATTCAGAGTGTACAAATTCTGACACAGTATTTGGTCCATCAGAATTAATTAAATCCTGATCCAAAACTGTTACAATCAGAGTTTGTTAACTCTCGCTAACTAGCAGTCCAAGTACCTCTTAAGGTTTACTCGGGATAAACTCAGATACATAAGTATCTAAAAGTATATGGTAGAGGTACTACCAATCCATCCTTACAACTTGTTATTACCACATTGAATACATTTCGAGGGATCTCCTCTCAGGTGTATTGGGTTCCCGCTGTTGATGAATTATAATGGGTTAGCAGTCCTATCCCCAACCTCGACTTAAGGACTACAGAATGGTCAAGCCCTTTAGTCAGCAGATCAGCTATATTATCCTGAGTTCCTATGAACTCTATAGCAAATCCTATCAGACACAAGACCCCTTATAGACTTTAGTCTAACTTGGTTGTGTCTCTTTGTTTTAGCATTATACTTTACACTTCTGACTTTGTCGATAGTTTTATGACTATCACAATGAACAGAAATGGCAGGAAGCGGCTTGCTTACTACAGGTAACATACTCATGAGTCCATGTAACCATTTAGCCTCCATCCCCGTGGCATCAAGTGCACATAACTCAGCCTCAAAAGTAGACCGAGTAATCAAAGTCTATCTAGAAGACTTCCAGGACACTGCTCCACCCGTAAGGGTAAACACATATCCAGTCACTCAATTGGAACCAAATTTCTTAGCTATCCAACTTGCATCACTGTACCCCTCGAGTATCCCCGAAAATCTCTGGAAATGCAAGCCAAGGGAAATAGTTCCCTTCAGATATCTAAGAACTCTATCCAGTGCCTCCCAATGAGTCTTGTTTAATAGCTTGTATATCTACCCAACTTAGACACATAATAAGAAATATCTGGCCTAGTCACATTAGCAAGATATTGCAAACTCCTAATAATCTGAGAATACCTTAACTGAGACAAAGGAACTCTTGAACTATTCTTCACTAAGGTAACTTTTGAATCATATGGTGTACTAGCGATTCTACAATTTGAATAACCGTACTTCTCAAGTATAGATTTCTCTATATAATGAGACTGTGACAAAGTTATTCCATCAGTTGACTGAGTCAACTTGAACCCAAGAATCATGCTAGCCTTACCCATATCCTTCATCTCAAAGTGCCTCTTCAAGAAACTCTTTATCTCATTAATAATCTCAATATTAGTTCCAAATAACAAGATATCATCTACATACAAGCACACAATCACATAATCATTACCTCTAACCTTATAGTAGACACACTTGTCACTTTCATTAACTAAAAACTCGAAGTCTAAACCAGTTTCATCAAACTTTTTATGCCAGTCTATAGGTGTTTGTTTAAGGCCATAGATGGACTTGACTAGTCTACATACTTTCCTCTCATTACCAGAAGCAACAAATCCCTCAGGCTGATCCATATAAATCTCTTCTTCAAGGTCACCATGAAGAAAAGCTGTCTTTACATCCATTTGATGGATGATAAGACCATGTACAGAAGAATGCAATAAGCATTCTGATTGTTGTCATTCGGGCAACTGGAGAATATGTATCAAAGTAATTAATGCCTTCCCTTTTCCTAAATCCCTTATCAACTAGCCTAGCCTTGTACTTATCTATTGAGCCATCAAGGTTTAGCTTCCTCTTGAAGATCCATTTACATCCAATAGTAGAATACCCAGGAGGGAGATCAACTAACTCCCATGTTCCGTTTGAAATAATTGAGTCAATTTCACTCTTTACAGAGCCTTTTCAATGCCTTGACTCTGAAGAATCCATGGCTTGACGGAAAGTTAAAGGCTCATCCTCGATATTGTAAGTGATAAAGTCACTTCCAAAGTCCTTGACTATCTTTGCATGCTTACTCCTTCTAGGTTCCTCTACTTCGTTAGGAGTAGAGCTACTACTAGGATCCATCCCCACATTTGTCATCTTTTCCACATGATCAGGAATAGAACTCGATGTGTGAGTGGGATCAACCTCAGAACTACCCAAAGGTATACCAGTCTTCATAGGGAATACTTCCTCAAAGAAAGCTGCATCACGAAACTCAACTATCGTATTCGGCACAATACCATCCATGTTAGATTTTAATACTAAAAATCCTATAGCAGTTGTGGTTTCAAGATAGCCCAGAAAGAGACAATCAACAGTTTTTGAAACCAGTTTCTTTCTCTTGTATTCAGGGACAAGCACCTTAGCAAGGCACCCCCACACACGAAGATAACTCAAACTTGTCCTACGCTTTCTCCATAATTCATATGGTGTCTTGTCCATATGTTTCAAAGGGACTCTATTCAGAATATGGCAAGTCGTATTCAGAGCCTCTCCCTACATGTACTCAGGATACCCGCAATTAATTAGCATACTGTTAATCATGTCTTTAAAAGTTCTGTTCTTTCGTTCTGCCACCCTATTAGACTCAGGTGTGTATGGTGGAGTAACCTCATGAACTGTACCATTGCTTGCATAAAATTCATTAAACAAGGTACTCGTATACTCACCATCTCTATCAGACCTCAAACGTTTAGGTACTTTGCCAGTTTGTGTTTCGCCTTCATTTTTATACATAATGAATATATCTAGTACTTCATCCTTATGTTTAAGCAAATAAACATAACAATATCTACTACAATCATCTATAAAGGTAATGAAATATCTACAGTGATCCTTAGTCAACACACCACCAAATTCACATATGTCTGAGTGCACTAAATCTAACAAGTCTGAATCTCTAACAACATTATGAAAAGGTTTTCTTGTTTGTTTAGCAGTTACACACACTTGACACTTAGATTTCTTATCAATGGCGTAATTTAGAATCAACTCTAAATTTATCATATTCTTTAGAGCCCCAAAATTTAAATGACCAAGTCGTAAGTTCCACAAATAAGATGATTCTACACAATTAACAGAAGGTGCAACACTATCATTAATAAAACCACCCAAAACGGGTTCAACATTTATTAAAAACAAACCATCAGACAAGTAACCCTTGCCAAATAATGTACCAGTATGAGTAATAACTACTTTATTACACTTCAAAGAAAGTTCAAAGCTGTTTTTAACTAAACAACTTCCACTTATAATATTTCTACGAATAGAGGGAACATGATGCACTCTAGTGAGAGATAGAATCTGCCCAGAAGCAAACTTCAGGTCCACGTTTCCTATTCCAAGCACTTGTGCAGCACTAGCATTCCCCATCGTCAATGTTACCCCATGACTCTGTTGATAAGATACAAACAAGCTAATATCAGCACAAATATGTACATTAGCTCCAGTATTAATCAACCATTCATGTGACAGATAAGTGGAAAGTAGTAAAGGGTTGCAAGTAACATACCCGTCATCGGTTCCAGAGGCAACAACCTCACCAATGACTATGTTAGCTACTGGCCCACTCGTGCTTCCAAGTCCAAGCACATTATTTGCTTGAGCTACCACTCCCGCTTTCTTAGCTTTCTTACTTGGACAATCCTTGCTCGAATGACCAACCTGTCCACAAGACCAACATGGTTTGTTCGCCTTTGGTTTCTTAGCTTGTTCTTGTCAGGTTTAGTGTTAGCCTTCTTAGTGACTACCTTTCTTTTCTATCCTACAGTCACTACATTCACCTTCGACTTCCCATGTTCCACAGGAAACACATATACGTGTTTGGACTTGTGCTGCTCCTGTACAGGGATGTCCAACATCAAGTTAGTCCATGTGATCTCTCCTTTCTCTCTTTTTAGGGAAAGAGCAAACTATTCCCAAGACTTAGGGAGCTTTTCAATCACAGACATCACCCGAAACTTCTCAGGCAAGACCATATCGGACTCACCCAAAGCATGAACCAACATCTCAAACTCATGAACCTGTTCAGTCATGGATTTCCCATCCACCAACTTGAAATCAAGAAACCTAGCCATAGAATACTTCTCAAGACCTTGAGAATCAGTATTATGGGTTTGGTCCAGCTTATCCCATAAGACTTTAGCAGTATAGGCATTTGATGAATAAACATCGAATAAGGTGTTCTCCAAGGCTGCCAAAATGGCTGCCCTAGCCACCCCATCCTTCTCAGCCCATAAAGCATAAGCCTTAATATATTCATCCTTATCTTGATCCAACACCGGATGATCATACTGTACCACTGGACATAGACCTTTAACCGTCAACCAGAGCTTCATCTTTTTCTACCAACGAGAAAAAGAAACTCCACCACCGAATTTATCAGGCATACCCGGTAAATGAATTGGCTAGGGAAAATGGTACGTAGTCCAATCAATGGAAACAGTACCACCAGAACCAGAACCAGTTTTAACAGTCTTAGGAACTTCAGTTTCGTTAACCATCTTGTTAATTAATATATAACACAGATAATCTGTTAGGTCCCGTAAAAGGGCTATTTTAAGCTAGAAGGGGGGTTGAATAGCTTAATTACTAATTTAAAATTATTATGGCGTTTTAAAATATTTATCTTGTTTTAAATATTTTACCGATGCAGATTATATATGCAGAAATAAAAGACAAGGAAGAAAATAATACACGCAAGATTTATCCTGGTTCGCGATGGCGCAACCTCTAATAGATTCGCTCACCCCTACGTCCAGTCCCCGAGCTCCTCTCCAGGATCCGAGTTTTTCCCTTAAAATAACCTTGCTCCTTACGTAGGCGGAGAAGCCTTTACAACCTCACAAATACTTGTCTTAATGCGTAACTCTGGGTTACCACCTCAAAATAAATGTGCAACCTACACAACCTATCTTAGACAATAACACCCTATTATTTCTTCAAAGTTGATGTAGAACCCTTGGTGTAATCTTTGTCTTACTAAGCTTTTGCCGATCTTGGATCTCAGTAGTTGGTCTTGGGTGTTTCCTCTTCCTTACGGTGCGAAGACTAATAACTCCCCGTTAGTACGTCTAGGACTTGGGTCTTAGAACGAGAATCACCTTACTATACTTCACCTTACTGCAAAACGAAGAATACAATATCTACAAAACAATACCCGTTATAGATAAAAGGAGTTTAGACTAGTAATACACTTAACTAGATCAGATGACGAACAAATATTCTTAAAAGAATATTAATGTATACTTTTCCTTAGATTAAGTGAATGTTAAAGTATACTTGGTATTACTTCGTTTTGTATAATATATCTTATTTCCGAAGTAATAAATATATCAAGTCCTTGGTGAAGTGTTATAGATTTCGGATCTTTGATAAAATAATTTCTCGTTTAATATAGTCGTGTGTAGACTTTTATATATTGAGAACGTTACACTTATTCTTTAACTATTTGCACTTATAAAATATTTGGCTGAGAGAATAAAAGGTGCGTAATATAAACACAATATATCAAAACAATATAAAAGCAGAGTTTAAATTATATTAGCACAGTTTATATGTGTATAGATATAATACAATATAAGATTTAAGTTTTTCCCACGAAACACTGAAGATGCTAGTAAGGGAAGTCACTTAATTCTTATACGATTATATATATACTTATATTTACTTAGAAGCTTTGAGATCTTCCCACGAAACACTAGAGGTGCTGGTAAGGGAATTCACTCAAATCTTTTAACTAAATATAATAAATATGTATATATAGATATATATAATATAAGCCTTAAGTTTTTCCCACCGAACACTAAAGGTGTTAGTAAGGGAAGTCGCTTAAGTCTTGTTAAACAATTATAACGAATATATCAATATATAGCCAAAATAAGTGCGTTTAAGTTTAAAGAATAAAATGCTAGCTTTGTAATTTAATTTCCACGAAACACTAAATGTGCTAGTTAGGAATATGAACCAAGCGTTGTATGAAATTATCACTTCGTGCAAGAAGTGTATTATTTGTAGTAAACAATCCTTGTACGAATTTGTTTTTCTTTAAGTTATTCTATATAAGAGCTTGTAGAGATGAAGAGAATGTGTTACTAAGCTTCTTATATGAATATTAAGAGTGGTCGGTTAAGACTCGGATGAAAGCTAAGAGGTTTTACCACTTTTAAGAGATGAACGGAAAAGTTCGCCGGAAAAATTCGCCGGAGGTTCGGCCGGATTTTGGCTTGTTGGTCGAACTTGGGAAGCCCTTCGGGAGGCAAAAAAGTGGTGTGGATGATCATTTCTTGGGATGATAGAGGTTGGTTGGTGGAACTAAGCTTGAGGATCAAAAACCTTGAATATATGATATATATTTGTAAGAGAGAGGTTTTTGAGATGAAGTATTTGGGTTTGGATATTAGAGAGTGTGTAGAGAGAATACTTCTTGAAAATGCCCAGCAATTAATTAGCTCTTAACTTGTGTAAAAAATGGTGGGGGGTGGGTGTTTATTTATAGAAGGGATTAGGTGAAGGGAGTGGTTGAGATTGAGTTAAATTGAATGGTGGATGAAGAGAGTGGTGTGGATTGATGACATGGAGGATAAGGTGTGTTAGCTTGCAACTTGCATATAGTACAAACAAGAAAAATCCCAGCAACTATTAATTATATAATAATGGTTTTTAGCTTTTTCAATTAATCATTAATTACTTAGTTAATTAAGTAATTAGCACAATTAAATATAACGACTTTGAAAACCTTTAATAAATACAACCAAAAATATGATAATTACCTAAATATCATAAAATGATGATCTGAAATTTTTGGTCAATTTTAGTTAAAGGTAGCTTGGTCAAACGCTCGGTCGAAGTCTTGGTCAACACCAAGAAGAATCACACCCGGACAAAATTTCTCAAAAATTATGAAACTTTAACCATACATAGAAAATACCATTTAAGTGACAAATATTAAGTTTTAAGATTTTATAGCAAGTGGAAGTATTTTATTTGGATTTAAAATGATTAAATTAGGGTTCGGTTCCAAATAAAATATGAACGATCTTTTATTTAATTTTTTTGCTAAGTATGAACGATCTTTTATGAAAACATATAGATATTGTTGGATTATTTTGGGCTAAAATATATATTTAGAATATATTTCCTTAAATATAAAATATTTTGAGAGTGTGGGAAATATTTTTAAGTCTTTAAAAGTATTTTCTCCGATAAATAATATATTTGAGATACGAGAGAAAATGATTTGGAAAAATATGAGGAGGGGGATAAAATGAGATATTAATATTCCTTTATCAAATATTAATTTCTAAGGGTGTAACAATATATATTTGGATTTATAAATGTTTATGGAGTGAAAGATATATATTTTATCCCTTTTAAAAACATCTGTTTTAAAAATAAATTTAGCACGAGCCTTCTAAAAATTATCCAAGTTCTGATATTCCTTTTTCAAATTTATTGCCTTATTAATATTGCAAGAGAGCCTAAGAAAGATTATATTTCCGATAGTTCTTTTACGATCTCATTGCTTTGGAGTATATTCCTTTAAAAATAAATATTTTGAATTTCAATAAATTGGAATATCTCTTGTATTTATATTTAAAATATAGATACATTTTAAAAAACATTTTTGAAAATATTTTGTTAGATATGGATTTTCACTTTTGATTATGTCAATTAAATTTATGCCTATTTGGAGAGGATATACTTGTTTTAAATTTTATGTTAAATTATTCAAATACAAAAATAAATAATTAATCGAAGATGCCTATTTGCCAAATAAAACATAAAATTTAAAATTTTCTAAGTGTGTGCTTCTCCTAAATGTGTGCATGTGTTTTGAAAAATATTTTTCACATAAATATATTAAAGGTGGAAGTATTGTTTATATCCCTCGAATTTAATTCCTGCAAAACTGAACAACTTATTAGATGAATAAATTTTGATATAGAATTAATGTCATTTTATCAAGAATATTTTAAAATTTTCAAATTGGGGGGTCTAATTTCTTCTTCCCCTTTTATTTGGATAATAACAAAAAGAATAGTCAAAAAGTGTATATAATTAGCTTCCACTGAATGTATTAACATTTTTAAAAGAATGTAGAGACAAGATATGTGATTTTAAGAAAACATTGTTGATTTCTTCTTCCCTTTGTAAAGAATATTTATTTCCTTTTGTCCATTTAAATGATGAGATGATAATTATCTTTATTTTGAAATAACACTATTTGCAGTTTATATCTTTCATTTGTTTTTAGAATTCTGGTGCATCAATGTGATTTTGATCGAATTCTTATAAGTCTGTTAAATCATTTATGTTTTAACTACAAAGGAGAGTGTTTATTTATTTCCCTTGTACGCATTTTTAATTTATTCCAGTACCTTTACTTAGAAAGAATTATGTTCTTTTAATTTTATAAAAGTTTGCTAATTTTAGTCAAACTCGAGAAATTTTTATTGTAAAGGATTTCTTGATTTTCTTTTTGGTTTAAACCAAAGCTGTGAATGTCATTCAAGTAAGCTAGGCTAAAAAAACTTGTTTCTTTTCTCATCATCAAGTTTGCTAATTGTTAGTCAAATTTAAGATCTTAAAAATCTAGATGTTTTCATTTTAACATCATTGGGTTAGTAGTTAGTAGGTTAGTCTTGAACAGTCAGTAAGTTAGTATACAAAGTCTCAAAATAATTTTTATAAAACTGTGCAATGTGTACATAACTTTCACTTTTACAAATATATTTGAACCTAAAATACTGGAATCATCTATCTAAATCTAGCTAAGATCATAAATTTGATCCACCAGAATTTAACCTTGATGCTGATTGATGATACGCCAAAACCTGTTCACATAATTCTACAAATATATAGCAATTATAAACAATCGAACTCATACTCTGTATTAGACCAAGAATCTTCTTCTATTTTTTTTAAGTTCAAAACCACAGAGAAACAAAATTACATAGAGCAGGAGAGTAGTAGAGTTATATAGGCCAGACTTGTGAGAGTTTACTGAATTTAGTTGAAAAATAGTTTAACAGCAATTAGTTTTATCATAATTGTAGCAAGCAGATATTTTCAGATTTTGAAATTAGAAAGCTGTTATATCTTTGGTCAAACCAATGTTATTAACCATTTAGGCAAAGATCATGTATCACACTTAGTTTTATCATAGCTATAGATACTACTCAAGTAACTAAGCTTGTGATTTACCTAATGGAGCCATAAAATGAAACTTAAAGGTCATTCTTTTTACTCAATTATTACTAAATTGATTTTATAAAGAATATAATGAGTTGTTCAATCAACCTAAGTTATTGCAGAACTTAATTTTTAGTTTATCTATGAAAACAGTGACACAAGTTAGAAAAAAATATTGATAACATAATACTGGAATGCTAGTATGCCAGTGACAATGTATAGATAAAGGTTATTTAGTACATACCAATACAAGGCAAGCAGATGCATTTTCATTCATTATCAACATAGTACCAAATTTTTAAGACATCACAAACTGCAGTAAATCAACAGGCCAGATCACTAGGGTTCTTTCACCAAAAATAAAAATAAACACAAAGCAACTGAAATAGCAAAAATATAATAGCACAGTTACATGACAGATTTTGATACATCTATGTAAGCACAGTACAGCTTACTCCTTGACAGGATATTTGTTAACATCAATAAAACCCAGATTTCCATCAGTCTCACACAAATTAGGCAGCACAGTAATATCTGCCAAACCAACAAACTCATCATCCTTCTGACCAACACCAACAACTTTATCCTTCCCTTTACCAGCACAACCAATTTCATCAGCCTTCTCACCAACTCTCATAGGCTCAATTGCCTCCTCACTCACATGCCTTCTTGAGGTTGCTTCAGAATCCTCAAGTAAGGCCTCTTTCCTAAGAATCTTTTCTTCTAGGTTATTAATCCTATTGACCAACTTAAGATTGATTACTTTAAGACTGTTAATTTCCACTTTTAGCACTTTAATCTCATTGTTGGTTTTCTCAAGATTAACTATTTTAGGCATTTTATTCAGATTCACAGGCTGAGGCTTACACACACTCAAGGAGACCTTATCTTGGTAAAGGGTTTCAACATTAAATTATTAAATTTGCTTAACAAAGGTTTTGATTATTTTAACTTGATTAATTTCAAACAGAGAGGTTATAAGCAAAGCATATGGCATGTATTCTTCATAAAACCCATTTATCATGTTCAAAATTATGACATAGCTTAAGTTAAACTCAACCTTATTAGTTACTAGTTGAAACATTACCTTAAGATCAACAAAATCAAAAACTCTATCTTGTTTTGGTTTAGGGAGAATGTTTGCCCTAAGTATAACAACTAGTTTTTGATATGTGTGTGTGAAGTGTTTAAAGTGTATACCCCAGTTAGACTCACAGAGACCCAAAGGCACATCATCATCACAGAAGAGACCAACATACAACTCAAACTCCTTTTGATCAAAGACAAACTTATCAAAGATATTGATGCATGGTTTTTGCAAAGTATGACTTCCTAACCTCATGGACTTATGGACAGATTTACTATTGAAGGGTTTTTAGCACATAAACGCAACGAAAACATAAATTTAAATCTTAAATTAAAACCGAAACCCTCCGCAGGATCCATGCGAAAAATAATATTTAATTCGTAGTTCAGTATGTTTACCTTAAGAAGCTTTGCGTTAATGGAAAGATGGAGGTCTTTAATAGCGATCCAAGAACGATGAGCAGAGATCCCTAGCAGCTGCTCCTCAAGTGTGAAGCACTCCACCGGTATCCACCAAGAGATCAATGTAATGGAGGAGGAAGAGGTTGAGAGAATTAGTTGCCTCCCTCTATTTCTACTTTAGAATTAGGGTTTTTATTTGGGTTAAGGAAAATAGGGTTTATAATAGTATATTTATAGGCAAAATTTTCAGCTGAAAATTTTCCATAAAATATTATTATTATTAACCCTTTAATTGATTATTCTTATTAACCAATTAACTAATAATTAAAACACCTTTTAATCATTAATCCCTTTTATAAATACTTTAGAAAAATAATTCTCTCACTTGATTTAATTTCCAAAATTAAATTCTTAATTAATAATATTAAGAACTTTTTTTAATTAATTTATAATTAATTAAATCTCATTTAATCAATTATTAAATTTGCTAATTAATTATTTATTTCACAAATAAATAATTATCAGCCAATATTAATTAATTTCTCCACCATTAAATCATTCTCTTTTATGGTGTGACCCTGTAGGTTCAATATTAAGCCGGTAGTAGAAATAAATAATAATAAAACTATTTTATCATTATTTATATAAATTCTCTAATTCATTAAATATGATTAATAAATTAATCATATTTATTCTACATCGTGAGGGATACTTCTCAGCATATCGTGACTATCCAGATAATACGAATTCACTGCTTAGAATACCAAGAACACATTCAGTGAATAGTTACCGTACAATCAATTCCTTATACCCTGCAATGTCACGATTAAATACAGGGAATGGAACTTGTGTCAAGCCTATCTTATTTAATCATATGCTTTCCCATTCACTATTCTTAGTTCTAATTAATGTAAATTAGAAACTCCTTTCTAAGTTCATTCACTCTGGCCAGAGATTCCTGAACTAGCATAAGTGGATTAGCATTGAACATTCTCTTCCTTCACTGGAAGGGGTAGATCCTTTATTGATCATACACTATCTTCGTGTAAAAATTCCTACACCCAGTAGAGCCCTTATTATTGTCCCTAGAGACTAAGAACTAAACCAAAGTATAGTTCAGTGTACACAAGATGACTATGATGACCTCAAGTCTAAGGATACTTGTACAACTATCACTATGTGAACATCTGCTGACACATGAATGAACACCATCAGCTGTTCAGCTGTGTGAGTCATGTTCAGTGAACTTATTCTCTAATAAGCACCTACATACTAGCTATAGTGTCACCACACAAATGTCTATAAGAACAGACATCCTTCATAATGAAGCAAGCATAGTATGTACCGATCTTTGCGGATTACTAATTACCAGTTAGTAATCCTACGACCAGGAAATATTTAAGTTCAGAGTTATCATCTTTTAGGTCTCATTATTATGATCTCATCATAATCCATTAAAAGCTTTACTCTAAACTATGGTATATCTTATTTAAACACTTAAATTGATAAATCCCGCAATAAAACCAAAACAAGTCTTTTATTAATATCAATGAAATCAAAACAGATTACATAAAAGTTATTCCTAAATCATCATACATGATTGGACTTAGGACACATCTCTTTCAACTATCAACTTTCAAATTAATCCCTTGCATATAAGACTCAACATAATAAACACCATCCTCCCTTTGACAGACTTTCATGTTCACAGAAAATTCATTTATGAGATGTACATGATAGTTCTTACCTCTATAGAACACAAAGTTGTCCCATTTAGCAGCCATGATTATCTTAAAGAGTTCACCCATTTGCTCAACTTGAATCATCATTCCAGTTTGAATGTTCTTTAACATTCTGTTGAGTTTACCAGAATTGGTCAGTTTGACCAATTTAGGTATGGGTGGTCTTAAGTGTGTGTATGGAAGTGATGGTGGTGCAAGGTTTTAAGGAGTGGTATTAATGACTTGATTTGAGTTAGGGTTTCTAACTCTTGGTAGGTTTTCATGTGTACTGTGATATAGAGGTGTTTGGTGTGTGATGTTATTGTGTTTTTTCTTTTTATGGTGAGGATAGTGATGATTATAGTTTGGGAAGAGTGATTCATGTGACTGATGAGGAGAGTTGGTTAATAATCTCCCATCAATGGTATCAATGAGAGGGAGAAGCATAGGTGTTATCCTAAGGTGAAAGTGAGAGTGTCTAGAGTCCATGAAAGAGGATAGTGAATGCACAGAGAAGAAGTGAAGTGAAATTTATGTTTATGTATGTGTGTGATACAATACATGCAAGGCAGTGGTCTTAAAAAAGGTCAAAGAACTCCTGTTATGGCATAGTGAATTAGAATAAAGAATAAGCATAAGTATGTGTATGCATGGCATCAAAATGCATAGTACAGATTATAAATGCACAGCAGATATGGATGACCTCATGTTAGTTTGTCAACAAAACACTCAAGTAATAAGCACAGAAATAACATGCATTGTCTTACTTAGACACTTACTTCCAATTTTATTTAAAGATTATGTTGACTTCTACTGACTGCATTTTATTTTTAGTTGTTTTTATATGAAGGCATTTATGAAAGGGGATATGCAGTGCTTATGTATGCAAGGTCTGTGCAGAGAGTAAAAAGAAACTCTCAGTGTTGTGTAAATGCATTTAATGAAACATGCATTAAAGATCTTATGAGTGTTCATTAATATATTCCTTTTATAAACAAAAGAGTGCAAAGGAACATATATTATACAAAGGGAAAAAGGTTTATTAAATAGGTGCAGTCACTTTGTAACTTTATTAATTAAATGACCAAGACTCAACTGTTCATGATTGATGTGACTGATTTTGGATTCTTTTAGACCATTTAATTTCCACTCATATAAACATCAGCAACCAAATAACACATATGAGCATTTATATACACATATAGAGGATACCAACAACAAAGTAAAGCCATAAACAGCTTCTCACAAATAAATGATGCAAAAATGATCTTAATTTCTATTTGTGGCCGTTTCACCAGTGATCCAGATACTGGGATTCTCTAAGGGATTCCCAGCCAGGTCTTAATGTCAGGGCATTGTGTGTGTGTGATTTATACTACATAAGGAATGTAATAAGTACTTCTTATAAATCAACAAGTAATTTCAACAAATCTGTTCAGCCAAGTAAAAAAAGCCCATGTCATATTGTAAGAACCCTGAGTATTACACATTGCTGACTTAAGTTAATTATCATTCCAGTGTGTTATCACACATTCACATTTGAATTATTCAAAACAATCAATCACTCAAGTTTTAATTTTTATATTAATTTACTTCTCACTGTATCTTATCAAGATAGAGTATAAACTGTTGTAATTCACATTGCAAGAGGCAGTATAATACATCACAGAGAACTTTTGAAAATCACCTTATTTCAAATGAACATTTAAGACAAACAGTTACTGATTTGATTAAAGTCCATACCATAAGGAGTATTATCTCACAAAGATTAACAATTGATTATGTTAATTCCAACAGTCTACACAGTAATAACAAAGAATTAGATTTATATTACTTAGTGAATCAATATACCTATGCACAAAAACATATATTAAGCATATAATAGACTCATTCACTTTTATAAACAGTCCATATCTTTGAAGAAAATAATTCCAATTTTAAGTAAAACTTATTTACTAATTTTATCTATCAAAATTCTCAATCACCAGAAATGACACATGTTTGAATTGACCAAAACCAAACTAATTCTTTACTTACTTAAATCAAATAATACCATTAACCCATAACTGATGTCTTAGATTGGCCAACAAAATTGAGTTTAATCATTTAAGTCAATATGAATCTAATCAACACTCTGCTGATAACTCCAACACAAACCAAGTTCACCATTTAAATCAAGATGAATCTGTCACTACACCACTGATAACTTAGATAATTTAACAAAATCGAATTTAAATCAGTTGATGCACAGGGATAGAACCAAAGAAAATATTTCATTTAGTTATTGACTTAATCTGTTAAAATTTTTATACACCAAAAAGAACACCAATTGATTCCAAACAAATAGCCTGATTTATCACTTAATTAAGATTAAATAATCCTCTAATTAATTCAAAAATAGAGTTTAATATAATTAACACACTGCTGATAAATCAGCTAATTCAAAACAAATTGAGTTTTATATTTAAATTAAAATAAATCTGTCAATATATCATTGACACTCTCAAATAATCCATCAAAATCAAATTTAATCAAGTGAATAGAACCTATTTCCTCAATACACAGTTGATAACTAGGATGAACACTAAATCAGTACATGCACAGAAATTAACATTATTTAAACCACAAGTAACTTTGTTTTATTTAACTAAACCATTGAATCAAAATTTAAAACAGCCAATCAATCCACGGTTCAATTAAACCCAGTTAATCGCAAATAATCACATATTTACTCACTGAACAACTTCGAATTTAAACGTTATACTTGAGTCCATGGCTTTGAAACTTTCATGGATTCTTACCTGTCTTAACTCGTTTGACCCCGAGTCAAGAAACTCAGCAGAGTCAACTCGGTGGCTCGTCCGAGTCAACTCAGTGAGTTATACGAGTTACATCGACCGATTCACGTCGTTTTAAACTTCAATCCGTGTTCTTCTTCTTGATATATCAATTTTCTTGGTTAATCCTGCACAAAAACACTCGAATTCGAATTAGGGTTTTGAAAAATGGAAGGTGTTAATCGAAATATACAGATATATATATATATATATATATATGTGTGAGTGTGAATGTTGATTTCGAATCAAACTTAGGTTCATTGATTTGAACCCAAGTGGACTTGATCGAAAATCATTTTGATTTTACCAACCCAACTGATTAAGAAAATCGATTCAATCGATTCTTGTGTTTGAATCGTTTGAATATCGTGTATAGTATCAGAGAATTAAGAATTGATTGAGGTTCAATCGGAAAATTTGATGAACTCGTCGGAGAAACTGATGAACAGCGGCGAGTTTGAGAGAGAGAAATGAGAGAAAAAAAGGCGCCTGAGAGGCGTGTAGACTGAACAGTAAAACCTAATTCTAATTCATATATTTTTGTTTAAGAACGGTCAGGATTAAATCCTGATAAGATTGTATGGCCAGGATTTTAGGGTTATACAATGGGCTGTGTTTTAAAATGAGTTGGATAAAAAATTTAGGGCCCGAAATTTTTTTAAAGGGATGTAGATTTATTAGTGTATTGGGCTGGGCTTATTAAAAAATAAGATAGAAAATAAATTTTGTTTTTAGAAAATAATTAAAAACTATTTTTGAATTAATATATATATATACATATATATATATATATATATATATATTTAAAGGACAATTTAGAAAAATTAATGAGTAATAATATTTAATTTATTTTAAAATAAATTTCTTTTCAATGCACTTAGTCCATTTAATTTCTCGACATCTGATCAATAAATAATACTGATAAATCTGAATTATTGAGTGAATTAACAGATAGTAGAAAAGAAGTTTTTTATGTTAAAATAGATATTTATATATATGATTGTTTACCCACAATATAAATAATATATATTTAGAGAATATATTATTTATTTAATTATTCCAACATTCCTAAATCCAAATGGAGTTTAGTGAACCTGTCAGAATTTAACGGTTTTGTAAAGATGTCAGCGATGTTATACTCAGTTTCAATATGAGTCATTTTTATATCGTCTTTGTTGACATGATCACGTAAAAAATAATGTCTCACATATATGTGTTTGGATCTAAAGTGTAGCATGGGATTTTTACTTAAATCAATCACACTCGTATTATCACATAAAATGGAGATTACATCAAATTTTGTGTTATAGTCTGCCAATGTTTTTTTCATCCACAGTATTTGTGCACAACATTTGGCAGCAGCTATATACTCAGCTTCAGTAGTGGATATAGATGCGGAATTTTGTTTCTTTGAAAACCATGAAACTAAACATCCACCCAGAAACTAGCACATACCACTTGTACTTTTTATGTCGACTAAATGTCCAGCATAGTCTGAATCAGAATAACAAGTCAAGTCAAATGGTAATCCTTTAGGATACCAAAGACCAATATTCGTGGTACCTTTAAGATATCTCAGTATCCTTTTTTACTGCGGATAAGTGAGATTCTTTTGGTGCTACTTGAAATCTAGCACACTTGCAAATACTCTATTGTATATCGGGTCGACTTGCGGTAATATATAATAAGCTACCAATTATTCCTCGATATTTCTTAGTATCAACGGGAATTCCTTTAGGATCCTCCGTTAGTTTGTCAGATGTTGACATAGGTGTGGAAATTGGTTTGCAATTTTCGATTTCAAATTTCTTTAGCATTTCGTTATAATATTTTGATTGTGAAATATGAATGCCCTCGTCCGATTGTCTTATTTGCAATCCCAAAAAAGAAATTTAATTCACCCACCATACTCATCTCAAATTCTTTGCTCATATAGTCAGAGAATTCTTTACATAGTGCATCATTTGTTGAACTAAATATGATGTCATCTACGTATATTTGTACAAGTAAGATATCATTTGTTTCTTGTCTTGTAAACAAGGTTTTATCAGCCATTCCCATTTTAAAATTATTTTCTAACAGGAATTTGCTTAACCTTTCATACCAGGCTCTTGGGGCTTGTTTTAATCCGTATAGAGCTTTGTATAATTTGTAAACATATTCTGGATGTGTTGCATCTTTAAAGTCGGGAGGTTGTTTAACATATACTTCTTCTTCTAGTATCTCATTTATGAATGCAGATTTTATATCCATTTGATATACTTTAAAATCCTTATGACATGCAAAAGCTAATAGCATTTGAATTGACTCAATTCGTGCTACCGGTGCATATGTTTCATCAAAGTCTATACCTTCCATTTAAGTATAGCCTTGTGCAACCAGTCTAGCTTTATTTCGAACAACAGTTCCATTTTCATCAAACTTATTTTTAATACCTATTTAGTTCCAATTATGGAAGTATTTTTGGGTTTTGGAACAAGTTCCTAAACTTTGCTACGAGAGAATTGGGTTAATTCTTCTTGCATTGCAGAGATCCAATCTTCGTCTAACAAAGCTTCTTTAGCAGTTTTAGGTTCTCTTTGTGATAGAAAACTAAGGTGATTCACAACGTTTTGAACTTGTGACCGCGTTTGAACTCCTTTCCTTAAGTCTCCTAGAACATTGTCCAAAGGATGACTTCTAATTTTTGGAACATCTTTAGGTAGTTCAATATATGTTTCTAATAATTCTAGTGGATTTGTTGGGGATGATGAGCCAAAATCCACATTTTTGAATTGTCGAATAATATTCTCAATATTGTCTTGTGTGACATCTTCTTTTTCTACAAGATCTTTGTATTTAGATGATGGTTTTGTTTTATCGAATGCTATGTTCATTGATTCTTCCACCACTAGAAAATTTAAATTAAATACTCTATAAGCTTTGCGATTTGTTGAATATCCAAGGAATATACCTTCATTTGATTTTGGATCAAATTTTGTAAGGTAATCTTTGGAGTTTAATATATAGCATTTACTTCCAAATACTCTAAAGTAATTAACTTTAGGAGTTTTACCAAAATAAAGCTCATATGGAGTCTTTTGAATTATAGGTCTTAATAAGACTCTATTTAGTATATGGCACGCAGTAGACATTGCCTCGGCCCAAAAATATTTAGGACGGAGATATTCATTTATCATGGTATTTGCCATTTCTTGTAATGTTCCGTTCTTCCTTTCAACTACTCCGTTTGATTGAGAAGTATAAGGAGCAGAAAAGTTATGAGTGATACCATTAGTTTCACAAAAACTTGTAAAGTTTGAATTTTTAAATTCTTTACCATGATCAGTTCTTATATAGACTATGGTATTATTTTGTTGGTTTTGAATTCTTTTGCATAGAGAAGAAAAAGATTCAAAAGCATCACTTTTGGCTTTGAGGAATTCTGTCCACGTAAATCGTGAATAGTCATCAACAACTACCAAGGTATATGAACATCCTCCGAGACTTTTTACAGGGACTGGACCGATAAGATCCATGAGTAAAAGCTCGAGAGGTCATGAGGTAGATACCATAAATTTTGCTTTGTGAGAGGCTCGTATTTGTTTGCCAATTTCACAAGCTTCACATATGTGATCCTTTTTATAATTGAATTTTGGTATTCCTCGTACATGTTCTTTAGTTGATATATTTTTAATCAACTTCATGTTTGCGTGTCCTAATCTTCGATGCCACAACCAAGGGTCATCTATAGTAGTGATTAGGCATATATTAACATGTTTACTCATGTCACATGTATAGACATTTTTGTCTCGAGGACACGTAAGGACTAATTTTCCATCTTTATTAAGAATAGAACAATGAGTAAGATAGAAAATTACCTTATTTCCATTATCGCAAAGTTGACTTATCGAGAGAAGGTTGTACTTTAGTCCCGTGACTAGTTGTACGTCGGATATCTTGAAGTGCTCGTTCCCAATGTCACCGATGCCAATAATGATACCTTTACTGCTATCTCCGAACGTGACACTTCCAGCAGTGACCTTTTTAATGTTATTAAAGAGTGACTTATTACCATTCATATGTCTCGAACATCCACTATCAAGGTACCACAAGTCTTGCTTAGCAGTAAGGCAAACCTACAAAATAGATCAATTAAATACATAGGTACCCTTTTATCTTGAGGGTCCTGGGGTTAGTACATCATAAATAACATTTGAATTTGCATGGAAAAATCTTGGCATTGGATAAGCATTGTTATTTATATATAGATTTCTAGATGCATCATTCCTAATATTATAAAGTGTTCCCTGTGGATATGTGATATTTAATTTTGATCTTCTTGCACTAGCATAATTTTTAGAGTTTCCATGCTGATATATCATGCTTCTTTCATTTGGATAATACACATTATTTCTAGGAAATATGCCATGATATTTTGGTTTATTATCTTCAAACCTAATAGGTGTTTGAAAGAATTGAGTTCTAGGTTGCTTTTGATTGTTATTAGCTACTTTAGGATAGAATACATTCTTTTCAACATTTTTGGATGACTTATATCCTTTTCGAACCTATATATGCTTTCCTTTAAACTGACCATTTTTAAATTTATAATATGAAACGGTATGTTCATGTCTATTGCAGAAGGAACATATAAATGTAGGTGATTTATGAGTATCATTTTTAGTTTGTTCATGGTGTTGAACAACTTTTTTTGGTTGGACATTCTTATCATATCCTAAACCTTCATGATTGAAGGAATTTTTAGAATGTACCATTTTATTTAATATCTCATTGCCTTTTGTAAATCTTTGAATAACAATTTCAAGATTTTCTTTTTCTTTGTTTAAGGCATCAATCTTGTTGTTAAGAAATATTTTTTGATCCTTACTTTAGATATGAGCTTGAAATTTTCTTATTTTAACCGTTGAGCTTCTAATTCTAAATCTTTTTCTTTAAGCTCATTGGTTTGTTGTAGCTCTTTTTCTTTTTCAAGATTGTTTATTTGAGATTTAGTTGTTGAACTTTCTTGAGTGAGTGACTCGTTTCGTATTTTTAAGTTCAACAACTCAACATAAAGTTTACAAATATTTTCATTTATTTGTAACTTCTCATTTTCCATTTTTTCAGATTGGAAAATTAATGATACATTTTCCACTTCTAGTTTGAGAATATTTTCCTTATGAGTATTATTCTCAATTTTTAGTAAGTGGAGTTGATTATTTAGAGATGAAATTTCATCTTCATATTGGACTTTTGAGTCCATCATCCGAGTAAACTCTTTACTTTGATTATAATGTATTTCCTCGAGTTTCATTTTCTCGGACCATAATAGATGATGTCTTTTGTCAAGATCTTTATACTTGTTGTTAATGTTTACCACAAGTTCAATGAAATAATGATTATTCATATCTACAAGATTCAAATTAGATTCATGTATTTGAATGAAGTTTGAAGAAAGGGTTACCTCTTGATTTGAAGTGGAGATTTCCTTTAAAGTAGATGCATCCTCGATAGCCATTAAGTATAGATTTACAATTTCTTCACTAGCTTCCGGAGCTTCTTCATCTTCACTTAAATCCCACCCGTTCTCGGCCACGAGAGATCGTCCTTTTACAAGTTTAGGACATTCTCGTTTAAAGTGACCGGGTTGTTTACATTCGTAACACACCTCTTGTATTTCCTCCGTGTTTTGTTCTTTTTGCTTGGGAGGAGTGTAAGTAGGAGTGTTATTATTATAGACATTAGTATTTTGCATACCTTTGCCTTTATTATAGCTCGTTAATAGAAAATTACTCTTATAGTTAGGAGTGTAATTTTGAGAGTAATTTGGCCTTCCATTTGAGTTAAAAACTCTGTGTTGATTATTTGATTTAAAGAAGCCTTTTCCGTATCTTTGTTGCTTTGAAACACACGACGTAGTTGTCTCGTAATTAAAGCAATTTTGCTTTCATCGAGATTTTGGATTTCTTCATTTAATTCATCATCGTTTTCTTCTTCATTTATTAGTATAGATTTTAAAGCCATGTTTTTCTTTTTATATTCCACTTTTGGAATGACTTTTTCTTGTAAATTATCTTCTTCGTATGCACGAAGATTTCCAAATAGATTATCTATTTTGTAATCATTGAGATTATGCATCTCTTTGATTGTGGTTACTTTAACCTTCCAACTTGGAGGTAATGACTTAAGAACTCTTTGGTTCTTTTCATTTTGTGTATAACTCTTTCCGAGCTGAGATAGTTCATCGACAATGCAAGTGAATCTAGTTTCCATGTCGATGATATTTTCTCCTTCTTGAAGTTTAAAGTTCTGTATTCTTGGATCAAAGTATCCATTCGAGAATCTTTTATATCCGTGGTTCCTTCGTAGGTAACCACTAATTTATACCACATTTATTATGCTGACTTGCAATTATTTACTCTTTTATATTCTTTTTCAGCAAGTGCACTTGTGAGTACCATTTCTGCCTTAGCAGCTATATTCATTCTTTCTTCCTCTATTGTGTTATATTCACTAACCTTCTTTTCGATGATGATGTCATCAACCGTTTTGGTAGGAATAATGACTCCATCTTCTATGGCCATCCAAACTCTGACTCCTTGAGATTTAGCATAGATGCGAAACCTCGTTTTCCATGTTGCAAAGTTGGTGCCGTCAAATAGAGGAGGGCGAGAGCTAGATAGACCTTCAGCACAGCAGATGGTATTTAGATACGCCATTTCGGATCACTTTTTGTTGTGCCTGTAAATCTGCAAATCACTTAACAAACACGTTAAAAAGCACTGCTCTGATACCAATTGTTAGGTCCCATAAAAGGGCTATTTTAAGCTAGAAGGGAGGTTGAATAGCTTAATTACCGATTTAAAAATTATTATGGCGTTTTAAAAATATTTATCCTGTTTTAAATATTTTACCGATGCAGATTATATATGCAGAAATAAAAGACAAGGAAGAAAATACCACACGCGAGATTTATCCTGGTTCGTGATGGCGCAACCTCTAATAGATTCGCTCACCCCTACGTCTAGTCCCCGAGCTCCTCTCCAGGACCCGAGTTTTTTCTTTAAAATAACTTTGCTCCTCACGTAGGCGAAGAAGCCTTTACAACCCCACAAATATTTGTCTTGGTGCGTAACTCCGGGTTACCACCTCAAAATAAATGTGCAACCTACACAGCCTATCTTAGACAATAACACCCTGTTATTTCTTCAAAGTTGATGTAGAACCCTTGGTTTGGTCTTTGTCCTTCTAAGCTTTTGCCGCTCTTAGATCTCAGTAGTTGGTCTTGGGTCTTTCCTCTTCCTCACGGTGCGAAGACTACTAACTCCCTGTTAGTACGTCTAGGACTTGGGTCTTAGAACAAGAATCGCCTCACTATACTTCACCTCACAGCAGACAATATCTACGAAACAATACCAGTTATAGATAAAAGGAGTTTGAACTAGTAATACACTTAACTAGACCGAATGACGAACAAATATTCTTAAAAGAATATTAATTTATACGTTTTAGTATAAGCTTTAAGTTTTTCCCACGAAACACTGAAGATGCTAGTAAGGAAAGTCACTTAATTCCTGTACGATTATATATATACTTATATTTACTTAAAAGCTTTGAGATCTTCCCACGAAACACTAGAGGTGCTGGTAAAGGAATTCACTCAAATCTTTAACTAAATATAATAAATATGTATATATAGACATATATAATATAAGCCTTAAGTTTTTCCCACGGAACACTAAAGGTGTTAGTAAGGGAAGTCGCTTAAGTCTTGTTAAACAATTATAACGAATATATCAATATATGGCCAAAATAAGTGCATTTGAATTTAAAGAATAAAATGCTAGCTTTGTAATTTAATTCTCACGAAACACTAAATGTGCTAGTTAGGTATATAAACCAAGCGTTGTATGAAATTATCACTTCGTGGTAGAAGTGTTTTATTTGTAGAAAACAATCCTTGTACAGATTTGTTTTTCTTTAAGTTATTCTATATAAGAGCTTGTAGAGATGAAGAGAAGGTGTTACTATGCTTCTTATATGAATATTAAGAGTGGTCGGTTAAGGCTCGGATGAAAGCTAAGAGGTTTTACCCCTTTTAAGAGATGAACGAAAAAGTTCGCCGAAAAAATTCGCCGGAGGTTCGGCCGGATTTTGGCTTGTTGGTCGAACTTGGGAAGCCCTTCGGGAGGCAAGAAAGTGGTGTGGATGAGCTTTGCTTGGGATGATAGAGCTTGGTTGGTGGAACTAAGCTTCAGGATCAAAAACCTTGAATATTTGATATATATTTGTAAGAGAGAGATTTTTGAGATGAAGTATTTGGGTTTGGATATTAGAGAGTGTGTAGAGAGAATACTTCTTGAAAATGCCCAGCAATTAATTAGCTCTTAACTTGTGTAAAAAATGGTGGGGGGAGGGTGTTTATTTATAGAAGGGATTAGGTGAATGGAGTGGTTGAGATTGAGTTAAATTGAATGATGGATGAAGAGAGTGGTGTGGATTGATGACATGGAGGATAAGGTGTGTTAGTTTGCAACTTGCATATAGGACAAACAAAAAAATCCCAACAACTATTAATTATATAATAATGGTTTTTAGCTTTTTCAATTAATTATTAATTACTTAGTCAATTAAGTAATTAGCACAATTAAATATAACGACTATGAAAACCTTTAATAAATACAACCAAAAATATGATAATTACCTAAATATAATAAAATGATGATCTGAAATTTTTGGTCAATTTTAGTCAAAGGTAGCTTGGTTAAACACTCGGTCGAAGTCTTGGTTAACACCTAGAAAAATCACAGCCGAACAAAATTTCTCAAAAATTACGAAACTTTAACCATGCATAGAAAATACCATTTAAGTGACAAATCTTAAGTTTCAAGATTTTCTAGCAAGTGGAAGTATTTTATTTGGATTTAAAATGATTAAATCAGGCTTCGATTCCAAATAAAATATGAACGATCTTTTATGAAAACATATAGACATTGTTGGCTCAGTTTGGGCTAAAATAAATACTTAGAATATATTTCCTTAAATATAAAATATTTTGAGAGTGTGGGAAATATTTTTAAGTATTTAAAAGTATATTCTCCGATAAATAATATATTCGAGATATGAGAGAAAATGATTTGGAAAAATATGAGGATGGGGATAAAATGAGATATTAATATTCCTTTATCAAATATTAATTTCTAAAGGTGTAAAATATATCTTTAGATTTATAAATGTTTATGGAGTGAAAGATATATATTTTATCCCATTTAAAAACATCTGTTTTTGAAATAAATTTAGCACGAGCCTTCTAAAGAATATCCAAGTTCTGATATTCCTTTTTCAAACTTGTTTCCTTATTAATATTACAAGATAACCTAAGAAAGATCATATTTATGATAGTTCTTTTATGATCTCATCACCACACTAAAATCAACATCAACTTATCAATTAGAAATAGCTCAACCTAAGGGATCATGTTATATGCATGCACATACAACTATGTGAACTCACATAAAAACACAAATAAAAATGTCCTATATGAACAATCATGCAAAAATATGAATGAAATACAACTAAACATGCAACATGAATCTATATGAAGCTAAATGGACACACACAAACTAATCCTTACATTATCACCCCCAAACTTAAAATTTTCAATATCCTCATTGAAGGTAATAATAAGGATACAAGGCATACCTAGTTAGCAGGAGGATCACCCTCTTCGGGTGGAGGATCAGGTGGCCAATCAACCTCGACACCAGTGTCTCAGAAAATAGTACCGAGAGCATGTGTCAAATCTTCAGCAAAACGATGGTGAATGTCATGCATGGCCTCAATACGCCGAATCAACCTTCTATACTGCGCATCACCAAGACCAAATATATCAACTGTCTGTGGTGCATGAGAGGGACCATCTGAAAGCACAGGAGGAATCGGCCGGTCACCCTTTAGATTATCATAGATATATTCCAACCCCTTCTCAGGGGGTTGACCTAAAAATGCATAACTCAAATGATCTGGCAGTGGGTTGAGCTCAAGTGTGGGAGCTTCTTCAATAGACGGGTCGAGATGCTCCTGAGAAATTTTCAGCTCTGCTAACCCCAGAGAATCGAATGGCATATCCAACTTCCTCTTCCACAGAGGTGCATTCAAAACCTGCAGTTGCTATGCCCCTTCATCTTCACTCTCAGCTTCCCCTGTTAAGAATCTCTCTAAGATGGTTGACTTTGGCAATTGCTCAAGTTCCGAATTTACTACAGAGTCGACCCGCTCGACTTTAAAGCACTGCTCTTTATCTGTGGGTAACTTTATTTCCTTGAACACATTAAAAGTGACCTTCTGATCTTGAAACTTCATCGTAAGCTCTCCTTTCTGCACATCGATCATAGTTCATCCTATATCCAAGAATGGTCTTCCCAAGATAATGGGAATCTTCTTATCCTCCTCAAAGTCTAGAATGATGAAATCAGCAGGGAAGATGAATTTGTCCACCTTGACCAAGACATCCTCCACAATGCCTCGTGGATATATAATAGAACGGTCAGCCAACTACAAGGACATATATGTAGGACTTGGATCAGGTAAACCCAACTTCTTGAAGATAGATGTTAGGTAATGAATTACAGATAGGGGGTGAATGTGTTTTTTATTTTATGCTTTTCTTGAAATATTTATGGTTTGAATAAAGTAAACGTAAATCTTATAGTGATATGTGTTAATACTGAAATTAAACAAGAAATAATAGTGAACGCAGATCTTTCAAAACTCACTTAATTTTATATGAAAATTAAGAATGTTTTGCTATAAAAATTTTAGGCTCTTTGTTGATAAAGAGATTAGCTTCTTCCCTGAGAGAATACAAAATTTTCTTGTCTAAATTCTTACAACTAACAAAGGACCAGTGTTAACTTTATATCACAGTTAACTACTGGTTTACACAGTATACAATAAGAGATTCTATTCACTTTAGTTAACTAACTGTCACTTACTATTTCCATTTTAGGAAAAGTATATCTTCCATTTTTGGCTTAGCATATCTTTGCATACTGTGTTAACTTTGATCTTCCTTTGTCAGTTAATCTTCACCCTTGATCTTGCACATTCTTCAAGCTTCTTTTTGTAGACTTGTCAATCCAACTAGTTGGATTGTTTGTTGATTGTTAATCTTGGATATTGAACTGGTCTGCAGTTTGTACTTTGAGATTTTACCTCGAGATCTCCAGTTAGGCATATAGAGGACTTGACATCTCGATAAGTATATTGGCTTATCGAGATCTCTAATCACTCTATTGTTGATTTGACTTGTAGAGGTCTCTGAGTTCTCTATAAGATAATTTGGCTTGTCGAGATCTCTCCACTTCATGTCTTCACTTTGGCTTATCGATATCTCTGCGTTCTCTAATGACTTATTGACTCGTCGATAACTCAAAGTTCTCTAGTCAAATTTTACTTGTCGATAACTCAGAGTTCTCTAGTGAATTTGACTTGTCGATAACTCTGAGTTCTTTAGTGAAGAAATGACTTGTCGATATCTCCAATCTTCATGTCTTTAATTTGGCTTGTCTATATCTCTGAATTCTCTAGTACCTTTCTTGAGTTCTCTGTAAGTCATTCTGGAGTTCTCGAATGACTTCTTTATAACACTAAATCTGTGACTTGTAGAGATCTTGACTTAGAATATTTTTCTCAAAACAGATTTATTCAACTCCAAGCTTCTTCATAATTCTTCTGAGGCATGATCTTCTTGATCTTCTTTCAGATAGAATTCTTAGGCTTGATACTGTTTGAAGAAAAAGACTCCAATATGCTCTTTTGACATATTTATAGACTTTAAATGTTACAAGTACATAATACAAACTAAGATTATAATACAACTTACTTAGGATTGTCAATTTGA
Source organism: Apium graveolens (assembly GCF_009905375.1). Taxonomy (NCBI): domain Eukaryota; kingdom Viridiplantae; phylum Streptophyta; class Magnoliopsida; order Apiales; family Apiaceae; genus Apium; species Apium graveolens. Next base: position 36,856,074 of record NC_133656.1, on the reverse strand, counting down.
CTTAGTCTTGTTGTTGTACATGCATGCCTTGCACAACAATCTCCCCCAATATATGAGAAGATTGCTTAACACAAATTCATGCCTATTAACATGACTAACCCCAAGTTATAACGGAAAATAAGACTAATATAAAAATTGACATAATTACAGCAATTGTACATTAGATGATTTTGAGTTTGAGTATTTACAAGCATCAGACAAAGATTAGAACTTCTGATTCTTTTCTCATGAGGTCTTTTAAATATACAAGAATTTCAAGATCCTCTATGATTGGAGTCCCTGTTAGAGCTTCTATCAAATTGAGTCTGTCTTGCTTTGGATAAGCATCTAACATTTCAATTCTGAATCTTGAAAATGAGCCAGCTTTTACATTTAGAAATCTTCCATCTTTGGAGATTCTACTCATCCCTTTTGCTTTGAGTTCTTCTGATCTTTTGATATACATGTCAAGCTCCTCATCATACCTCCTCTTTTTCTCCTCATATTCTGCTTTACCCCTTGCTCTTCTTTCCTCCCTTGCAAACAACCATTCAGCTAGAACTTATCTTCATGCTCTTGTAGCAGTGGCCTTGTCCTTCAACAAACTTATCACTCTCTTGATTTCTGTTGGAGAGAGAGTGTCCATCAAATTGCTGCCAAGAAAAGTGAAGGTCCCATCTTGAAAGTAGATTCTCACTTCCTTTAGAGTGACAACCCAGACTCTAAGTATTTTCTCAACCAGTTATTGAAAATAGTCTTCATCTAAACATCACCAGTTTAAGGGTAGAAAATTATTCTGCTTGAAACAATTCCAGATGGCCCTTTCAGTAACTTCAACTTTTTCAGTAGGCTTAGCTTTCTTTGATTTTCTCCCAACAAACTTGAAATGAGTTTTATGTGATGGTTTGACAAAAGGTAGGTCTGTGATTTTATTGAGAGATGTTTGGCTTGTAGTGATTGGAATTTCTAGAAAAAAGTTAGTAGTTTGTTTGTATAGAAATTTGGGCTTAAAGATTTGAGGTGGTTTGATGTTTGAGGTTGTTGACTTGGAATGTTGAGCTAAAGGTTGAGCTAGTTTTGTTTGGATTTTTAGGGTTTGTTGTGGTTCTAAGCCATCATGCCTTATCTTGCTTCTTCTCTCTTTTCCCCTTTTCTTATCTCCTTCCTTCTTCTCATTGTTACTACCAGTTGCCCTTGAAGATTGACTAGGATTTGAGCCAGAAGGTTTTTGTTCATCATGCTTCTGCTCAACATCATCCTTGTCACTTCTTAGATTGAACTGAGTGGTTGGCAACATGGTGTCATCATTTCGGAGGTACCTTTCAAAAATCATGATCATTTCTTCATCTTCAATTTTCTTGATCTTTTTATACTTCAATTAAGATTGAATAGTCATGATCAGTCTCACGTTCCCTCTCACACAATTTTTTGTCACATTAAGGATTTTGTTCTTCTTGGCCTGTGGGCATATGTAGGACACTCCTTTGCTTGGATATAGATAGGCTTCATGAAAAGCTGCTATCTGTGCCTTTTTTAGTTTATTGAGAAGTTGAGTGTCCTCTATGATGACTCTATAAACCTTGCCAATCATCACATCTAGCTCAGATGCCCTTAGAGTTCTGAGATTTGAGATAGACACTTGGAGGCATCTGTCGACTCCACCATCATTGATATTGACTACAATCCTCTTTTGTAGATAATTGTCAACATTCACCACCACTGCCCTGACTTGATTGATAGTTTTAGCCAATGTTCTTTTATATATGATGAAGTTATTTTGAAGAGACATTCTGAAGACTGCAAGAAGTTCACTGAATTCTTGATCTTAATTGGGTCCTTCTGCAGCCTTGATTAGTCTTTCTTTGCCAATATCAACTTGATCACTTGAAGAACTTTGGCCAACCTGAACAGGCTCTTTGGATTTGGTTTGAGCATCCCTGGATTGTTGAATCCTAGCCTCAATCTCCCCCTTAGTCTTGGTGACAGGCATGAGTAGAGGAGTTGGGAGTTCAAGCCTTATGTCTTCAGGTAGTGAGGGCAGTGGAATATTGAGTTTGCCTATGATGGCTCCCAAAGCAATAGAGTTCTGCATTTGGAGATGCTTGTGGGAGTCCACCAATGTCTAAATGTCAGATTGTTGACTTTTAACTAGAGTAGTCAAAGCTTGAACTTGAGCAGTGAGAGATGCATTAGAGGTTTCTAGAGAAGCCACTTTTGTCTTGAGAGCGTGAAGATCTTGTGAAGAGGAGTCTAAAGTAGAGACAACAAAAGATGGGCCAAGTGAAGCTTGCACATGTTTTTGAATCTCATCCATAACCAAGGGAGAAGGAGTGTATCTGGCAGTATGCATTTGATCCAGATTCCACCTTGTATTATTTGAGTTGATGATGTGATCTTGAACCACCTTGTGCAAAGCTACAAAGGAGTCTTTTAGTTGTGTAACACTCATGTCAATCCCACTGAGATCATACCTTGACATTTGGTTTGAGAAGGTTTTGAATTAATTTTTGATCTCAGTCTGAGAGGGGATTATTTGATCCATCTTTTCCCCTACCATCCTTATAATCTTGTCTTGATATCCATTCAATGTGATTTGAAGTGCTTTTCCAAAATTATGGAAAGCCTTGATTTGAGCTTTGTAGACATCATTGATGGCATCATACACCTCTTGGGGAGTTAAAGATCTAGCATTGCTGCCCAAGATGGTAATATACAGCTCCCTGAACTTGGCTAGCATAACATCCATTTCAATGGTGAAGTCCTTATCCAACCAAGCATCACAGATAGCATCCTGACCAGCTTTATCAATAATTTTAGCTGGATTCTCTTTAACATCGTCCTGGTAGGTGGGCATGATAGCTTGGAAGTCTTGGTTGGACATGTTGGATGTGAGTAGCTGTTGAGATATCTGTGCAAGGTCTCTAAGTTGATCAACTCTAAGATCTTCAATGGTGGATGGTTGATGTGTGGTTTCTTGAAGCCACTGGGAGATTAAGTGTTGTTATTGAGGTTGTGAGGTTGAGGGTTCAGCTGTTGAGGGATCAGAACCACCTGTGATTGAAGTCATAGTTTTACTCACAGATTACTCTGTGTTTATAATAGTGTATTGTCCTCCACTTGTAGTGGGAACCTCCAATTGAATTGGAGAGGATTTGATTGGGTTACTATCATGTACACCAGCCTCAAACCCTTGTGCTTCTTGCAAAGCACTGTCACATGAATGTGATAAACTTGCCTCTTCCGTAGCAGGGTCATTGGCAATTGTACTCCTAGCATCAACTGATAATACAATTTATGCTAGGGTTTTGAGGGGAGTTGTTCCTATATGAGGAACCTCCAATTGAATTGGAGAGGATTTAGATAGCTCCCCCTCAGGAGTACTACCCTCAAACCTAACAGTCTATGAAGACTGATTTGCACATGAAGGTGCATTTGTAACATCCATGGGGTCTTCAGTAAAAACTGATGAATCCCCCATGTTTTTGATAGTGTCATCAAGGTCTACCCCAGCTAGTAGCCTCTCACCATCTGAATTTAGTGTCTGGGTGGTGAGCAAGGTTTCTTGAACCAAGTCACTTGATATAGCTTGCACTTGAGAAATATATTCAAGTGCAGTATGAGAAGAAGAAATTTGAGAGATTAGAAGTTATTGTTCAGAAGTGAGTGTTGGCAGATCTCCCTGAAAAGGTGAGGGAGCTTCAATAGATGTGCTCTCACTGTGTGTGCCATCCTTATTCCTCCTACCATACACTTGAATTTCTTCAGGTGCAGGCTGTGCAGACTCTATACAGGATGCATTGGGGTGAATGCTCTTTTCAATAGACAAACCCTGTTGAGAGGATGTATCTAGAGTCTGTTTAATCCCCATTTTTACAATTGAATCCTTTTGGGAGGATATAGAGGTGGCTTGAGTAGTCAGCTCTGATTTTACTCTTCTTTGTTCTCTTGACCAAAGGTGACCCAGCTTTTATTTGGTCCTCACCACTTTCAGTCAAAACAGTTAAAGTGATCTCATTTCTCTTCTTTTTACTCACCTCATCCTTTTGGGAAGATGAGGTGGTTGGTTCCCTAGCTTCTATTGGTTGGTTTGAAGATGTAGTTTCAGCTTGGGAAGTTCCCGGTGGTTGTTCATGTGTTTGTGCTTCCACAGGTTCAGAAACCATTGTTGTGCTAGATTGTGCATTGGATCTCATGTCAGGCATTGGGTAAGGGTAAGTCCTAAACCTCTCCAACATGAATGGAGTGATTTTCAGACTTACATTTACCTTGTTCTTTGAAGTAAGTGATCCAAATATCATTTTGGACACTTGCTTACAATTGCCTATTTTAGTGTTATCTATACCATTCAAGAAGTGTATGTCTGCTACTTTATGATTTAAAGTAGACATAATGAATATAGGAAAGAAGATTTCCTTACCTCTAAAAGACAGGGGCATGGTCATCCTGGTTGCAAATTCTTCCAGGATCAATAGACCAACATTCAAGTGTATGTTGTGGGCTATTGAGTACACCAGCTTCTGCACCACACTTAAAATGTTGTCACACCTTATCTTCCTGCATGTGAAGGCCCTCACTACATAATCAAACACAAAGGACCATTCTTTCCTTAAGTTTCTCCTGTTCAAGCTTGACAAGTTGATTCTTCCACCATAGTTGATGAAGTCCATAAACTCAGTCAGTTCATCCTGGGTTGGCACCTCCACCAAGTTTGCAGTTGGAAGACCCAAAGCTATATTCACATCTTGCACATTAAACTCTATATGTTGGCCTCCAACTGAGCAAGTTATCACCAGAGATACAATGTTGTCATTCACAACAGTCCTTACCACAGTTGATGTCCAAAACTCATGCAGAACATCCAAGTACAAGACTGGGTTAGCAGTTCTCTCGCAAGATAAGATTCAGACAAGAATTTTAAAACCCCCTTGAAACTATCAGGGGCATGTTTAGCATCAGTAAAATCTAGGCAGTTTGTTCCTTTCTTTGGGATAGTAGCTCTAACAACATTGAGTGCCATTTTTGTTTAGTGAGAGTAAATGGGTAAGAAAAATTAGTGAGAAAGGAGTAAAAATGAGAGAGAAATTGGTTTTGGGTTGAAAAGCTAGGCCACTTGAGATCTGGAAAGTTGTAAGTATGTATATGTATCGAGATGTCTGGGTATTTATAGTAAAGGCAGATGGCTTATCGAGAAGTAAAAAATGGATGTTCGAGATATACTTATCGAGAAGTCAATTTTAAAAAGAATTACATATCGAGAAGTCATTTTAAATTACTCTTATAGAGAACTAAAAATTTACTTATCGAGATGTCAAATAAATACCCAGTTTGCCCAAAAATGGACTGAATTTGATTCCAATTTTTATTTGAATAAATTCAAAATAAAATCAGAATAATTTTGCCAAAAGTATTTTACCAAAATAATTTATTGAATTGAATTATTTTAGTTCTGAGTTATCTATAAGTCTAAAAGAATACTTGTAGAGAACTCTGCAAGTTTACACTTATATAGAACTCTACAATGACTTATCGATAAGTCATAATAATGCCTATCAATAAGTCACTCGAGAAGTCAGTAAATTGACTTTGTTAGGTCACACACACTGTAGAAGGGGGTTGAATACAGTGTTTAGCACAATCAAATCGAATTAAGAACACAAGTAACTGAACACAGATTTTATTCAACACAATAAACTCTGTTACAATATGGAACTGTCCTCTCTCAGTGATGAACAAATTATCACGAGAGCTGCTAGGGTTACAATGAATAATATTTTTGATAATGATAACACATATAGTGTAAACCCTATACCTGTGTTTATATACTACACAGTTACAAGATAATCTTCTAATTGATATCGAATACAATTCTGCTTCCTAATATATATCAATCAGTTATCTTTTTTTCCAAGTATTCTATTCTTCATAGAATTCTTCTTCATGCATATCTCTTCTTGTATTTGTCTTGATCTTCTTTCCTTTCAATCAGTCGCCTTCCTTATCTGAAAGTCTCCTTAAGTCCTGATATTATCTCCTGATAAATATCTCCTGATAACTTAAGTTATGATAACTTAAGTTCTGATATCTTAAGTTCTGACTTCAGTATAAGTACTGATTTCCAGTTAAGTACTGATTTATCCTGTTAAGTAAGATCTGAAAACTAAACACAAATCATATTAGACATGACATCACAAATATATCTAACAATCTCCCCCAACTTGCAAATTAGCATAATATACAAGTTTAACAGATATTTGATGATGTCAAAAATATTAAGTACAAATGCATGAGAATTTGACTAGATAACTACAACTTACAGTCCTTTCAGTTTTACCATCCTTAAGATCTGATATCAGCTTCAGTCTGTATACACTTCAGAATTTAAACAGTTGTAGATCTTCGACTTGGCTTCAATTTCTGATCTCTATGATGTCAGGAGTTGTTCTGAGATAGTTCTTCAAAAGACATCTCTCAGCATATTCAAGTTCATTGACCATCCTCCTTTTAACATTTTTCAATTCAGCTGTATCTTCACCAGTTTGAAAAATAGCTGCCCTGAGATCATTTATTTTAGCTTCCTTATGTCCTGATCAAGTCTGATCAGATATGCTTTGTTAGACTCTAGATTGAATTCCACAGTCTTATGACCCAGAAAAGTAGTTATGATCTTAGCAGTGTTAGGCTTCATTTCAACAATATCACCTGTGTGATCTCTGTACTTGGGACAGTATGGGCTGTCAGACTTTACAGAGTAAAGCTTCTTCTGTCTTTGAATATTTGACTTTAAATAATCTGCAGCACCATTTGTAGATCTATTTTTTACTTGAAGTAAAAACAGAACATGTTCCAGTTCTTCAAAATACTTCAGTGGAATAGCATTCTTCCTAATTTGGAATACCCTACCATCTGTCATAAAATATAACATGATGTTTCTTTCAAAACAGAATGGTAAACCATTTGTACAGATTCAAGTTGATTCAATCTTTCAGGAGTTGCTCCTACTCCTGGTTCACTTAAGGAAGTTGGATCATTGGTAGTGTTGTGTACTCTTCTTTCATCAGAACTACCCAATCCAGATTTATCTCTTGCTTCCTTTCCTGTAACAACTCTTGCTTCAAAACTACTTGTTGCAGTCTTCAAAAGTTGAGTCTGTTTAGCTTTGGTGAATCCTGGTAGGAGTATCTTTGAAGGTTTAATATGAGCAATGTCAGAGGTTTCCTTTTCCTTAACTTCTGATATCAAGTCAACTTGAGCTATATCAGAGGTTGCTTGCTTCACTGTCATATCAGAACTTACTACATCTTGACTCTGAACAACATGAGCCATGTCAGAGGTTGTTTGAGAAATCTTCTTTTTCATCAGAGTAAGACTAGCATCTTCTTCATCAATTATTTATTCATCCATGACTGGCATATAAACCTTTACAAGTTCATCAACTTTTTCTTTGCCCTTGGACCTTGGATCTACTTCCACTTGTGATATAGCTTCGGTTGCCTCAGAATTTGTTCTTTCTTTTATCATAATACCCTTAAGCTTTGGAAGTTTCTTTTCAACAACAGAAGCTTTAGATTTTATCTTGACACTTTCTGCTTTGAGTCTAGCTTCTTCTTCCTTTAGACTCTCAAAGTCCATTCCTGGATTTTCTTTAAGAAATAATTTCTTTGAAATTTCTTCATCAAGTTCCAAATGTTCACCAAAACTTATCATTTTACCAGTATCAGAACTTATTCTTCTCCCAGTATCAGAACTTATTCCTTGACTTGTAATTCTAACTTTACTTGATGAAAATCCTTTGCCTTGACCATGACCTCTACCCTTATCAGAGTTTCCCTGGTCATTATTTCCATCATCCTTTCCCTTCAGTGACTGAATAGATTTGCATTTGGACTAAATCACTTTCTCCCCCTTTTTGGCATCAGCAGGTAAAAGAAGAGAGACAAGCAATTCCACTGAGGATTGGATCTCATTGAGTTGAGTTTGATGAGAAGCTTGATTCTTTAGAATTTCATCAATCTGAGTTTGTTGCTTCTCCTGAGTTTTCTCAATATAGGCAATTCTGTCAAAGGCAGGCTTGAAAAATCTGCTTTTTTCAAGTTTCACATTCATATCTTGCTGGATCAAGGTTTCTTGAATTTTATTCACCTTGGCATGAGTTGTTGAGTGTTGACCTTGAAGGTTCCTAGTACTCAATGCAGTAACTCTCAGCTGTGCCTTAAAATCATCATCAGAACTTATAGATCCAGCTGTATCAGCATCCTCTGATAGAATAGCACTATGTGAGGCAATCGAGGTTTCAACATCATCCTCTAAATTCTGATCTGCAGCTAAGTTCTGATCAACAACCAAATCTTGATGCCCACCTAAAGTCTGATTTTCAACATCCAGATTCTTAATTGGTGTAGTTGGAACATCTTCATTGAAATCAGCATCTTGAATTGGTGTTGTTGGTGGAGTGAATTGAGTTGTTGGAGCTTCCAAGTACAGAACCTCAGGCACAATCAAGTTATGAATATCAATTTTAGCACTTGTACCTGGGTCTTCAGTATGTACTTGTTCAATTATAGGTGGCACAGGAGGTGTAGGCACTCTGTCTTGAGAAGTTTCTGGTTGTGCAGAAGGAAGTGATTCAATAACAATTAGTTCTGTTGGGATCAGAGATTCCTGACCCCCTTCCTTAGCTGCTTCCTCATCTTCTGAATCTGACTCAACTGTGTCCCTGTGAGCTCTTTGCTTTTTCATTTTCTTCAAGGGTGGAGACACTGTAGGAGCTTTATCATCAGGATTTAGCTTTCTAAGCCTTTTGAGAGGCCTAGAACTCCCAGTTACAGTATCTTTCTGAGAAGAGACCTTCTCAGCTTCTACAACAACAGGTTCTGAAATAGGAACTTGTTCCTCCAATGTTTTCTCAAATCATATAAATTTATTATTGACCATTATTAAATCAAAACATTCATCACAGGATAAAATTTAAAATTGATGTAGTAAAGATTAACAAATTGCAATTAAAACATGCACAGTCACAGAATTTAAGAAACAAAGATCAAATCTTGCAATTAAATAAAATTTCATTCACATATCAGATGATTACATTTGATGAAATTTATCAATTACATGCAAAAGTACAAGATAGACCTAATCTTAGAATCTTAACATCAACAGCCTTAGTCCTAGTCTAAGAAGACCTAACGACTAGCTTCTTCTGCTGCTAACGAAGAGCACTGCAAGACGAATGATTCGTTCTTGCTGACGGAGAGCTTCTCTCCTTTCCTCTTCCAGACGATCACAATGGAGATGATAGTCCATATAAAAGAATAAGAGGTCTGTGTGAACCTCTTGTGGAACTGAGTTCCAGACCTTTTCAGGAATGACAGTTACATGCCACTCCTGTCACCTATCATCACAACTCAACTCGATATTAAAATTATCATAGTTCAGGAGCAAGTTGAAATGAACCATGTTTTTGATGAGTTTGAAAAAAAAATAAGTTTGTGAGAAAATGAAAGATGTATTGGATGGAATGAGTAGTTGGTTTAAATAACCAATAGAATACCAAGAGACGCAAGAAATATTGAATAGTTACAGGTAAAAGTAATGATACCTCGTCTCCCTAAACCAATGTGTAATAATAACGGTCATTAAGCGATCTAAAGCTAGAGTTAATGAGCACGGGAAATAATAACAATTACTGTGCACATGTAGGTTTTCAAGACATACACGTTAATCACTAACCCATAATGATTATGACTGATTTATCTCACATAAACCAATATTCTGTAAAAATATGACCGTTCAAGTAATGACCAAAAATAAACCAAGTAAATAAATACTGCCACGTCAGCATCAGAACTTGATTATTAACAGAATTTAAAAGTCATCAGAATATTGCTCATGTACTCGAAAAATGAATGTTTATTCCTGTAATTCTTCACACAAATACTGATATGGGTTCAACAGAACTTAGTCATCAGAACTTCCATCAGAACTTGTCCTCAGAATTTATGCAACTGACACTTAAATTGTTCATCTAAAACAACATTTATCACCACATTAATTTTCAGCATTCATATGGAGTGTATGTGTGTGCAATAAGCTAAATATCAGACAAAGAGTAAAGTCTGTTTCACTTCAGTACATCTTAGAAATAAGGCATAATTAAGAACATTGCTCAAAATCTGTCATTATTCCGAAGTCTACTATAGAATGAGTTCATGCATGAGTCCACCTCAACTGTTTTGTGCTCATTTTATGCATCTTTTAAAATTCCTTTTTACAGTGGCTTCTCAGTGTAAGTGAGTCACGACTGCTTATCAGAATTTATGCTGTTATCAGAGTATTTTTCCAGTAATCAGAGAATGTGAAAAGTCACCAAGAAAATTTTATGTTGCTTTTCTAATGCATATTACTTAATACCAACAATGCACTTGGGTCTTCCCTTCCACATTTTTACTCTAGATCTCAAAGGAGTACTTGATATTTATTTTTTTTATTTTTTTTGTTTTGGTAAGTGAGGCTTATCAGCACTTAGTACATCCATCAGATTTACTAACATCAAAACTTAACAGATAAGAAGCACTATTCTAGTTTTTGACTTAGTAATAAGATATACAAAGTAAACTTTAACTAAGCTCAATATCAGAATTTGCTTGAGTCAAAAGATTTCCACATAAACAATTACTTCAAATATGGGATCTTTAGCATGTTAAAGACTACTAGGTCAGCATATAGCACAGTTATCCCCATTGGATTGAATAGTCACAGAAACATTCATATCACTATCAGAGTTTAGAAATTCACATCAGACAACAATCAGCACTTAGAAAATTTCAATTTAAGCACAGAATACACAAAGATAGTAATATCTGGAAATACTGATCATAAATTCTGATGTATCAGAACATAAACTAAGCAGATTTAGAGAAAGAACCTGAAACCATTCCAAGTTCATTTACCAATCTTATAAAAGTAGCTTCACACAGTGGTTTTGTGAAGATATCTGCTAGTTGTTGATCTGTTGGAACAAAATGCAATTCCACTGTACCTTCATCCACATGTTCCCTTATGAAGTGGTACCTAATGCCGATGTGCTTTGTCATTGAGTGTTGAACTGGATTACCTGTCATAGCAATGGCACTTTGATTATCACAGTAAATAGGGATTTTAGAAAATTCTAACCCATAATCCAGTAACTGATTCTTCATCCAAAGAATCTGTGCACAACAGCTTCCTGCAGCAATGTATTCTGCTTCTACAGTTGATATAGAAATTGACTTCTGTTTCTTGCTAAACCAAGAAACCAATCTGCCTCCAAGAAATTGACAGCTTCCACTTGTGCTTTTCCTGTCAATTTTACATCCTGCAAAATCTGCATCTGAGTAACCTATTAGCTTAAAGTCTGATTCTCTAGGATACCGCAATCCCAGATCAGCTGTACCCTTAAGGTACTTGAAAATTCTTTTCACAGCTATTAAGTGAGGTTCTCTTGGATCTGCTTGAAATCTTGCACAAAGACAGGTAGCATACATGATATCAGGTCTACTTGCAATTAGATAGAGTAGTGAGCCAATCATACATCTGTAATCAGTAATATCTACTGATTTACCAGTATCTTTATCCAATTTTATTGCAGTGGCCATAGGAGTGGATGCACTTGAACAATCTTGCATTCCAAACTTCTTCAACAAATTTCTGGTGTACTTAGATTGACAAATAAAAATTCCTTCTTCATTCTGCTTGACTTGAAGGCCCAGAAAATAGCTAAGTTCTCCCATCATACTCATTTGATATCTTGACTGCATTAGCTTGGCAAACTTCTTACAAAGTCTGTCATTTGTAGAACCAAAAATGATATCATCAACATATATTTGTACCAAAAGTAAGTCCTTTCCATGGTTGAGATAGAACAATATTTTTTCAATAGTCCCTCTGTTAAATCCACTTTCCAGAAGAAACTGAGTTAATGTCTCATACCATGCTCTTGGAGCTTTCTTAAGGCCATAAAGTGCTTTATCAAGTCTGTAGACATGATGAGGTAATTTTGAATCTACAAAACCTGGAGGTTGTTCAACATATACTTCTTCTTCCAATTTTCCATTAAGAAAAGCACTTTTCACATCCATTTGAAAGACTTTAAACTTCTTGTGAGCAGCATAAGCCAAAAATATCCTTATGGCTTCCAATCTAGCAACTGGTGCAACTGTTTCATCATAATCAATTCCCTCATGTTGAGAGTATCCTTTTGCAACCAGCCTTCCTTTATTCCTTGTAATTATTCCATCACTCTCAGTTTTGTTTCTGAACACCCACTTTGTACCAACAACAGATCTGTTCTTTGGTCTTGGCACTAGGGTCCAGACTTTATTTCTTTCAAATTCATTTAACTCTTCCTGCATTGCTTGCACCCAATCAGCATCTTGAAGAGCTTCTTCCACTTTCTTTGGTTCAGTCTGAGAAAGAAAAGAATGATAGAGACATTCATTTGATGTAGCTGTTATAGTTCTGACACCTGCATCAGGATTTCCAATAATTAAGTCAGGTGTATGTGCTTTAGTCCACTTCCTTGAAGATGGAAGGTTATCTCTAGAACTGGATGCTCCCCCATGATCCATGCTGTCCCCATCAACATTTTTTGATGCTCCCCCTGAAATTATGCTCTCTGAGTTGGATCCTTCAGAATTTGAGTTTCCAGAAATATCAGAACATGTGTTTCCAAAATTATCAAAACTTGGCCCATCAGAACTTGATGAATCAGAACTTGAAGAGCCTGTTGTAGAATTTGATGCTTCTTGAGATGTGGTTGGATCTTCAATATGCTCCCCCTGCATAGGTGCATTTTGCTTTGGCGTAGTCACCACGGTTTTAATAACATCAGAGTTTAATCCATCAGAATTTGCAATATCAGGATTAGACTGTCAGGATTTAGACTGTCAGGATTTACAGAATCAGAATTTAAAACTTTATTTTTGAATCTCAGCTGATCATTATCATTGAAATTTTCAAGTCCAGTAATCTGCTTATCATCAAAAGAGACATTGATAGATTTCATGACAACCCTTGTTCTTAAATTGTAGACTCTGAAGGCTTTTGTGAAAAGTGGATATCCAACAAAAATTCCTTCATCAGCTTTTAGATCAAATTTGGATAGTTGTTCAGGATGAGTCTTAAGAACAAAACACTTGCATCTAAATACATGAAAATACTTCAGATTTGGCTTCTTTTTCTTCACCATCTCATATGGTGTCTTTCCATGCTTGTTGATAAGTGTTGCATTCTGAGTAAAACAAGCAGTCTTCACAGCTTCAGCCCAAAAATAGGTTGGTAACTTTGTTTCATCAAGCATAGTTCGTGCAACTTCAATAAGAGTTCTATTCTTTCTTTCAACAACTCCATTTTGTTGTGGAGTTCCAGGAGCAGAGAATTCCTGCTTTATTCCATGGTTTTTGCAGAACTCTTCCATAATCAAATTCTTGAACTCAGTGCCATTATCACTCCTTATGATTTTCACAGAGTCTTTGACCAATTTATCCAGTTGTTTGACATGATCAATCAAGATAGATACAGTTTCACTTTTTTGTGCAAGTAATACACCCATGTGTATCTGGTGAACTCATCCACTATGACCATAGCATATTTCTTCTTTGCAATAGAGATGACATTCATTGGACCAAATAGATCAACATGTAGTAGGTGATAAGGCTCAAGAATTGAAGATTCTGTCTTGCTCTTGAATGAAGATTTTCTTTGTTTTGCCTTATGACATGAATCACAAAGGCCATCAGGAGCAAATACTGATTTCGGCAGTCCTCTCACAAGATCTTTCTTGACTAGATCATTTATATTGTTGAAATTTAAATGAGAGAGTTTCTTATGCCAATTCCAGCTTTCTTCAATTGATGCTCTACTTAACAGACAGATTGCAGAACCATCAGTACTTGCTGAAAGCTTGGCTTCATAAATGTTACCATGCCTTTATCCTTTCAGAATAACTTTGCCTGTAGATTTGCTTACAACTTCACAGTGATCTTCAAAGAAATCCACATGATAACCTCTGTCACAGATTTGACTAACACTCAACAAATTGTGTTTAAGTCCTGAGACAAGAGCTACTTCTTCAATGATGACATTCCCAAAATTGATATTACCATATCCCAGAGTTTTTCCAATGTAGTCATCTCCATAAGAAACACCTGGGCCAGCTTTCTCCACAAAGTCTGATAGCAGGGCTTTATTTCCAGTCATATGTCCTGAACATCCACTTTCCAGAACTAGGATGTTTATCCTGTTACCCTGCAATCACAAAGACCACTAATGATTAGTTTTAAGGACCCAGACTTGCTTGGATCCTTTGGCCTTATTAAGTTTGTTAACATTTGCAGCGGATTTAGTATCAGAATTTATGTTAACAGTTTTCTTATCAGAATTTATAATATCAGACTTTGCATCAAAACTTACACTAGAAGGAATAATACTCACTTTCTTTAAAGAAGGTTTTATTTGATAATAATCATAGTACAAACTATGATATCCCTTATAAGTATAAATGGAATGCCATAAACTACCACAATGAAAATAAGGATTTTGTGGCCTATATCTAACAAACTGACTCTTAACTCCTGACTTTGAAGGTAAGGAGTTTATGTTCTTATTCTTCCTGCAAAAAGAAGCCAGATGGTTAGAATTTCCACAGTTATAGCATTTCTTTCTAGACGCATTAGGAACAGGCTTATAATCATTGTTTTATTCACACCTTCCTTTCCATTCCTATTTTTCCTAGGTGGCTTTACCTTGTTTACATTCTTAACATCTTTCAGCTTATGCTTAAGCTACTTCTTAGTCATTAAGCCTATGTTAACTTCAGTTGGCTTATCCTATTTTGATTTGTCAGAAGTTAATTTCTCTTTAACTTCTGATTTATCAATATCAGACTTTACAGCTACAAACTTAACAGTATTTACCTTTGGCTTTTGTTTAACAACTATAGGCTCAATTTCCAAAGTTCCTTTATCATTCTTATCATCTCCATAACCTAAACCCTTTTTCCAGTTTCCACTACTTAACAAATTCTGAGTTGTTCTGCCAGAGTTAGTCCAAGTCCTGATAATCTCTCTTTCCTTTTCTAACTCAGTTTTTAGAGA
The DNA here is from genome assembly GCF_009905375.1 of Apium graveolens. NCBI lineage: Eukaryota > Viridiplantae > Streptophyta > Magnoliopsida > Apiales > Apiaceae > Apium > Apium graveolens. The sequence continues at coordinate 36,840,967 of NC_133656.1, read as the reverse complement.
TTCATTCATTTTAAGTACTTCATCCCTAATATAAAAGGCATCATCTCTACCTTTCTGAGCTTGATGGAACATGCTAACTCTTTTTCTAAATAACCATTCCTCTTTTTATAAGCAAGATTTTCAGAAGTTAATCTTTCACATGTTAAAGTTTGATCTCTATAACTAATGAACATGGTTTTAAGATATCTTCTCAACTCAGTACTATCATCAGTATGAAAGGCATAAGTAGTTTGAGGTACCTTTAACTCAGCAGCATAACTGCTATCAGCATTTGCCATTAAGGCATAGTTCACCTCACTTTCAGAATTTGAAGTGTATGTCCAGCTTTTCTTCTTTGTGACAAGTGCCTTGCCTTTGTCACTCTTCACTTTCTTGCAATCAGGAGATATATGGCCTTTCTCACCACAGTTATAGCATTTGACATTCGAGTAATCTCCTATGTCAGACTTTCCTCCTTTGCCTTCAGATTTTCTGAAACCCTTCTTATCAGAACTTGCACCTTTCCTGGAAAATTTCTTTCCCTTTCTGAATTTCCTGTATGCAATCCTTGTGATTCCTTTCACCATAAGAGCACACAGCTTCATCATCTCTTCATCAGGATCCATCTCAGGTAAGCTTTCAGTTTCTGAGTCATCATCACTATCAGAACTTGATGACTCAGTATTAGACTTTGTGATGAGAGCTTTTCCCTTGCCTTTTCTTGAGGCAGCTACTTTAGGGGATTCCTCCTCAGCCTTAAGAGCAATTGTCCTTGACTTTCTCCCATTCCTCTTGCTTCTTTGATCCATCTCAAGTTCATGAGTCTTGAGCATACCATATATTTCATCAAGAGTAGTTTCATCAAGAGCATAATTGTCTCTTATAGTTGTGGCCTTCAAATCCCAACTTTCAGGAAGAGCTAAAAGGAATTTGAGATTTGAATATTCAAGTTCATGTTCCTTGTCCACCAGTGACAGATCATTCAAGAGTTTGACAAATCTATCATATAATCCAGTTAATGACTCATCAGGTTTTGAGTCAAAGTGCTCATACTCTTGAGTGAGTATAGTCCCCATGTTCTTCTTAATTGCATCAGTTCCCTGACATCTTATTTCCAAGGCATCCCATATCTCCTTTGCAGTCTTACAGTTGATTACCATGTTTGAAATGACATTATCAATGGTACTATGCAGCAAATGTCGTACATGCATCCTTAGCAATAAATGAGATATCTTCAGCTGTATACTCACTTTTCTCCTTTGGTACTGTCTGTGCTGGCTGATCTGCAACTACAACAGAGAGCTTGGTTGGCTTATCTGGTCCTTCATTGATTTTGTCAAGGTATTCTGGATCTGTAGCTTTCAGAAACATAGACATCCTCACCTTCTATATGGGATATTCAGATGGTTTCAGTATGGGAACCCTAATAGTCTCATATCGATTATGGATTTGAGTCTTTGGAGGTTCTTCAGTTTTGGTGGGCTTGGTTGGACTTTGTGTTTCTTCAGACATGATTGATTTTGGATCTTAAACTGTTTATGTGTTAACAGATTGCTCTGATACCACTTGTTAGGTCACACACACTGTAGAAGGGGGTTGAATACAGTGTTTAGCACAATCAAATCGAATTAAGAACACAAGTAACTGAACACAGATTTTATTCAACACAATAAACTCTATTACAATATGGAACTGTCCTCTCTCAGTGATGAACAAATTATCACGAGAGCTGCTAGGGTTACATTGAATAATATTTTCGATAATGATAACACATATAGTGTAAACCCTATACCTGTGTTTATATATTACACAGTTACAAGATAATCTTCTAATTGATATCGAATACAATTATGCATCCTAATATATATCAATCAGTTATCTTTTCTTCCAAGTATTCTATTCTTCATAGAATTCTTCTTCATGCATATCTCTTCTTGTATTTGTCTTGATCTTCTTTCCTTTCAATCAGCCGCCTTCCTTATCTGAAAGTCTCCTTAAGTCCTGATATTATCTCCTGATAAATATCTCCTGATAACTTAAGTTCGGATAACTTAAGTTCTGATATCTTAAGTTCTGACTTCAGTATAAGTACTGATTTCCAGTTAAGTACTGATTTGTCATGTTAAGTAAGATCTGAAAACTAAATACAAATCATATTAGACAAGACATCACAAATATATCTAACAGACTTACCGAGAACTCACTCGAGAAGTCTTAAAATGACTTGTCAATAAGTCAATTAGACTTATCGAGAACTCAGTTCTTTATATACTTTTGATCAATTTGATTCTGCCTTGTGTTAATTTTACATATTAAAGATGTAAATTAACAACTAAGCAGTTTTCTTAGAATTTGAAAAATTTCAAGCTGAAATTTTTTATTTTTGAAATATAAATATGCAGAGATTTCTGAATTATTTAAAATTCATATATCAGTTAATTTCCAATTAAATCAAAATAATGTTGATTTATTAGAAATTAATCTGCTGCAACACATTAGCTGAGTTCTTACCTTAGGATGAAGAATTAAGCATTCCAATTTTACCTAAAAGTCTAGTGAAAATTGCTTCATCCAAAGGTTTAGTAAAAATGTCAGCTAATTGTTTTTCTGTTGGAACAAAGATAAGCTCAATGGTACCATTTGTAGCATGTTCTCTAATAAAATGGTACCTTACATCAATGTGCTTTGTTCTAGAATGATTAACTTGATTAGCCATTATAGATATAGCACTAGTATTGTCACACATAATTGGAATTTTGTGTAACAGTAGGCCATAGTCCATTAGCTGATTTTTAATCCAAAGCACTTGAGCACAACAACTTCCTGCAACTATGTATTCAGCTTCTGCTATAGAAGTTGACACATATTGTTATTTCTTGCTATACCAGGATATAAGTCTTTGTCCAAGAAACTAACAGCTACCACTTGTGCTCTTTCTGTCAACCCTGCATCTAGCAAAATCAGCATCTGTGTAGCCAACAGCTTCAAAACCAGTTCCCCTAGGATACCACAATCCCAAGTTTGGAGTCCCCTTCAAGTATTTGAAAATCCTCTTTATAGCCATCAAATGTGATTCTTTTGGATTTGCTTGAAATCTTGCACACAGACATGTAGCCAATATGATGTATGTTCTATTTGCAGTTAAGTAAATCAATGATCCAATCATCCCTTTATAACTTGAAATATCTACACTTTTGCCCTTCTTATCTTCATCCAAATTTTTTGTTGTAGACATAGGTGTAGATGCAGGTGAACAATCAACCATACCAAACTTTTTCAATAAATCCTTGACATACTTAGTTTGGCTGATAAAGATTCCATCACTTCTTTGACTGACTTATAGTCCAAGAAAGTAACATAATTCCCTCATCATACTCATTTCACATTCACTCTGCATAAGCTTGGAGAATCTTTGGCAAAGCTTTTAATTTAGAGCCAAAGATGATATCATCCACATAAATTTGAACTAGGATCATATCATCACTATATTTCTTGTAGAAGAGAGTTTTGTCTATAGTCCCTCTAGTAAAACCATGCTTATGTAGGAATTCTGACAATTTATCATACCAAGCTCTAGGTGCCTGCTTTAGTCCATATAGAGCCTTGAGTAACTTGTACACAAAATTTGGAAATTCTGGATCTTCAAAGCCAGGTGGTTGTTGCACATGCACTTCTTCTTCTAACTCACCATTTAGGAAGGCACTCTTAACATCCATTTGATACACTTTGAAATTTGAATGTGCAGCAAATGCTAGAAAGATTCTTATTGCTTCAAGTCTTGTAACTGGAGCAAAAGTTTCATCATAATCAATTCCTTCCTCCTGTGAGTAGCCTTTTGCAACCAACCTTGCTTTTTTCCTGGTAACTACACCATTTTCATCATCTTGTTCATGAACACCCATTTTGTTCCAATTAAACTTCTATTCTTTGGTACAGGAACTAGCTCCCAAACTATGTTCCTTTCAAACTGATTAAGCTCTTCTTGCATTGCAGATTTCCAATCAGGATCCATTAGAGCTTCTTCAGTTTTCTTGGGCTCTACTTGAGACAGAAAGCATACATGTAGGCATTCATTAGCAGTTGCACTTCTAGTTCTCACACCAGCAATAGGATCACCAATAATTGCTTCTCTAGTGTGACTTCTATCCCACTTCCATGTGTGAGTTTGTTGACTTGTGCCTTCATCTTTTGTATGACTTGTAGATCATTCTTCTCTTTCTTCCCCTGAGTTTGTGATATCAAATTCAGGTATTTGACACGAGCTTCCATTCTCATGATTTTCCTGTTCAGTAGTCTCTTCAGTTAACATTTGTTGTGTACTAACTTCATCTTCACCATCAGAATCACTGTCAATATCGAGGTTTTCAAATGCAAGAGCTTCAGCTTCATTTTCATCAAGGCATTCCAATCCTGGACACTTGTCATCATCAAAAGTCACACATGTGCTTTCCATAATATTCTTTTGATCAATCACATAGACCTTGTAGGCAGTCCTCTCCAATAAATATCCCAGAAAAATTGCTTCAAAAACCTTTGAGTCAATTTTTCCCACATATTCAGAGTTGTCTTTTAAAATGTAACACTTGCTTCCAAACACATGAGGATGCTTTAAAGTAGGCTTTCTCTTAGACATGAGTGAGTAAGGTGATTTTCCATGAGCCTTGTTAATGAGGTATTTGTTTTGAGTATAGCATGTAGTGTTAACAGCCTCTTCCCAAAAACTTGTTGGCAACTTGGCATCTTGCACCATTGTTCTAGCAGCTTCAACTAATGTTCTGTTCTTTCTTTCAACTACTCCATTTTGTTGAGGTGTTCTAGCTGCTGAGAATTCTTGAACAATGCCTTTGTTTTTACAGAATTCACTCAATGTTGCATTCCTGAATTCTGTTCCATTATCACTTCTCATCCTTTTTACATAATTATGATCTTCAGCCTATTTTTCTATCTTCTTGATGTGCTCAATTATGATGTGTGGAGTCTCATCTTTAGAGTGCATAAATTCTACCTAAGTGTATCTTGAGAAATCATCCACCATCATAAGTGCATATCTGTTCCTTGAAATTGATAAGATATTTACTGGCCCAAACAAGTACATGTGAATAAGCTGCAATGGTGCACTTATAGAGTTCATAGTTTTTGACTTGTGACTTGATCTTTTCATTTTTCCTTTATGACAAGCTTCACAAACTTCAACTTGAGCAAACTCCAGATTAGGCATGTCTCTTACTAACTCCTTTTTGACTAAGGTGTTGATTGCTTTGAAATTCAAGTGAGACAACTTTTTATGTCATAGCTTGCTTTGTTCTTCTGATGCCTTGGTGTAGAAGCAAGAATACCATCCTTATTTGTTGAGTCCAAGTCTGCAATAAACAAGCTTCCTTTTCTTGCTCCTTTTAGAGCAACTTTACCAGTTTTCTTGCTGATAAAAGTGCCTTCTTCTTTGTTGAATAAAACCTCAAAACCTTTGTCTGCAAATTGGCTAACACTGAGAAGATTCACTTCAAGACCAGCTACCAGTGCTACATCATCAATGACAACATTTCCAGAAATAATCTTTCCATATCCAATTATGAATCCTTTGCTGTTGTCTCCAAAGGTCACCAAAGGGTCAGCCTTCTCCTCAAACTGTGATAACAGGGCTTTATCACCTGTCATATATCTGGAACACCCACTTTCTATGATCCATATGACCTTCTTCATTTTGCCCTGTACATAATGAGTTTTAAGTGTGTTTAGCAACCCAAGAAGTGTTGGGTACTTTCTTCTTGTTGACTGGTTTAGCAGAAGTAGAATGAGTTGTTTCAGATAAAATAGAGTTCATTGACTGTTGTGCATTTTCCCTATTTGTTGTAGACCTAATTTTTGTTTCTTTAAGGTCTACTCTCAGCTTGTGACAACTTTTAATTACTTTCAAGTTGTAAGGGATGCAATCAAACTTCACAGAATGAGTAGGGATCATTTGCATCTGCTTCATTGTATTTACAAGCTCCTTCAACTGGCTTACTAACAATTTTTTTACAAAGGCGAGTTATATGATTCACAAAGCCACATTTCTCACATTTATTTCTTAGAGCATCTGCAACATAATCAAAATTGTTTCTTTTGTTTATCCCAATTTTCCCATTTCTATTTTTATTCTTCTTTCTTGCATCTTCAGTTTTGGTTTCTTTGACAAGTGTTTTGGAGCCTTGGTTGTTCATGATCTTCTCTTCAGTTTTGAAAGATTGAGTTGCTTTTGTATTTTTCTTTTCATTATCTGCATCAACAATTTTGTGCTTTATAATCAACTCTTCTTCACTGAAGTTAACTTCACATGCCTTGAACATTGGTGAAACAACCTTTTTCAGCATTGCTGGAATATTTTCATTTTCTGTTGTTTTTCCTTTGTCACCTATATCTTTCTTTTTGTTGTTCAAGGCATCATAATCAATACCAATAACAATATTTTTTCATGGCTTGTTTTTCTCATGATATTGTCCAACCAACTCAGATGCATTCTTAAAGGACTTCAACTTCACTTCATTCTTTTCCAAATTCTCCCTTAGCACTACTTCAATTTCACTTGCATACTTAAGCTTGTTCTTAAGATATGCATTTTCTTGTCTTACAGATTCAATCTCTACCAACAATAATTCACCTTCTTGTTTCACATTTTCAAGCTTCTCATTTATCTTTGTTAGTCTGTTAACTTCTTTATTAGCAGCAACCATACTTGTATGAATGTGAAACATTTCTGTGCTCATCTTTTTTACAGTTTCGTTATATTGACTCACATTTAAATCAATATTGGTGAGAGTTGGTACATGTGATTTTGATGAGGATGATTCTCCTTCCTCAAAGGCCATGAGTGTGTAATTTCTAACTTCCTCATCTTCATCATTATCAGACTCATCCCAACTTTTTCCCTCTGCAATATAAGCTTTGATTTACTGTTTCTTCAGAAGAGCTTCATACTTCACTTCCAATTCAAGATAAGCTTTGTCTTTCTTTACTTTCTTGGGTTTCCTGCATTCTTTAGCAAAATGGCCTATTTCATCACAGTTGAACCACCTTATCTTTGATCTGTCAACATATCCAGTTTTGTAGCCATTTTTGTTGTCAGATGTGTACTTCCCTTTTCCTTTCCAATTGTTGTCTTTGTTGAATGATTGTCCTTTACCCTTGAAGAATCTTGGCTTCTTTACTCTAATATTAGAGAACTTTATTTCCAGATAAGCCATTGATTGATCAAGTTCATCAAGTTCATCTAGGGTGTAGAACTCATCTTCTTCCAATTCCAGAATGACTTGTTCCTGTGAATCATTGTTTCTTTGCTCACTTGTTGAAGCAACTGCAGTCTGGAATCTTGGATCATCATTAGAGGTCTGGCTTTCATTGAAAATTAGAGCACTTGAACCATCTATAACATGCCCTTGACCAGTTCTCAATGATTTTCTTTGAATCATTTCTAGTTCATAAGTTTTTAGAGTTCCATATAGAACTTCTAGTGTTATTCTGCTCAAGTCTCTCCCTTCTCTGATTGCTGAAATTTTATGTTCCAAATGGCCAGGGAGTGTAAGAAAAAACTTCAAGTTCACTTCTTCAGCTTCATAGTATTTTTCATGCAGCTGCAAGTCATTTATCAGCTTGTTAAAGCTTTCAAACACATCAGTGATGCTTTCTTTTGGCTTATCCATGAAACCCTCATATTGTGAAATCAGTATCCTTCGTTAATTAGATCTAACTTCCTCAGTTCCTTAACATAGTATTTTAATCTTTTTCCAGATCTGCTTAGCAGTGTCACAGTTGACAATGTTGTTGTACATTACATTGCCAAGTGACTCTATCAATATCAGCTGTAAGCCACTATCCAGGAAAACTTTTTCTTTCTCAGGCTCAGTGTACTCAGAAGGGTCTTTTGGAGCATATTGAGCTGGAATGACCATATCACCATCTGTAGATTCCTCAACTCTAACCATATGAGTGAAGGGCCCATTTTTGAGAATCTGAATGTATAGTGGATTGGCCATCCTGATAAACAACATTTTCTTTTTCCAAAGAGTGTAATTAGCTTTGTCAAAAGTAGGAATTTTGATGCTACTGATTTTCTGTGTATTCATTCTTCCAAGATCTTGAATCTATTTACTTTCAGATTTTACACTAATACCACTTGTTAGGTAATGAATTACACACAGGGGGGTGAATGTGCTTTTGTGTTTTTATGCTTTTCTTGAAATATTTATGGTTTGAATAAAGTAAATGTAAATCTTGTAGTGATATAAGTTAATATTGAAATTAAACAAGCAATAACAGTGAACACAGACCTTTCAAAACTCACTTAATTTTATATTAAGATTAAGAATGTTTTGCTACAAAATTTCTAGGCTCTTTGTTGATAAAGAGCTTAGCTTCTTCCTTAAGAGAATACAAGATATTCTTGTCTAAATTCTTACAACTAACAAAGGACCAGTGTTAACTTTATATCACAGTTAACTACTGGTTTACACAGTCTATAATAAGAGATGTTATTCACTTTAGTAAACTGTCTCTTATCATTTCCATTTTAGGAAAAGTATATCTTCCATTTTTGGCTTAGCATATCTTTGCATACTGTGTTAACTTTGATCTTCCTTTGTCAGTTAATCTTCACCCTTGATCTTGCACATTCTTCAAGCTTCTTTTTGTAGACTTGTCAATCCAACTAGTTGGATTGTTTGTTGATTGTTAATCTTGGATATTGAACTAGTCTGCAATTTGTACTTTGAGATTTTACCTCGAGATCTCCAATTAGGCATATAGAGGACTTGACATCTCGATAAGTATATTGGCTTATCGACATCTCTAATCACTCTATTGTTGATTTGACTTGTAGAGGTCTCTGAGTTCTCTATAAGATAATTTGGCTTGTCGAGATCTCTCCACTTCATGTCTTCACTTTGGCTTATCGATATCTCTGCGTTTTCTAGTGACTTATTGACTTGTCGATAACTCAAAGTTCTCTAGTCAAATTTTACTTGTCAATAACTCAGAGTTCCCTAGTGAATTTGACTTGTCGATAACTCTGAGTTCTTTAGTGAAGAAATGACTTGTCGATATCTCCAATCCTCATGTCTTCAATTTGGCTTGTCGATATCTCAGAATTCTCTAGTACCTTTCTTGAGCTCTCTATAAGTCATTCTGGAGTTCTCAAATGACTTCTCTATAACACTAAATCTGTGAATTGTAGAGATCTTGACTTAGAACATTTTTCTCAAAACAGATTTATTCAACTCCAAGCTTCTTCATAATTCTTCTGAGGCATGATCTTCTTGATCTCCGTCTTGCTGAAATTGAGGGCTTGCGACCTTTACGGACCTCAAGGTGATGGCGTTCACCTATTCATTAACTTCCCTCTTGCCTGGATTGGCTTCTGTATCACTAGGAAGCATTCCTGATGGTCGATTCAATAAAGCATTGGCAATCTTCCCAATTTGATTCTCCAGAGTCTTGATAAAAACTGCTTGGCACTTGCACGTGAGCCTCAACTCCTCCAATTCAGATTTTTCATTAGACTGACTTATACTTTTATACGGTAGTTGCTGAAGTTGGAGTGGTTGTCTTGGTGCATATTGCGGTTGCTGAAAACCAGGAGGGTTGAATTGCTTTGTTGCATACTACTGATAAGGTTGTTGCACCACATTCTGAGTGTTGCTTTAGCTGAAGTTATGATGATTCCAGTTGTTAGGATGATAAGTGGCAGAAACTGGTTGCTGCGACCTCTGAAAGTTGCTCACAAACTAAGTTGATTCACTAGATATAGCACAATGCTTCGTCGCATGCGGACCTGTACACAGCTCACAAACACCGATTATCTGATTAACACCATAGTTAGCCAGAGAATCGATCTTCATTGACAACGCCTTTAGTTGGCCAGTGATAGCCGTAGTTGTATCCACTTCAAGAACTCCTGCTACATTGCCCTGTGGCAATCTCTGAGTTGGATACTGATATTCATTAGCAGCCATCAGTTCAATTAGCTCATAAGCTTCCTTATAGCTCTTTGCCCATAATGCTCCACCTGATGTTGCATCAAGCATGGGTCTTGACCGTGCTCCCAAACCATTGTAAAAAAAATTGATGATCATCCAATCAGGCATGTCATAATGAGGACACTTACTAACCATCTCCTTGTAGCGCTCCCAAGCTTCACATAGAGTTTCTCCTGATTGTTGCGCAAACTGAGTAAGAGCATTCCTGAGTGCGGTTGTCTTCGCCATAGGGAAGAATTTAGTAAAAAACTTCTGAGCAAGATAGAGAGAATGGGAACAGTCTCAGTTTCACCGCATCCTCAGAAATATCATTGAACCTGAAGGTGTCGCAGATCTCTATGAAATCCCTGATGTGCATATTTGGATCTTCCGTTGGAGCACCCCCAAACTGAACTGAATTATGTACCATCTAAATTATTCCAGGCTTGATCTCAAAATTATTAGCTGTGATAGCTGGCCTGACAATGCTAAATTCAATGTCATTGATCTTGGGTTGAGAAAAATCCATCAACACTTTCGTTGGTGCTGCTGGATCTCCCATTGTAATGAGTACCTGAAATATAACAAGTAAACCGTGAAAGTAAAAGAGTCTGAGTCAGTGAACTTTAACGACCACTGATGACAAGCACATAAACTAAAAATTAACACCGAGTCCCCGGAAGCGGCGCCAACAACTTGTTAAGACGAAAACACGCGTTAATATTCACGCAAGTATACGCGATCACAAGTAATATAGAATTAATTCTAGTTCGTTCCAACAGAGAATGGTTTAGATTAATTTCAATCAATGCACTTATGCAACAATGGTATGGTTATTATTCAATGCTAAGACGAATAACAAATTGGGTTTTGATTAAACTAAGATATTATACTAAATAGCACTAACTAAGAGAATTGAGGTTGAATTACTTATATGAGACAAACATGGGATTCTAACTTCATTACTACTTCATTCAAAGTCATTGTTCTCAATCTTGGCATGTAATGGTGATGACAACTAATCAGATAACACGAAACTAGTAAATGCCAACTTTCGTTGTACGAATACCCTACTACCAGACATCCAAAAAAGAGATAGAAGCTGAATAGACACCAAATATATTGAGACCCTATATGTCTATAGAATTTGACAACATAAAGGTTTAATGCACAAGTTATCTATCGCGATTACATAGGGCAAGTAAGATGGTTAAAATTACCTACGAATTATTCATAACAATTATACATGAACCTATGCTAGCATGGCAAGTTCTAAACCTCTATATTCACTTTCTCTTCAATAGAGATTAACAAGATATCTTATATGTTATCAACGCACATAAGACGAATAAGCACAACTAATACTAGGATATTAATCAATCACCGCACACCAAGAAATCAAAACAATTAACTATAAAAATCCATAAGTAAATTCATTGGAACCCCACAATAACGATTAGTTCGTAATCGAACTCATCGTCACCATGGGTTCCAAAAAAAATATGATATAAAACAATATAAGAGTATTAGAGTTCAAAGACAAATTGAAAGCAAGCATTTGAAGTAAAACTATAATGAAGAATACGAAAGTCTTCTTCTCCGTAACCGTCCCGTGCTCTCTAGGTCTTCTTATTGCTCTCCCCGGTCTCCTTGTTGTTAAAAACGTTTTATTATAGGTATATATAGGCTTCAGGATCAGCAGGGCTTCAAATCTCTCAAAAATCAAGTCAAAATAAGATTCTGCTGATCACGACCCGCGCGGCCGCCCCGCCTTGCCCGGGCGCGGTGTGTAATAACCCCAATTTTTGGAATTTTTGAAACCCTTATGAATAGTGTTTTGCTGATTATGCTGAATAAGAAAACTTTTCATGCCACACTATGTAGGGGTTCTGTTATTGATATTCTGAGATTTTATTAGTACTCTATATGGTATATAAGTGTATGTAAAGATCGTCAGAATCTAATTCCGAACACTTTGATTTTTTCCCAGAAATCCACTAGATACAGAAAGAATTGAGTATAAGGTAACAGGATAAAAAGGATTTAAATTAAAGGATTATAAGAAAGGATCAAAAAAGGAATATAATGTATTGAGAAAGGTTAAGGAAACCCAAGTAATAAGATCCCGGGTATGATCCCTCAAACGAGAAACGAGAACGAAAGTTAAGCGAACCGTATAACAGATCAGCGGTCATTAGGCAAACAATTAGGAGTTAATCAAGGAGGTTAGGGATGATGAGGTCATCCAACCAATAAGAAGAGGGCAAGTGAGGGAGGATGACATCACAAGGTGACATAAGCATGACAAGTGGGAAGGATTGGTTGGTTGATTGTGAGCCACACATTTTTCACCATGGTAAAAATTTAATTTATTTCCAAGACAAAAGGAAGCAACCAACCAACAAATATCATAACACAAATACAAATTGAAAGTTGACTTTCCCATTTCAAGAAGAAAGCTCTCGGCTAAAACAAACCCATCAACTTCAAACTGCCATATCTCCTCCAATACTCACTCAAATGTTGTGTTCTATAGCTCGTTGGAAAGGTATTGAGATGGAATACAACTCTTGTTCACAAGTCTCTTCCAAATAAGCAAGGTAAGACCCTAATTTGTACAGTTCTTTAAATAGGACCTTTAGAAACTTCAAAGCCTAACTTTGTGTTCTTGATTTCTTTGGAAACATCAAGCTTGTAGGAGGCTCCCTAAGGCTTCCTAGCAACTTAACACCTCCCAAGGAAGGTATAAACTTCAAAACCTAGCCTTTAATTTGATTATTAGTGAGTTTGATGGTTAGTTTTCTAAATGAGAAGCATGGTCTTTGATTATTAGTAGTTTGATTTAAATTTGGAGTGATTTGGTGAATGAATCTTATTATAGTTAATAGAACTTGATTGTGGTTGTTTGAGATGAAGAATCTGGAGAATAAGGACTGGTATAGTATTATTTAGTTGAGATTTTGATGTGTTAATGATTGGGGGTTGTTTGGTAAGGTTTTGGTGTAGTGAGAAAATTGGTAATCGCGTAAACATAGCCGTCGTAATGCCCGATTTATCCTAGACTGTTTTTGTACATAACATCAGGACCCGAGAACTCACTGTTAGGTTTTGACCATTGCCATGACTAGATAGTTCATGTTACGAGCTTCGTTTTGATATGTGGTTCGTTTGATTCCGATGTACGGTTTAGGAGAAACGGCCGTTTTAAGTAACGACATTTCGCGAACGAACTATTACCCCTCGCCTTACTTTGAAATCTAGGTTAAATACCTAAAAGGACTAATTGGAGTATGAAACAATTATGTAAAGTGGATTAGGCAGTTGGTAAGGCACTCGCGAAAGAATCGCCTTAAAACTCATAATGGTTAATTTATTAAAAATGGTGGAGCCGAGGGTACTCGAGCGACTTAAGTAAATCATTAAGTGCGAAAGCGAGCGTAGGACTCTAAATGGTTTAAGTCTAGTTTCTTAAGCGACCGGGGTTTAATTCCGACTTATGTTGTTGTTCATAGGTTATCGGACCCACTCTAAGCTTAAGTCTATCCGGGAGCACTCAGGCAAGTTTTCTACCCGTTATACTGTTGTTGTGATGTATATATGTATATGCATTATCTTGTGATAAGTGCATGATTGTTATTAGCAAAGTCTTGCGATATATTGGAGCATGTGATATGATATATATATGCATGTCTGTTTCGTAATCTTGATATATATCTGTTGGTTTAAAAGCTTATTAGTTGCATAATACCTATGCTAGAGATAAACAGTAGTTGCGTATACCCTGAGGATAGGGGACCCAAAGGTGAACCCTTTTCTAAAACCGGGAGTAGATTTTCCCGAGTATATGATATATATATATATAGTTATATATATATATTGATATAGTTTTCAAAACTATAAATCGAATAAGGTTTATTCGATAACCTTATATTATTTAATGAATATTATTTTGAATATTCATTCGAGGGCTTATGACTCCGTTTATTTTATTAATGAATATTATTTTGAATATTCATTCGAGAGCTTATGACTCCGTTTATTTTATTAATGAATATTATTTTGAATATTCATTCGAGGGCTTATGACTCCGCTTATTTTATTAAATAATATTCTTTATTTTGTTAAAGAATAATGTTTCGATAATCAAACTTATTTTCGATTATTCAAATAAAGATTATACTTTCGTATAAGTATATCTTGGGTTATTTAATATCCATTTCAAGTATGAGTTTTAAAACTTCTACTTCAATTATTTTGATAAAGATTATTCTTTATGGGAATATTATTTAAATAATAATATTCAGATATTTTCTAAATATATTGGGACTGATTTATTTTATTAAATCAGCAGTACTCCAAACATTCTTAAAAATGTTTTCGAGTCTTCAAAATGATTTCTAAAAGTTAGGGCGGATCCCAAAAACTCATTCTTTTATATTTAAGATCCTCCTTTCAAAGGGGATTTAAATACTCGCTCAAAACCTGGGGGATCCGGCTCTGTGGTGTATTTTACATTCGCAACGTGGTTGCTGTTTTGAGAAATCAATTTGATTACTTGCCCAACGTTCGGGAAGTAAGTCCATCTAATTGAGTCGGCATAAGCGACAGGCCGGGGTACGGTCTATCAAAGTGTAAGTGGCTAGGTGGCAGTCCATCAACGCGTAAGAGGTCGGGTGGCGGTCCAGCACAAGGTCCTTATGTGGCCAGGGTGATGACCGGTGGGGGATTCATCCATCTACTAGTAGAAAAGGTTACTTATTGGTATCTTTGCCTGATCAGCAATATATCAGGTTTATGCCAAGATTTTCTCCTTTCCAAATTTATTGGATATTGCAACTCTGTTTATAATTTTCATAACAGAGGTTTTCAAGGAGTGTATGAAATGTATATATATAGGTGTATATATATATATCGGGACTTAATAAAGTATCTCGTAACTTCATTATTTATAATGATATTTCAAAGATTGAATCTATTCAAATCTTGTCTTGTAGTCTCATCTATGTGATGAACTTTCGAATCTAATTATAACTTTAACGGTGGTAGTTCAAGTAGTATTCGGAAAAGATATAAGTATATTGGAGTATCTTATAACTTCATCTTTTAAACTTATATCTAGTAAATGATTATCTTATGCATGACAAAGATTTTCAGAAAAACGTTGAGACAAGGTTAGATATATGAGATCACCTTGCAACGATATTTTGATATAGTTATACACTGGAACCCTGTGTGTATTATGCATGGAAGAGGACTTCCAATATTTTGAAAAGTATATACGTATATATACTGAATATTTTGCGACTTCATCGCATTAAGATATCAAACTTGGTTCATTTTTTTTGACCGAGGCTTTCATGAGTACTATGAGAATGCTCATATATTGTTAATTATTATACATATTATTTCGGTGGGCTTGTTGCTCACCCTTGCTTTCTTCTTTCATCACACAACAACAGATAGAAAAGATGAACAGGACCAAGCTCCCAATTCGCGAGCGGATAGGAAACGTTCTGCAGTTTCCGATAGGCGTTGATGTCGCTGTAGCTGAGGTAAAAGCTACCAATAGGCTAGGCTTTCAACTTTTGATGTACCATACTTATGTATCTTTATCAACTGTAATAATGGCAAAGAAATGTAAATTTATTCAGAAACCCTTTTAAGGTGTAATGGCATATAATTTTGGAATAAAATGACTCGTGTTACTTTTGGATATTCATCTCTGAGACTATAACTTGTGGTGTGTGTTTATTGTGGGGTCACAGTACAGAGTAGTTGATTGTTTATTAAGATTGGGTGTTATTAAGGGAAATGGAACTCGTGACAACCCGGATCCCCGACCCCGGATTTGGGGGTGTTACAGAAATGGTATCAGAGCCAAGCGTTATAAACCTCAGAGATGATATGACGTTTAAGATAATAAGTTCACTAAGATAATAAGAACTCTTGCCAAGTTCATAGTCGGGCTACCTAACGTAGCACCGACAGTTAAAACCCTTATGGGAAACCTTATAAATATCGTGATAGAAGCGTAGTTCGTTATTGTATATAGTAGCGGGACTCCGAACCCTGAGGATGAGGAGCAACAACGCGATGATGTTTTATTAGTTATTGGAGATCAGATTGTGGATCCAATAGAGCGTCCTAACTCAGGACCGGATGATGTTCATATTGAGGATGTAGCAGTTGAGGATGCTGTCCTAGAAGGGATTGTTGCTGAGGAGGATCCCGTGGAGGATCCTGACAAGAATGAATAAAGGACCACTGAGGAATTGATGACTATGGTTAGGGCAACTCCCAGAGGTAGGATTGGCCGGTCACTACCAGAGGTTCGTTCAAGTTTGTAAAGATAGTAGCCCCTTTAACGCGACTTACTCGTAAGGCTGAGAAGTTTGAATGGACAGAGAAACGCGAGAATAGCTTTCAAGAACTGAAGCAAAGATTGGTGATGGCCCCTATGTTGGCATTGCCGTATGGAAAAAGGAGATTTTGTGATGTGTAGTGACGCTTCGCATAAGGAATTAGGGTGCTTCTTATACAGCACAACAAGGTAATCGCGTACGCGTCAAGAAAATTAAGGGAATATAAAATTCGATATCCCCACCCATGAGCTTGGGTTCGTGGCAATAGTTTTTCCCTAAAGATTGGAGGCACTACTTGTATGGAGAGAAGTGCGAGAATTACCTAAGCCATAAGTGCTCTAGTACATTTTCACGCAGAAAAGAGCTCAGCATACGCCAGAGAAGGCGGATAGAGCTAATCAAGAATTATGATTGGGAGATTCTTTATCATTCGGGGAAAGCCCATGTGGTGGCTGATGCCCTTAGTAAAAAGGAGAGACTCAAGATAATAATGTCTTTGGGAGAGTTTATAAGTGATTTTGAGAAAATGGAAATAGAAGTGAAGGTAACCGGAGCCGGTACCGAAAAGCTGTTTGAGATTGCAATATAGACCGAATTATTGGAAAAGAACATATTGTGTCAGAAAAAGTGATGAATGAAGGCAGAGAGCCAACAAATAGATATGAGATTAATACCGAGAAAGATGATAAGGGAATAATGAGGTATTCCTATAGAATTTGGGTTCCAAATGTTCAAGAGCTTAAAGATGAGATCTTAGATGAAAGTCATAGTTCAAGGAATAAGATTTAGGGCAAACCCTGAATATGATAGTCAGGGAGGACGCCATCAAGATAGAAGGAACCCATAACATAATGAAGTGGAAAATGAGGATTTTAACGTATAAGATAACCCCAAGTATGGGAGAAGGATGAAACATTTCATACTAAGGAAACAGAAAGTCGAGTAAGGAAAGGAGACCCGAGACGGTACTCCTATACGGCAATTCAATTCATGGACCTGTCTAAAAAGAACTTAGACTATTATCCCCAACCACCACCTTGAGGAAACAATGCGGTAGGAAATTCTTTCATGACCTTTAAATCGCTAAGCTCTCAGAGTTCTAAGGAACAGGTTGACCCAGTCGAGGCAAAAGCCTGGCTAAAGGAAATATAGGAATCATTTGAAATTCTAAATGATTGACGAATCACAAAAGACTGTTTTGTCACTTACCCTCCTAAGAGAGAGGCCACCCGCTGGTGAAAGGCCAAGGAAGGCACGGAGCAAGAGATTATAATAAACTGATTTAAGTTCAGTCAATTGTTTTCAGGAAAGTACTTCCCAAGGTTATGGAGATAGTGTAAGAGCTTTAGAGCCAGAACAAAGGCGGACGAGTATGATGAATTATGAATCTAAGTTATAAATGTTGTCAAGATTCGTTCTGAGGACACGAGTCCAGAATGACGGGATGTTTGAAATCAATGTTTATGTTGTGTTGGTTCATGAAATAATGATAAGAGAAAGAAAAATAAAAAGAAACTGAAGTGGAAAGGAATATAAAGGCAATAGAGTTTGAGGAATGATAAAGGAGTTGGGTATGAGGAAACCCTAAAGACTCGTAGCAATAGAAATAGAAAAGTATGTAATCGTCAGGATGAGGGTGATTCACCATGAGTTAAAATTGATGGTTGAAGGCATAAGAGATACATATATTTTATCCCCTATAAGTTGGGAGGATTCGAGGAAACCTTGAGATAGTTCGAAGGAGAAATAATGAGACGCGGATAGACTGAGGAGACAAGGAAGTAAGAAATTAGGAAAATTAGATGAAGGAAGTGACCTTCAAGAATGTGAAGTGTAAGATCGGTGGCTCGATACCCAGAAAGGGAGACGCCAGGTATGAACGATATCCCAACATTGAGGTGACTGTTGAGATAAATAACAAAAGTAAATAAGGAATTATTAAGAAGAGGTTCACGTTGAACACGACCAATATCTTCCAGAACATCCTTGTTATCATTACCAAATTAGGCAAGAAAAAGCGGATAACCGTTGTTATCTTTTGGAGGCCATATTGATTGACCTCATTTTGAATACAGATGTTATTATGAAATAAGGCATATACTATCGAGGTGGGAATGATTGAATAAGACACCCTTATCAGGGATATATGACTTGATTTATCCATGAAAGGATGCAAGTATATTTTTTTAAAGGTGGAATTAAGGATATAACTTCAATAACTTGAGACGAATCCTAGGGGAATGCATAAAGGTTGGCATTTCACCCTTAATAGGGGTAGTATGAGTTTTGACAGTATGAATTGGAAAGGATTAAGGTAATAACAACCTTTAAGAATCAGTGGAGAAATTTTTTCAGAAGTATATAGACAATGATTCTGGTATTAATAAATGGTATCTTGATATGCCATGTATCTAGGGAATACAGGAGGAACGATTCAAGGATAACCTTAGAGGTTTTACAAGGAGAAAGGTAATATTCAAAATTCTCAAGAATAGAAATGTTGATAAAGGAAATATGACGTAATTATAGTGATGCCAAGTGGGGCACGTGTTAAACCACGAGAAAGTATGGATCGAACCAGTAATGGTCGAAATTGTTCAGGGCAATTAGGACTTAAGATAAAAGATGTTCTAAGTATGATTGAGAGTCAGTCGTGATAGTGATTAACCTCTAAAGACTGAGGCAATAACTTATGGAAAAATGGTGATATTTTTTTTTTACTCATCAGATTTGAAGGAAAACATCTTCACATAAGCTGTGTTTGAAATGAGGTAGAAAATTTATTTGGAGGTGGTTAAAATGACATTGATTGTAAGAAAATTTTACTATCAGGAAAGGCCAAAGAGGTGGCCGACACTTTAAAGGTAAGAGGATAATTATAGGCGCTTGTGCCAAAGGAATACAGTGATGATGGTTAAAGCTATGAAGGTTGTATTAGGGTTTAGAAGATTGACATTCCTTCTGATGACTGTGCAATACCCAACCGTAATAGTAGTTGGTAAAGGTTTAATTCGTGTAATCGCCATGAGCGGGCTATCTATCTCAGAAGATATTATCTTGAGATAAGCCAGGACCATGTTTCAAAAAGGACTAGACAAACCCTTGAGTTAAGTCTTCTATTTAAGGCATACGATTAAGAATGGTATTAACCTGCTATCGTTGCTTTGACTGAAACACTTCTGCAATTTTATCTACTTCATGTCATGAAAGTACGTCAGAGTTTGGAGTGTTCTTCATGAATTATGATTGGTGATTATGTTAGCTCCTTAGAAGTATTCTATACGACATGTATGGACTCTGTATGGTTAGATATTAAGATTTCATGGAAAGTGAATGACGACAGTAGGTCAGTGGTGGACCATAGTAATGCAGCAATGATTCTGCGAGTAATGAGCTGATTACAACCGTGAGAGTTGTATTGGAATGGATGTTGAGATTGAGTACCACTAATCGGGTCGTGGTAGTGTATAAGTTATCATTGATAGACTAATTAAGTAGAATATCTACCTATTGAATATTTATTCCCTCTTATGAAAAGAGAGTCGTATTACTATATGAGGAAGGTTGCGGTGCACGCATAGAATTCTAGTAATGATGATGTATAAAATGAGATCCCAGATTCGATTTTCGATATCGAGGGAGTTTCAAAGGCGATTGAGTATAAGCTCGAGGAAGAGCATGGGTCTATCGAATGATGGACGGAATAGCAAAAATATTTAAGCATGTGAAATGCGATGCGATAATACTTGATATATATACACATATGTTTTGTTCTCCTATGACAAACCTCTATAGTTCAGAGGTAGATTCCAAGCCAGATATTTTATGGCAATAAAATTTTTTTCTTACGAATATACAATTCTCTTCAGTTCGTTCTTTTCTCTTCTTTTCATTTCATGTAAGTTGAGAAGAACAACCCTTCCAGAAGGGGAGGTATTGCCGAATGACTATCTATCTGTGTGATAGAAGCCTAGTAAGATACCATCTATTGTTTAGTTGCTTGTCAAGTACTAAAGGCTGGCCACCTTCTGTACTAACTATGCGATATAACAAGTGTTCATGATCATAGTGATCTCTCAACAAATTCCTTTACTTTTATATGATTGATCAAATTTTGGAAAATGGGAACAGCTGAAAAAGGAGTAGTAAAGTTATGGTGGTATTAGGAATGGAAACACATTCGTGATATTAAGGTTGGCGTGGTTATTAAAAGGTTATAGAACGCTCAAGAGCAAAAGTATAACCAGTATAATGTTAGAAATGGAAGGGAGTAGCGATTATGAACTGGAAAAGAATGGGCATTAAGAAGCAAAAGCTCTAATGCTAAAAGCTATAATGAGAGTCTGTGCAATAGACTTGAAAGAAATTGGAATGATCACTTAACACGGATTGAGTTTTCTTACGACAATAGATCATATGTCATTATCGAGTTGTCGCCTTATGAGATCCTTGAGGGAAGGCAATGTCGATCTCCCTTATGTTAGGATGAAGTTGTAGAGCGCAAGATGCTCGGACCCGCAGTAGTCCAAAGGACCAAGGATATAATAGATCTAATCAGAGGACGGCTGGTAGTAGCCCAAGATGGACATAAGAAGTATGTTGATTTGACACGAAAGGACAAAGAATAGGAAGTAGGGGACCTAGTGTTTTTAAAGGTATCCCCTTGGAAACCCTTGGAAAGGATTGATGAGGTTCGGAAGGAAAGGAAAGCTAAGTCCACAATTTGTCGGACCCTTGTATATACTAAAACATATTGGGAAGTTAGCATACGAGCTAGCCCTACCCCCGAACCTGTAGAAAGTTCATAACGTGTTCCACGTATCAATGTTAAGGAAGTGTAATTCGGATGCCAGATAAATAGGGGCATATGAGCGCATAGACATGCAACCCGACGTAACCTATATGGAGCAACCAGGAAGGGTTATAGAGTGAAAAGGAACAAGTGCTTATGAGAAGGGTTATCAAACTATTCAGAGTTTGATGGAGGAACCACAATGTGGGAAAATTTACTCGAGAGTTAGAAAGTGCAATGTTAAAAGAGTATCCCTATTCATTTTCTATCTGATTCCGGGACGGAATCCTTTTAAGGAGGGGAGACTGTAATAACCCCAATTTTTGGAATTTTTGAAACCCTTATGAATAGTGTTTTGCTGATTATGCTGAATAAGAAAACTTTTCATGCCACACTATGTAGGGGTTCTGTTATTGATATTCTGAGATTTTATTAGTACTCTATATGGTATATAAGTGTATGTAAAGATTGTCAAAATCTAATTCCGAACACTTTGATTTTTTCCCGGAAATCCACTAGATACAGAAAGAATTGAGTATAAGGTAACAGGATAAAAAGATTTAAATTAAAGGATTATAAGAAAGGATCATAAAAGGAATATAATGTATTGAGAAAGGTTAAGGAAACCCAAGTAATAAGATCCCGGGTATGATCCCTCAAACGAGAAACGAGAATAAAAGTTAAGCGAACCGTATAACAGATCAGCGGTCATTAGGCAAACAATTAGGAGTTAATCAAGGAGGTTAGGGATGATGAGGTCATCCAACCAATAAGAAGAGGGCAAGTGAGGGAGGATGACATCACAAGGTGACATAAGCATGACAAGTGGGAAGGATTGGTTGGTTGATTGTGAGCCACACATTTTTCACCATGGTAAAAATTTAATTTATTTCCAAGACAAAAGGAAGCAACCAACCAAAAAATATCATAACACAAATACAAATTGAAAGTTGACTTTCCCATTTCAAGAAGAAAGCTCTCGGCTAAAACAAACCCAGCAACTTCAAACTGCCATATCGCCTTCAATACTCACTCAAATGTTGTGTTCTATAGCTCGTTGGAAAGGTATTGAGATGGACTAAAACTCTTGTTCACAAGTCTCTTCCAAATAAGCATGGTAAGACCCTCATTTTTACAGTTCTTTAAATCGGACTTTTAGAAACTTCAAAGCCTAACTTTGTGTTCTTGATTTCTTTGGAAAGATCAAGCTTGTAGGAGGCTCCCTAAGGCTTCCTAGCAACTTAACACCTCCCAAGGAAGGTATAAACTTCAAAACCTAGCCTTTAATTTGATTATTAGTGAGTTTTATGGTTAGTTTTCTAAATGAGAAGCATGGTCTTTGATTATTAGTAGTTTGATTTGAATTTGGAGTGATTTGGTGAATGAATCTTATTATAGTTAATAGAACTTGATTGTGGTTGGTTGAGATGAAGAATCTGGAGAATAAGGACTGGTATAGTATTATTTAGTTGATATTTTGATGTGTTAATGATTGAGGGTTGTTTGGTGAGGTTTTGGTGTAGTGAGAAAATTGGTAATCGCGTAAACATAGCCGTCGTAATGCCCGATTTATCCTAGACTGTTTTTGTACATAACATTAGGACTGGAGAACTCATTGTTAGGTTTTAAACATTGCCATGATTAGATAGTTCATGTTACGAGCTTCGTTTTGATATGTGGTTCGTTTGATTCCGATGTACGGTTTAGGAGAAACGGCCGTTTTAAGTAACGACGTTTCGCGAACGAACCATTACCCCTCGCCTTACTTTGAAACCTAGGTTAAAGACCTAAAAGGACTAATTGGAGTATGAAACAATTATGTAAAGTGTATTAGGCAGTTGGTAAGGCACTCGCGAAAGAATCGCCTTAAAACTCGTAATGGTTAATTTATTAAAAATGGTGGAGCCGAGGGTACTCGAGCGACTTAAGTAAATCATTAAGCGCGAAAGCGAGCGTATGACTCTAAATGGTTTAAGTCTAGTTTCTTAAGCGACCGGGGTTTAATTACGACTTATGTTGTTGTTCATAGGTTATCGGACCCACTCTAAGCTTAAGTCTATCCGGGAGCACTCAGGCAAGTTTTCTACCCGTTATACGGTTGTTGTGATGTATATATGTATATGCATTATCTTGTGATAAGTGCATGATTGTTATTAGCAAAGTCTTGCGATATATTGGAGCATGTGTGTTAGGTCCCAATTTGTTTGTAGAAGGGGGGTTGAATGCAAACAATACCGTTTAATCGAATAAAATGCGGAATAAAATTATGAAATAAAATTCAAGTTAAATAAAACTTTTATTAAACTTGAAAGGTGTTACAACTACGGTATCGGTTACAAGGGATTAATCTCAAATCAATTATTACAAATCTAGAATAAATTCGACATATACTTTTTCTATTTTTTGTAATTAAAAGATCAAATGCTAAATGCGATTTGAGATTAAGTTCTAGGGATTTTGATCCGCTAGATTGTTACACAAGAACAAGATAAAGATTTCTAGTTGATTGGATTTAACTTTGCAATCTAGAAATTGATCTTTGAAATAAGCAGATGAAAAATGAAATATTTGCTGCGGCTGCTGTGTTCTTGTTTTTTGTTTGTTGGATGATTGAGTTGTAGTGAACTGCTGCTTGTCTGCTTCTTTTTAATCAACAGAATAGAATTGACCTGGCAAGACAATCCTGAGCTCAGCAAGACAATCGGTAGGACTATCCTTAGAACTAGCAAGACAATCAGAATGAACTAGCAAGACTTTCGGTATGACAATCAATTGTCATACCGATTGTCATAGTAGTTCAAGCAGATTGTTTTTGCTGAATTAATAAGTGATTTTAATCTAATAATAATTCTGGTAAGACAATCAAATGAATTAGCATGACTTTCGGTATGACTATTGATTGTCATACCGATTGTCATACTAATACAATCAGTTGTCTTTTTGGAATTAAAACAGATTTTAACCAATTAAAAATTCTGAAAAACCTTAATATTAATTCTGAATTAATTAATCAATTAATTTGATTAATCAAATAAATTAATCTTTGCAGATATAATTTATTTTCTTAATTAAATTATATGACTTAATTAATTAATAGAGAATTAATACTAACCCTGAGCAGCAACCAATCTTCTGAATATCTTCTAAAAATCACTGAGAATTATGAATCAATTCCACCACTTCAATGTTGACACTCGATGTACTGTCTGGTTCATGAGTGACTAACTTCCGTGACGTTTCTTCATGTCTTGACTTTGATACTTTTGATTTTCTTCAGACTAAATCCTTGTAATTAATTGATACCCTGACGAGATCTCTGTCACTTGATTAAATCCACGATCTTGATTTATATCACTGAGGCATGATCAACTTCTTGAACTTCTTCCAGTGAATTAACTCCTCAAGTCTGTAGATGAACCTTGTTTCTGAATCCTTTGACAGATATTACTTTGCGAGATCTCTCTGACGGTCGATCCACTATTTACTTATTATATTCTTATTTGAGTTGAGTTGAATCCTCGAATATACAAATAGGCCTATGACATATGACTTACAATCTCCCCCTATTTGTTTGTTAGACAATAACACACAAATACCTAGAGGATAACTCAACTAACAAATAAGAAAAAGATATAAACATACATGCAAAGTAAATAGCAGAAAAGTTCTGGATGAGATTTAACATTTTCCAGATTCCAAGTAGATGTTCCTCTAGACTGAACATATCTTCAAGTAGTTCCATCTTCATTTGTACAAACACATTTCCTGTTGAGAAGCCCATATCTCTCTTACTTCTCCCCCTATGAGAATCAACTGATTAAAGAAGATCACCTTCGTTTACCACCTCTCCCGTACAATAGGATCCGCAGATAAAAGCCAATGGTACTCCCCTTTTGAAAACAGCTTCTCCCCTTACTTAGAAAATCACCTTGTGTTTACCACCTCTCCCGTACAATAGGATCCGTAGTTACAAACAACAATGGTGTGGTGTAGTGTACAAGTAGGATCTTTTTCTTACTCCCTGCTATTTCTCCCCCTTAGTTGAGGAATCTTCAAACTATTACTTAAGCTTTTATCTCCCCCTTAAAGAAGGAATGTATGCCGTCGTCTGAAGGAGTTCTCATATTTCACTAGGTTGGAAAAGAAATAACAAGTAGTTTCTCTTTCTTCCTCACTGTGAGTGTGTGATTCTGTTTAGTGTACCTCACATGTGTTTCACTCTTCTCTCCACTCGTGTTTACACTCTTTCTCACAAGTGTATCACTCCTCTCATAGCTCCATAATCCAGCTGTACCTGCAAGGAAAATCACCTTAGCCATCCTTAAGGAGGTCACAGGTGGTGCAATGGGAGTTCGCAAATCCCCATCCTTGTTAAACTCGTCAGATGAATCTGAGTCATAATCTACAAGTTGATAGTTTCCCTTTTAGGGTTCCAGATTTGAATTCTGGGAAGGTAAACAATGATCCAACGAATTTAGCATAAAGATCAAGGTTCCCTTCTAATGTCTGTGAAGACATTTCCTTGTGACTCATCAGGTAATATCTGAATCATTGTCAACAAGTTGCCGATCTGCGCCTATGTCAGATCCACTATCCGCAGATGCATCCAGGGGATTTAAGCCTGGGGAGGTAGACACTGACCACTGACATATGGCTTTTGGATCAGTATCCTCTCCTAACACCTGTAAAGGCAATTGGTCCATTAACGAACCTTGAACAATCGAATCTGACCTTAAAATGGTCGAAACTCTTGTTTCCGTCAACTCATCCTTTGTGTGTGTAACCTTTCCTTGTGCATCAAGAATTGTTTATGTTTGAAGTGGTGACACTACATCGGATGCCTTGGCCGACAGGCAAAATTCAATAGACGCACCCTGTTGAGAGAATGAATCTAGTAACTGTTTTTGTGCCTTTTCAGCCATTACATCTTTTTGAGAAGATGTATGGGGGCTAGCAGTTGTCTCGGTTTAAATACTACTCATCTATGTAGGAGACAGAGCTACTGTGTTGACTACAGAACCTTCCTTATGTGGTGCACTTAGGCACTATCTCCCTCACGCTCATTCATACTATATTTAGTGGTAAGAGAGTGTTGGTTGGTTCTGTTTCTGTGTTTGTCTTTACAGTCTGGGATAGATGTTGTGGGTTTTCAACCTCATGACTGTCAATGAAAGAAAGTCATTGGAGACTGAACCTGTAACACAGAACATATGGTGATAGAGAGAAAATGATTTACAATAGTGATTTCAAAAGATTTTACACGAAATAAGAAATCACTAATGTAGAAAGAAGTTTGATTTTGTTTTTCAATATGAATGAGTTTTTGATAAAACATTGATCACTTAGTGTAAAGTCTAAGTAATTCTCATTCATGTCAAAAGCTTACAAATATCTGCAACATAATGTTAACAACATATCATTGACCGATACTTGTCAAGTACTTTAGATACTAATTGTTATGTTGCATAACCAATATATCACTGCACATATAAAACAATATGATTGTGCCTAATGATAAGAGAGTTATAAATATGACGATTACTTGAGCAGTACACTAGTTCATACCAACCTGAAGTGAGATTGTGAAGAAGAGATTGCATAAAGTCCATGAACTGAGGTGCATTGACTTCCTCTTTTGACTCACCAACCAGGAGTACACTTGTACACATCTTACTAGAGTCCAATTCCAAGTGTAATGTGCATCAGGTGCCTAATATGTCGTAATATTCTCAAGTCTCGTCACTGGTGCTATATGTTAGATACTGCTTCCTAATAATAACCTAGCACACTATTTAAAATTTCACTGATAACATATCAAGCTTGCAAACAGCCATATCCCTCAGATAAACCTTTGCTGTTATCTCCAAAGGTAACCAGGGGGCCAGCTTTCTCAATCCACATTTGATAGCAGGGCTCTATCTCCGGTCATATGTGTTGATGATCCATTGTCAAGAATCCACACTTCCGGTTTCACCTGTTTTAATGCCCTGTAACACAAATGGATTAACCCTTCTTCGGAACCCAAACTTGGTTGGGCCCGGCATACTTGTAGAATTGTCCTATGTCAGGAAAAACAACATTTTTAATCTTAATGGTCTCAACTTTCTCAATGACTGAACATTTGACCTTGTAAACAGCTTTAACAAATTTCTGTTTAAGCTTAGGCACAAATGTCTCCTTTCTAGCCTTAGAAGGACTAGCAGTCTTAGACCTATCATGCTTCTTGTTATTCACATGCTGACGAGGAGTAGTCTTATCATTAGAAACATGCTTACCATTAAAATAAGCATACATCATATTAAAAGCACAAGACATACAATTAGAAACACCACATGCTTTATGAGAGTGATTAATAGTAGGCAATTTATGCATGGCAGACATGGCATTTTTGTTATCCAACTCATGTGTGTCTGAGTTAGTCTCAGTTGCTTTCACAACTTTGACTGGAACTTTCGACACACTTGACTTGGAAATAACCTTCTCATTAGCAAGATCTTCAGCACGTATTTCTTCTTGAATAACAGAAGAGGTCGCATCAAATAGTTCAGCAATTGATGGTTTATAGAGGGGTTCATCAACACCCTTAAGCACATGTGGTACTTCCCTCCCTTTAGCACAGACACGAGGAGGGGAGTTTATGCCTAATTCTCCAATAGCAACATTGTAATCATAACCTATTCCAGATGTTTGATTAACAGATTGCTTACTGTAGAACTCTTTAGCCTTCGAACAAGAATTGAAGTAGGCTCTAACCTTAGTCTCAAGACCGGTGATCTTGTCTTTGAGAATAGTTTCGAGTTTTCTATAACAGTCTACTCTATTCTCTAGAAAAGATACCTGTTCTTTTAATTTGTCTTGATTAATGTGCACAAGTCTTAATTCATTGACCTCTTTCTCAAGGTCTGTGATCTGTAAACTTAACAGTTCATTATCACGACGTGCACAATCTAAGTTACCTCTTAGATGATAAACCATTTCAGCATCAGAAAGTTTTACCTCTATTCTTGACGATGAAGTTTTTCATCAATAGCCATAAGAGCAAGATTTCCTTCTTCTTCATCTTCACTATCAGTATCATCCCAGCTTCTTCCCTTTGCCAGATAAGCCCTTTCAGAGTTCTTTCTTACTTGCTTTGGCTTCCTACATTCTGTGGCAAAGTGTCCCAACTCATTGCAGTTATAGCATCTAATGGTGCTCCGATCAACCATCCCTGTTTTGTACCCACCACTGCTGGTGTTAGAGGATGAAGATCCACCTTTCTGGAATTTGTTGTAGTTGGACTTGTACTTAAGCTTGGGATTCCTCCTGAATCTGACATGGGAGAATCTCTTGACAATTTGGGCCATTGATTCATCTTCCAATTGCTCCAGCTCTTCCAAGGAATAAAAATCATCACTTGATTGATTTTTAGTAGGAGGATCATATTCAGCTACTAACTCATTTTCCTCACCCTTGCAAAACTGTACCATTCTTTCTAACTGTTGAGATTGTTGTTGTTGTTGACCTTCAGCTACAAGTGCATTAGATGTGCTGACCATTCTATCCTTCCCGTAGACTTCCTTCTGTTGAATCTGCTCCAACTCATAAGTTTTTAACACTCCATAGAGCCTGTCCAAAGAAATCTCACTCAGATCTCTAGCTTCTCTAATGGCAGTGATTCTATGTTCAAGATGAGCTGGCAGTGTTAAAAGGAACTTTTTGTTGACCTCCCTGATTGAATAATACTTTCCATTGATGTTCAGGTTGTTGATCAACGTATTGTACCTCTCAAACACTTCAGTAATTCCTTCTCCTGGATTTGATTTGAAATGTTCATATTCAGAGGTTAGGATTTCCAACTTGTTCTCCCTAACTTCCTCTGTGCCTTCATTAATTACCTCAATAGTTTCCCACATGTGTTTAGAATTTTTACAGTTCATCACATGTCTGTTCATCAAGGGATCAAGGGAATCAATTAATATTAATTGAAGGTTGGCATCCAAGGAGGCTTCTTCCTTCTCAGCAGGAGTAAAATCTTCGGGCTCTTTTGGATAGGTACTAGCTTTAGTAGTCACCACACCATCTATTATTACCTCCGGTTCAATAACCATCGGAGTTTTTATACCCTTCTTTAACAAGTTTGAATATTTGGGATTTGCAACTTGTAAAAATAATAACATCTTCTTCTTCCACATGATATAATTCTCTTTATCAAATTGTGGAATTTTAACGGTTCCAACTTTATGTGAAGTCATTATGAATTTTTGAATAAATAAAAATTCAAGGAGTTGAAAAATCACAAAAGTCTAGGATCTTGATTTGTTCGTTAATCAGAATGCTCTGATACCAATTGTTAGGTCCCAATTTGTTTGTAGAAGGGGGGTTGAATGCAAACAATACCGTTTAATCGAATAAAATGCGGAATAAAATTGTGAAACAAAATTCAAGTTAAATAAAACTTTTATTAAACTTGAAAGGTGTTACAACTACGGTATCGGTTACAAGGGATTAATCTCAAATCAATTATTACAAATCTAGAATAAATTCGACATGAACTTTTTCTATTTTTTGTAATTAAAAGATCAAATGCTAAATGCGATTTGAGATTAAGTTCTAGGGATTTTGATCCGCTAGATTGTTACACAAGAACAAGATAAAGATTTCTAGTTGATTGGATTTAACTTTGCAATCTAGAAATTGATCTTTGAAATAAGCAGATGAAAAATGAAATATTTGATGCGGCTGCTGTGTTCTTGTTTTTTGTTTGTTGGATGATTGAGTTGTAGTGAACTGCTGCTTGTCTGCTTCTTTTTAATCAACAGAATAGAATTGACCTGGCAAGACAATCCTGAGCTCAGCAAGACAATCGGTAGGACTATCCTTAGAACTAGCAAGACAATCAGAATGAACTAGCAAGACTTTCGGTATGACAATCAATTGTCATACCGATTGTCATAGTAGTTCAAGCAGATTGTTTTTGCTGAATTAATAAGTGATTTTAATCTAATAATAATTCTGGTAAGACAATCAAATAAATTAGCATGACTTTCGGTATGACTATTGATTGTCATACCGATTGTCATACTAATACAATCAGTTGTCTTTTTGGAATTAAAACAGATTTTAACCAATTAAAAATTCTGAAAAACCTTAATATTAATTCTGAATTAATTAATCAATTAATTTGATTAATCAAATAAATTAATCTTTGCAGATATAATTTATTTTCTTAATTAAATTATATGACTTAATTAATTAATAGAGAATTAATACTAACCCTGAGCAGCAACCAATCTTCTGAATATCTTCTAAAAATCACTGAGAATTATGAATCAATTCCACCACTTCAATGTTGACACTCGATGTACTGTCTGGTTCATGAGTGACTAACTTCCGTGACGTTTCTTCATGTCTTGACTTTGATACTTTTGATTTTCTTCAGACTAAATCCTTGTAATTAATTGATACCCTGACGAGATCTCTGTCACTTGATTAAATCCACGATCTTGATTTATATCACTGAGGCATGATCAACTTCTTGAACTTCTTCCAGTGAATTAACTCCTCAAGTCTGTAGATGAACCTTGTTTCTGAATTCTTTGACAGATATTACTTTGCGAGATCTCTCTGACGGTCGATCCACTATTTACTTATTACATTCTTATTTGAGTTGAGTTGAATCCTCGAATATACAAATAGGCCTATGACATATGACTTACAATGTGATATGATATATATATGCATGTCTGTTTCGTAATCTTGATATATATCTGTTGGTTCAAAAGCTTATTAGTTGCATAATACCTATGCTAGAGATAAGCAGTAGTTGCGTATACCCTGAGGATAGGGGACCCAAAGGTGAACCCTTTTCTAAAACCGGGAGTAGATGTTCCCGAGTATATGATATATATATATAGTTATATATATATATATATTGATATAGTTTTCAAAACTATAAATCGAATAAGGTTTATTCGATAACCTTATATTATTTAATGAATATTATTTTGAATATTCTTTCGAGGGCTTATGACTCCGTTTATTTTATTAATGAATATTATTTTGAATATTCATTCGAGGGCTTATGACTCCGTTTATTTTATTAATGAATATTATTTTGAATATTCATTCGAGGGCTTATGACTCCGCTTATTTTATTAAATAATATTCTTTATTTTGTTAAAGAATAATGTTTCGATAATCAAACTTATTTTTGATTATTCAAATAAAGATTATACTTTCGTATAAGTATATCTTGGGTTATTTAATATCCATTTCAAGTATTAGTTTTAAAACTTCTACTTCAATTATTTTGATAAAGATTATTCTTTATGGGAATATTATTTAAATAATAATATTCAGATATTTTCTAAATATATTGGGACTGATTTATTTTATTAAATCAGCAGTACTCCAAACATTCTTAAAAATGTTTTCGAGTCTTCAAAATGATTTCTAAAAGTTAGGGCGGATCCCAAAAACTCATTCTTTTATATTTAAGATCCTCCTTTCGAAGGGGATTTAAATACTCGCTCAAAACCTGGGGGATCCGGCTCTGTATTGTATTTTACATTCGCAACGTGGTTGCTGTTTTGAAAAATCAATTTGATTACTTGCCCAACGTTCGGGAAGTAAGTCCATCTAATTGAGTCGGCATAAGCGACAGGCCGGGGTACGGTCTATCAAAGTGTAAGTGGCTGGGTGGCAGTCCATCAACGCGTAAGAGGCCGGGTGGCGGTCCAGCACAAGGTCCTTATGTGGCCAGGGTGATGACCGGTGGGGGATTCATCCATCTACTAGTAGAAAAGGTTACTTATTGGTATCTTTGCCTGATCAGCAAGATATCAGGTTTATGCCAAGGTTTTCTCCTTTCCAAATTTATTGGATATTGCAACTCTGTTTATAATTTTCATAACAGAGGTTTTCAAGGAGTGTATGAAATGTATATATATAGGTGTATATATATATCGGGACTTAATGAAGTATCTCGTAACTTCATTATTTATAATGATATTTCAAAGATTGAATCTATTCAAATCTTGTCTTATAGTCTCATCTATGTGATGAACTTTTGAATCTAATTATAACTTGAACGGTGGTAGTTCAAGTAGTATTCGGAAAAGATATAAGTATATTGGAGTATCTTGTAACTTCATCTTTTAAACTTATATCTAGTAAATGATTATATTATGCATGACAAAGATTTTCAGAAAAACGTTGAGACAAGGTTAGATATATGAGATCACCTTGCAACGATATTTTGATATAGTTATACACTGGAACTCTGTGTGTATTATGCATGGAAGAGGACTTCCAATATTTTGAAAAGTATATACGTATATATACTGAATATTTTGCGACTTCATCGCATTAAGATATCAAACTTGGTTCATTTTTTTTTGACCGAGGCTTTCATGAGTACTATGAGAATGCTCATATATTGTTAATTATTATACATATTATTCTGGTGGGCTTGTTGCTCACCCTTGCTTTCTTCTTTCATCACACAACAACAGATAGAAAAGATGAACAGGACCAAGCTCCCAATTCGCGAGCGGATAGGAAACGTTCTGCAGTTTCCTATAGGCGTTGATGTCGCTGTAGCTGAGGTAGGAGCTACCAATAGGCTAGGCTTTCAACTTTTGATGTACCATATTTATGTATCTTTATCAACTGTAATAATGGAAAAGAAATGTAAATTTATTCAGAAACCCTTTTAAGGTGTAATGGCATATAATTTTGGAATAAAATGACTCGTGTTACTTTTGGATATTCATCTCTGAGACTATAACTTGTGGTGTGTGTTTATTGTGGGGTCACAGTACAGAGTAGTTGATTGTTTATTAAGATTGGGTGTTATTATGGGAAATGGAACTCGTGACAACCCGGATCCCCGACCCCGGATTTGGGGGTGTTACAGAAATAGTATCAGAGCCAAGCGTTATAAACCTCAGAGATGATATGACGTTTAAGATAATAAGTTCACTAAGATAATAAGAACTCTTGCCAAGTTCATAGTCGGGCTACCTAACGTAGCACCGACAGTTAAAACCCTTATGGGAAACCTTATAAATATCGTGATAGAAGCGTAGTTCGTTATCGTATATAGTAGCGGGACTCCGAACCCTGAGGATGAGGAGCAACAACGCGATGATGTTTTATTAGTTATTGGAGATCAGATTGTGGATCCAATAGAGCGTCCTAACGCAGGACCGGATGATGTTCATATTGAGGATGTAGCAGTTGAGGATGTTGTCCTAGAAGGGATTGTTGTTGAGGAGGATCCCGTGGAGGATCCTGACAAGAATGAATAAAGGACCACTGAGGAATTGATGACCATGGTTAGGGCAACTCCCAGAGGTAGGATTGGCCGGTAACTACCAGAGGTTCGTTCAAGTTTGTAAAGATAGTAGCCCCTTTAACGCGACTTACTCGTAAGGCTGAGAAGTTTGAATGGACAGAGAAACGCGAGAATAGCTTTCAAGAACTGAAGCAAAGATTGGTGATGGCCCCTATGTTGGCATTGCCGGATGGAAAAAGGAGATTTTGTGATGTGTAGTGACGCTTCGCATAAGGAATTAGGGTGCTTCTTATACAGCACAATAAGGTAATCGCGTACGCGTCAAGAAAATTAAGGGAATATAAAATTCGATATCCCCACCCATGAGCTTGGGCTCGTGGCAATAGTTTTTCCCTAAAGATTGGAGGCACTACTTGTATGGAGAGAAGTGCGAGAATTACCTAAGCCATAAGTGCTCTAGTACATTTTCACGCAGAAAAGAGCTCAGCATACGCCAGAGAAGGCGGATAGAGCTAATCAAGAATTATGATTGGGAGATTCTTTATCATTCGGGGAAAGCCCATGTGGTGGCTGATGCCCTTAGTAAAAAGGAGAGACTCAAGATAATAATGTCTTTGGGAGAGTTTATAAGTAATTTTGAGAAAATGGAAATAGAAGTGAAGGTAACCGGAGCCGGTACCGAAAAGCTGTTTGAGATTGCAATACAGACCGAATGATTGGAAAAGAACATATTGTGCCAGAAAAAGTGATGAATGAAGGCAGAGAGCCAACAAATAGATATGAGATTAATACCGAGAAAGATGATAAGGGAATAATGAGGTATTCCTATAGAATTTGGGTTCCAAATGTTCAAGAGCTTAAAGATGAGATCTTAGATGAAAGTCATAGTTCAAGGAATAAGATTTAGGGCAAACCCTGAATATGATAGTCAGGGAGGACGCCATCAAGATAGAAGGAACCCATAACATAATGAAGTGGAAAATGAGGATTTAAACGTATAAGATAACCCCAAGTATGGGAGAAGGATGAAACATTTCATACTAAGGAAACAGAAAGTCGAGTAAGGAAAGGAGACCCGAGACGGTACTCCTATACGGCAATTCAATTCATGGACCTGTCTAAAAAGAACTTAGACTATTATCCCCAACCACCACCTTGAGGAAACAATGCGGTAGGAAATTCTTTCATGACCTTTAAATCGCTAAGCTCTCAGAGTTCCAAGGAACAGGTTGACCCAGTCGAGGCAAAAGCCTGGCTAAAGGAAATATAGGAATCATTTGAAATTCTAAATGATTGACGAATCACAAAAGACTGTTTTGTCACTTACCCTCCTAAGAGAGAGGCCACCCGCTGGTGAAAGGCCAAGGAAGGCACGGAGCAAGAGATTATAATAAACTGATTTAAGTTAAGTCAATTGTTTTCAGGAAAGTACTTCCCAAGGTTATGGAGATAGTGTAAGAGCTTTAGAGCCAGAACAAAGGCGGACGAGTATGATGAATTATGAATCTAAGTTATAAAAGTTGTCAAGATTCGTTCTGAGGACACGAGTCCAGAATGACGGGATGTTTGAAATCAATGCTTATGTTGTGTTGGTTCATGAAATAATGATAAGAGAAAGAAAAATAAAAAGAAACTGAAGTGGAAAGGAATATAAAGGCAATAGAGTTTGAGGAATGATAAAGGAGTTGGGTATGAGGAAACCCTAAAGACTCGTAGCAATAGAAATAGAAAAGTATGTAATCGTCAGGATGAGGGTGATTTACCATGAGTTAAAATTGATGGTTGAAGGCATAAGAGATACATATATTTTATCCCCTATAAGTTGGGAGGATTCGAGGAAACCTTGAGATAGTTCGAAGGAGAAATAATGAGACGCGGATAGACTGAGGAGACAAGGAAGTAAGAAATTAGGAAAATTAGATGAAGGAAGTGACCTTTAAGAATGTGAAGTGTAAGATCGGTGGCTCGATACCCAGAAAGGGAGACGCCAGGTATGAAAGATATCCCAACATTGAGGTGACTGTTGAGATAAACAACAAAAGTAAATAAGGAATTATTAAGAAGAGGTTCACGTTGAACATGACCAATATCTTCCAGAACATCCTTGTTATCATTACCAAATTAGGCAAGAAAAAGCGGATAACCGTTGTTATCTTTTGGAGGTCATATTGATTGACCTCATTTTGAATACAGATGTTATTATGAAATAAGGCATATACTATCGAGGTGGGAATGATTGAATAAGACACCCTTATCAGGGATATATGACTTGATTTATCCATGAAAGGATGCAAGTATATTTTTTTTAAAGGTGGAATTAAGGATATAACTTCGATAACTTGAGACGAATCCTAGGGGAATGCATAAAGGTTGGCATTTCACCCTTAATAGGGGTAGTATGAGTTTTGACAGCATGAATTGGAAAGGATTAAGGTAATAACAACCTTTAAGAATTAGTGGAGAAATTTTTTCAGAAGTATATAGACAATGATTCTGGTATTAATAAATGGTATCTTGATATGCCCTGTATCTAGGGAATACAGGAGGAACGATTCAAGGATAACCTTAGAGGTTTTACAAGGAGAAAGGTAATATTCAAAATTCTCAAGAATAGAAATGTTGATAAAGGAAATATGACGTAATTATAGTGATGCCAAGTGGGGCACGTGTTAAACCACGAGAAAGTATGGATCGAACCAGTAATGGTCGAAATTGTTAAGGGCAATTAGGACTTAAGATAAAAGATGTTCTAAGTATGATTGAGAGTCAGTCGTGACAGTGATTAACCTCTAAAGACTGAGGCAATAACTTATGGAAAAATGGTGATATTTTTTTTACTCATCAGATTTGAAGGAAAACATCTTCACATAAGCTGTGATTGAAATGAGGTAGAAAATTTATTTGGAGGTGGCTAAAATGACATTGATTGTAAGAAAATTTTACTATCAGGAAAGGCCAAAGAGGTGGCCGACACTTTAAAGGTAAGAGGATAATTATAGGCGCTTGTGCCAAAGGAATACAGTGATGATGGTTAAAGCTATGAAGGTTGTATTAGGGTTTGGAAGATTGACATTCCTTCTGATGACTGTGCAATACCCAATCGTAATAGTAGTTGGTAAAGGTTTAATTCGTGTAATCGCCATGAGCGGGCTATCTATCTCAGAAGATACTATCTTGAGATAAGCCAGGACCATGTTTCAAAAAGGACTAGACGAACCCTTGAGTTAAGTCTTCTATTTAAGGCATACGATTAAGAATGGTATTAACCTGCTATCGTTGCTTTGACTGAAACACTTCTGCAATTTTATCTACTTCATGTCATGAAAGTACGTCAGAGTTTGGAGTGTTCTTCATGAATTATGATTGGTGATTATGTTAGCTCCTTAGAAGTATTCTATACGACATGTATGGACTCTGTATGGTTAGATATTAAGATTTCATGGAAAGTGAATGACGACGGTAGGTCAGTGGTGGACCATAGTAATGCAGCAATGATTCTGCGAGTAATGAGCTGATTACAACCGTGAGAGTTATATTGGAATGGATGTTGAGATTGAGTACCACTAATCGGGTCGTGGTAGTGTATAAGTTATCATTGATAGACTAATTAAGTAGAATATCTACCTATTGAATATTTATTCCCTCTTATGAAAAGAGAGCCGTATTACTATATGAGGAAGGTTGCGGTGCACGCATAGAATTCTAGTAATGATGATGTATAAAATGAGATCCCAGATTCGATTTTCGATATCGAGGGAGTTTCAAAGGCGATTGAGTATAAGCTCGAGGAAGAGCATGGGTCCATAGAATGATGGACGGAATAGCAAAAATATTTAAGCATGTGAAATGTGATGCGATAATACTTGATATATATACACATATGTTTTGTTCTCCTATGACAAACCTCTATAGTTCAGAGGTAGATTCCAAGCCAGATATTTTATGGCAATAAATTTTTTTCTTACGAATATACAATTCTCTTCAGTTCGTTCTTTTCTCTTCTTTTCATTTCATGTAAGCTGAGAAGAACAACCCTTCCAGAAGGGGAGGTATTGCCGAATGACTATCTATCTGTGTGATAGAAGCCTAGTAGGATACCATCTATTGTTTAGTTGCTTGTCAAGTACTAAAGGCTGGCCACCTTCTGTACTAACTATGCGATATAACAAGTGTTCATGATTATAGTGATCTCTCAACAAATTCCTTTACTTTTATATGATTGATCAAATTTTGGAAAATGGGAACAGCTGAAAAAGGAGTAGTAAAGTTATGGTGGTATTCGGAATGGAAACACATTCGTGATATTAAGGTTGGCGTGGTTATTAAAAGGTTATAGAACGCTCACGAGCAAAAGTATAACCAGTATAATGTTAGAAACGGAAGGGAGTAGCGATTATGAACTGGAAAAGAATGGGCATTAAGAAGCAAAAGCTCTAATGCTAAAAGCTATAATGAGAGTCTGTGCAATAGACTTGAAAGAAATTAGAATGATCACTTAACACGGATTGAGTTTTCTTACGATAATAGATCATATGTCATTATCGAGTTGTCGCCTTATGAGATCCTTGAGGGAAGGCAATGTCGATCTCCCTTATGTTAGGATGAAGTTGTAGAGCGCAAGATGCTCGGACCCGCAGTAGTCCAAAGGACCAAGGATATAATAGATCTAATCAGAGGACGGCTGGTAGTAGCCCAAGATGGACATAAGAAGTATGTTGATTTGACACGAAAGGACAAAGAATAGGAAGTAGGGGACCTAGTGTTTTTAAAGGTATCCCCTTGGAAACCCTTGGAAAGGATTGATGAGGTTCGGAAGGAAAGGAAAGCTAAGTCCACAATTTGTCGGACCCTTGGATATACTAAAACATATTGGGAAGTTAGCATACGAGCTAGCCCTACCCCCGAACCTGTAGAAAGTTCATAACGTGTTCCACGTATCAATGTTAAGGAAGTGTAATTCGGATGCCAGATAAATAGGGGCATATGAGCGCATAGACATGCAACCCGACGTAACCTATATGGAGCAACCAGGAAGGGTTATAGAGTGAAAAGGAACAAATGCTTATGAGAAGGGTTATCAAACTATTCAGAGTTTGATGAAGGAACCACAATGTGGGAAAATTTACTCAAGAGTTAGAAAGTGCAATGTTAAGAGAGTATCCCTATTCATTTTCTATCTGATTCCGGGACGGAATCCTTTTAAGGAGGGGAGACTGTAATAACCTCAATTTTTGGAATTTTTGAAACCCTTATGAATAGTGTTTTGCTGATTATGCTGAATAAGAAAACTTTTCATGCCACACTATGTAGGGGTTCTGTTATTGATATTCTGAGATTTTATTAGTACTCTATATGGTATATAAGTGTATGTAAAGATCGTCAGAATCTAATTCCGAACACTTTGATTTTTTCCCGGAAATCCACTAGATACAGAAAGAATTGAGTATAAGGTAACAGGATAAAAAGGATTTAAATTAAAGGATTATAAGAAAGGATCATAAAAGGAATATAATGTATTGAGAAAGGTTAAGGAAACCCAAGTAATAAGATCCCAGGTATGATCCCTCAAACGAGAAACGAGAACGAAAGTTAAGCGAACCGTATAACAGATCAGCGGTCATTAGGCAAACAATTAGGAGTTAATCAAAGAGGTTAGGGATGATGAGGTCATCCAACCAATAAGAAGAGGGCAAGTGAGGGAGGATGACATCACAAGGTGACATAAGCATGACAAGTGGGAAGGATTGGTTGGTTGATTGTGAGCCACACATTTTTCACCATGGTAAAAATTTAATTTATTTCCAAGACAAAAGGAAGCAACCAACCAAAAAATATCATAACACAAATACAAATTGAAAGTTGACTTTCCCATTTCAAGAAGAAAGCTCTCGGCTAAAACAAACCCAGCAACTTCAAACTGTCATATCTCCTTCAATACTCATTCAAATGTTGTGTTCTATAGCTCGTTGGAAAGGTATTGAGATGGACTAAAACTCTTGTTCACAAGTCTCTTCCAAATAAGCATGGTAAGACCCTCATTTTTACAGTTCTTTAAATCGGACTTTTAGAAACTTCAAAGCCTAACTTTGTGTTCTTGATTTCTTTGGAAAGATCAAGCTTGTAGGAGGCTCCCTAAGGCTTCCTAGCAACTTAACACCTCCCAAGGAAGGTATAAACTTCAAAACCTAGCCTTTAATTTGATTATTAGTGAGTTTGATGGTTAGTTTTCTAAATGAGAAGCATGGTCTTTGATTATTAGTAGTTTGATTTGAATTTGGAGTGATTTGGTGAATGAATCTTATTATAGTTAACAGAACTTGATTGTGGTTGGTTGAGATGAAGAATCTGGAGAATAAGGACTGGTATAGTATTATTTAGTTGATATTTTGATGTGTTAATGATTGAGGGTTGTTTGGTGAGGTTTTGGTGTAGTGAGAAAATTGGTAATCGCGTAAACATAGCCGTCGTAATGCCCGATTTATCCTAGACTGTTTTTGTACATAGCATCAGGACCCGAGAACTCACTGTTAGGTTTTGACCATTGCCATGATTAGATAGTTCATGTTACGAGCTTCGTTTTGATATGTGGTTCGTTTGATTCCGATATACGGTTTAGGAGAAATGGCCGTTTTAAGTAACGACGTTTCGTGAACGAACCATTACCCCTCGCCTTACTTTGAAACCTAGGTTAAAGATCTAAAAGGACTAATTGGAGTATAAAACAATTATTTAAAGTGGATTAGGCAGTTGGTAAGGCACTCGCGAAAGAATCGCCTTAAAACTCGTAATGGTTAATTTATTAAAAATGGTGGAGCCGAGGGTACTCGAGCGACTTAAGTAAATCATTAAGCGCGAAAGCGAGCGTAGGACTCTAAATGGT
Organism: Apium graveolens; assembly: GCF_009905375.1. Lineage (NCBI taxonomy): Eukaryota > Viridiplantae > Streptophyta > Magnoliopsida > Apiales > Apiaceae > Apium > Apium graveolens. The sequence continues at coordinate 36,800,688 of NC_133656.1, read as the reverse complement.
TTAAGTCTAGTTTCTTAAGCGACCGGGGTTTAATTCCGACTTATGTTGTTGTTCATAGGTTATCGGACCCACTCTAAGCTTAAGTCTATCCGGAAGCACTCAGGCAAGTTTTCTACCCGTTATACTGTTGTTGTGATGTATATATGTATATGCATTATCTTGTGATAAGTGCATGATTGTTATTAGCAAAGTCTTGCGATATATTAGAGCATGTGATATGATATATATATGCATGTATGTTTCGTAATCTTGATATATATCTGTTGGTTCAAAAGCTTATTAGTTGCATAATACCTATGCTAGAGATAAGCAGTAGTTGCGTATACCCTGAGGATAGGGGACCCAAAGGTGAACCCTTTTCTAAAACCGGGAGTAGATGTTCCCGAGTATATGATATATATATATAGTTATATATATATATATTGATATAGTTTTCAAAACTATAAATCGAATAAGGTTTATTCGATAACCTTATATTATTTAATGAATATTATTTTGAATATTCATTCGAGGGCTTATGACTCCGTTTATTTTATTAATGAATATTATTTTGAATATTCATTTGAGGGCTTATGACTCCGTTTATTTTATTAATGAATATTATTTTGAATATTCATTCGAGGGCTTATGACTCCGCTTATTTTATTAAATAATATTCTTTATTTTGTTAAAGAATAATGTTTCGATAATCAAACTTATTTTCGATTATTCAAATAAAGATTATACTTTCGTATAAGTATATCTTGGGTTATTTAATATCCATTTCAAGTATGAGTTTTAAAACTTCTACTTCAATTATTTTGATAAAGATTATTCTTTATGGGAATATTATTTAAATAATAATATTCAGATATTTTCTAAATATATTGGGACTGATTTATTTTATTAAATCAGCAGTACTCCAAACATTCTTAAAAATGTTTTTGAGTCTTCAAAATGATTTCTAAAAGTTAGGGCGGATCCCAAAAACTCATTCTTTTATATTTAAGATCCTCCTTTCGAAGGAGATTTAAATACTCGCTCAAAACCTGGGGGATCCGGCTCTGTGGTGTATTTTACATTCGCAACGTGGTTGCTGTTTTGAGAAATCAATTTGATTATTTGCCCAACGTTCGGGAAGTAAGTCCATCTAATTGAGTCGGCATAAGCGACAGGCCGGGGTACGGTCTATCAAAGTGTAAGTGGCTGGGTGGCAGTCCATCAACGCGTAAGAGGCCGGGTGGCGGTCCAGCACAAGGTCCTTATGTGGCCAGGGTGATGACCGGTGGGGGATTCATCCATCTACTAGTAGAAAAGGTTACTTATTGGTATCTTTGCCTGATCAGCAAGATATCAGGTTTATGCCAAGGTTTTCTCCTTTCCAAATTTATTGGATATTGCAACTCTGTTTATAATTTTTATAACAGAGGTTTTCAAGGAGTGTATGAAATGTATATATATAGGTGTATATATATATCGGGACTTAATGAAGTATCTCGTAACTTCATTATTTATAATGATATTTCAAAGATTGAATCTATTCAAATCTTGTCTTGTAGTCTCATCTATGTGATGAACTTTTGAATATAATTATAACTTGAACGGTGGTAGTTCAAGTAGTATTCGGAAAAGATATAAGTATATTGGAGTATCTTGTAACTTCATCTTTTAAACTTATATCTAGTAAATGATTATCTTATGCATGACAAAGATTTTCAGAAAAACGTTGAGACAAGGTTAGATATATGAGATCACCTTGCAACGATATTTTGATATAGTTATACACTGGAACTCTATGTGTATTATGCATGGAAGAGGACTTCCAATATTTTGAAAAGTATATACGTATATATACTGAATATTTTGCGACTTCATCGCATTAAGATATCAAACTTGGTTCATTTTTTTTTGACCGAGTCTTTCATGAGTACTATGAGAATGCCCATATATTGTTAATTATTATACATATTATTTCGGTGGGCTTGTTGCTCACCCTTGCTTTCTTCTTTCATCACACAACAACAGATAGAAAATATGAACAGGACCAAGCTCCCAATTCGCGAGCGGATAGGAAACGTTCTACAGTTTCCTATAGGCGTTGATGTCGCTGTAGCTGAGGTAGGAGCTACCAATAGGCTAGGCTTTCAACTTTTGATGTACCATACTTATGTATCTTTATCAACTGTAATAATGGCAAAGAAATGTAAATCTATTCAGAAACCCTTTTAAGGTGTAATGGCATATAATTTTGGAATAAAATGACTCGTGTTACTTTTGGATATTCAACTCTGAGACTATAACTTGTGGTGTGTGTTTATTGTGGGGTCACAGTACAGAGTAGTTGATTATTTATTAAGATTGGGTGTTATTAAGGGAAATGGAGCTCGTGAAAACCCAGATCCCCGACCCCGGATTTGGGGGTGTTACACTGTGCTACTGTTCTTTCACCGTGCTTCTAAATTTTTGCTCCAATTTCTTGTTTTTGATGTAAGTTGAGTTCCGTCTGTCAAAATTTGACGATCCAATAGTCCACGCGAAACTCTCGAGATGCTCTTCAACATGAGAAGGGTCGTGGCACCCAATTCTGACCTCCTTGCAACATTTTACCTTGAAAAGCACAATTAATTATCCAACTAATGCCTGTAATGCACAAACACAAAAACACATCAAAAATACCAACAACTTGAGTCCAAAACACCAACTTAAGCCTATAATGAAGCGTTCCAAGTAGATACAAAATCCCCTTATCAGGTTGATATTGTTTTCTTCCCACATACGGCGCCAAATGTTATGGAATAAAATTTAGGGTTCGTTAGTATTGAATGCTAGGTTTTGTGAGTTTTGAGCTTTAATATATGTTCTCACAGTGGGAACTGACTGTCCTCGTAAGATTCCTACGTATCTCCGTATTATAGAGAATTAAGCCAAAGATATATTTCTAGGTGGAGGGTTAGAGCTGATGAGCGTGCATTTTATCTTAATATTATCCCTATATTTTGGTTATTTTGCATTGATTTAGATTTTTATTTAATAAATATTAATGTTTTATTGTAGATATCAAGGAGATATAATAAAGGAAGGCTTGGAGTTGAAAAAATCAGATTTGAAGTTTAATTTGATTAAAAATCGGATTTTATGGGCCAGTTGCGAATTCTACACTGTTTGGGCCATATCTGGAGTTCTAGAAGTCCGATTCTGATGATTCAACAGCCCATGAAAAGATTATGAGAATATTTTTAATTGAGAATTGGTTTTGAATTTATAGCCCAGCCGAATCAGTCCAGAATTTGAGTCAAAAAGTCAACTACGAATTTCTACTTTCTTGAAATTCAATTCTAATTGGAAAATCTTTTTGTATTTACTTTAATTCATTAAAAATACTTATATTACATATATTAAAATTATTATGTAGAGCGAGACCGAGCACAATAGAGAGATACACAATACAGAGAAAAGAAGAAGCCCGAGGAAGGAGACACAGGCATTGAAGACGATCACTTGGATTATTTTTCTCCATCTTTATAATTTGAATTCCCTTCTTCACTTTTTCATTATGAATATGTGTTATCAAATCTTCGATGCTTTTGTGATTTTTATTATGAACTAATTTTATTAAAGTTGGGATTTTTATGGAACCTAACATGGGATCATTGGTATTTTGTTAAAGAGTATTGTATGCAGTTCTACAGTTTATTCATTCAAGTGATTTTCATGCTTATACTTGCTATTTTCTGATCAACTGTAGTAGGTTATTGAATTAATTATAATACCGAGAGGGTTATAATTAATAGACATAAAACTTGAATGGTGCATGCTTATATCATTTGATTATAATATTGTTACGATGTAGACATATATTGTGACCATGTATAGTGATAAGTGACATTTTATACCCCTTAGAGCGTCTCATAACGACTTGAATTGGTGTCTTGAACTCGAGTATTTTGTGTATTTCACGTGTTTTCTAGTATTTTTGCATTTCAGGGTATAACTTGCTTTGATAGGTGGTTTTCATCGAATAAAGCATAAGAAAGTGCTTGGAATCAGTCTAGGGGTGATGAGCGAAGAAATCAGCAAAAACAGAAGCAATTCAAGGAATTTTCCAGAAGGGTTGCAGGCGCCCGCGTGCTAATAGCAGGCGACCGCCTGCTAGCAGGCGCCCGCATGTTAGATGCGGGCGACCGCCTGTGTGCGGAATTTCAGATCCTGGATTTTATTAATTCGAGTCCAATTGGGCTTCTGTTAGTGCTAGTTCTCTTGGGCTATTATATAAGCCTTATGGGAAGATATTTTATTCATAGAGGAGATAATGAAGAGCGAAGGCAAGAAGATTGAGAAGACCATTTTAGCACGCAACAATGAAGAAGATGAAGCATACGTTTATCTTGTGATTCTTTTAATTCGTTGTAACTGTGGATGCTAGTTTTCTTTATGCTTTGAACCTTAATACTCGTGTGACGTACTTCATTATTTATTAAGTATTTTTAATCTTATATCGTTGTGTTATTATCATGCTTTCATATGAACCCATGGTGACGATGAGTTCTATTATGGGCTAATCGTGATCATGCGATTCTAGCGGATTTACTATGGATTTCTTTAGTTAATTGTTCAATACCTTGGTATGTGGTGATTTTATGATATCTAGCATAGGTTGTGCTTATTCATCTTATATGCGTCACGAATATGTAAGATAGCCTGTTAATCTCTTATGAAGCAACAGTGAATCTTGAGATTTAGAACTCGCCGTGCTAGCATAGGTTCATGTACTATATACATGATTAGTGGGTAACTCTAACCGTTTTACTTGCCCTGTGTAATCATCATGAATAACTTTCACTTAAATCGTTATGTTGTCAAATTCTGTAGACATATAGGGTCTCAATATGATTGATGCCTATTCAACTTCTATCTTAATTGTAGATACTTGGAAGAATGGTATTCATACAATGAAAGTTGGCGTTTATCAGTTTCGTATTGTTTGATCAATATCATCACCATTACATGCCAAGGGTAATAAAAATAACTATTGAATGAAGTAGTAATGAAGTCAGGATCTCATGTGTGTTTGATATTGTTAATTTATGTGTTTAATTCTCGTAGTAATTATTAGTTAACCAACCTTTATTGTTATTATCTTGACATTGAAGAATAATCATATATTGGTGAGTAAGTGTTAATTAAATATAATTAATCAGAGTGTCTGTGGGAACGAACTAGAAATCATTCTATATTACTTGCGAACGTGTATACTTACGTGAATTATTTAGCACATGCTTTGTGCCTAACAAGTTTTTTGTGCAGCTGTCGGGGACTCGGTGTTAATTTGTTTAGTTTATGTACTTGCCATCAGTGGTCATTAGGATTCATTGATTAAGACTTGTTGCTTACTGCTTTCAGTTTTGTTTCAGGTACTCTAGCGAGCGTTTATGCAAACATGTTCTCGCACTAGCAAGAGAAATATGGATAAAGCTGAGGAGACAGATACAACTCTTGACTTTCCGGAGAAGATAGTTTTTAAAGATTCGGATAAAGAGAGTGAAAAGAAAGAATCTGAAATAGTGGGTGATCGTGTAGTTCAAGCTGATCCAGCTCTTATGGACTTTTCTCGGCCTAAAATTGATGACATTCAGTCAAGCATCATTCATCCGGCTGTTCAGGCCAATCTTTTGAAATCAAGTCGGGCAATATTCAGATGGTGCAGAATTCTGTTTCTTTCGGAGGTGCTGCGACTGAAGATCCCAACATGCATATCAGGAATTTTGTCGAGATCTTTAGTTATTTCAAATATAACGGTGTCACTGATGAGGCTATCAAGATGAGGCTTTTCCCATTCTCTCTGAGGGATAAAGCTAAGGACTGGTTACATTCTTTACTAGCTGGGTCCATCACTACTTGGGAAGATCTTCCGCAAAAGTTTCTAGTGAAGTTCTATCCAATGGCCAAAACTGCAGCTATGTGGAGTACTCTTACTCAGTTTGCACAACAACAAGGAGAATCTATGTGTGAGGCTTGGGAGCGCTACAAGGAGATGTTGAGAAAGTGTCCACATCATGGTATGCCTGACTGGATGGTAATCACTGGTTTCTATAATGGCTTGGGGGCCCAGTCTCGGCCCATGCTCGATACAGCTTCTGGAGGCGCCTTGTGGGCCAAAATCTATACTGAGGCCTATAATCTCATTGAAACTATGGCTGCAAATGAGTATCAAAACCCAACTCAAAGGATGATGCCTGGGAAGGTAGCAGGTATTCTGGAAGTTGATGCAGCTACAACTATTGCAGCGCAGCTCCAGGCGTTGTCTATGAAGGTCGATTCTATAGCAAACTATGGAGTAAATTAAATACCTAGTGTCTGTGAGCTTTATGCAGGCTCTCATGCTACGGTTCAGTGTTCTCTTGTTAATGAATCTGTTCAGTATGTGAACAATTTTCAGAGACCGTAGTAGCCTGTGCCCGCTACTTATCATCCCAATAATAGAAATCATCCCAATTTCAGCTGGAGCAATAATCAGAATATTATTCAGCAACCATATCAGCAAGCTGCAAGTAAACAATTTCATCCACCTGGATCCCAACAACCTCAGTAATTTGCTCAAAGACAATCCTATCCTCAACATGGAGGTGCTGCTCCACCTTCTAGTGCTGATTTTGAGCAGTTAAAGCTGTTATGCAAAAGTCAGGTTGTTTCCATCAAGACCTTGGTAAATCAAATTGGACAAATAGCCAATGCCTTGCTCAATCATCAACCTGGCACACTTCACAACGATACTGAAGTGCCAGGCAGGAAGGAAGCTAAAGAGCAAGTCAAAGCTGTCACCTTAAGGTCTGGAAAAGAGTTTGATGCTGAAAAACAAAAGATGTAGAAGTTGAAGATGTAGATGAAGAAGGAATGCAAAAGGAGAAAGAGGAGGAACCAAGGAAGACTACTGTTGAACACACTCTGCCTGAGGGTAATACAGAGGAGAAACAGCTCTATCCTCCACCACATTTTCCTAAGCGATTGCAAAAACAAAAGCTGGACAAGCAATTTGGTAAGTTTCTGGAGGTGTTCAAGAAACTGCACATCAACATACCTTTCACTGAGGCTCTTGAACAAATACCTAGTTATGCAAAATTCATGAAAGGTATTCTTTCAAGGAAGGTGAAACTGGATGATCTTGATACCGTTGCACTGATGGAAGAGTGCAGTACCGTGCTGCAAGAAAAGTTACCTCCAAAGCTTAAGGATCCAGGTAGCTTCACCATTCCTTGCACCATTGGCAAGTTGTCATTTGACAAGTGCCTTTGCGATTTGGGAGCAAACATCAATCTGATGCCGTTATCTATCTTCAGAAAGCTAAATTTTCCTGATCTGAAGCCCACCTACATGTCTCTATAATTAGCTGATCGTTCGATTACATACCCACGAGGCATTGTGGAGGACGTGCTAGTAAAGGTGGACAAGCTCATATTCCCTGAAAATTTTGTCATTCTGGATTTCGAGGAAAATAAGAAGATTCCCATAATCTTGGGAAGACCTTTCTTGGTTACAGGTCGTACCTTGATAGATGTGCAAAAAGGTGAACTCGCTATGAGGGTGCAAGATCAAGATGTGACATTCAATGTGTTTAATGTGATGAAATTCCCTACGAAAGATGAGGAGTGCTTCAAGGTGGATTTGGTCGATTTTGCGGTTATTTCAGAACTTGATCATGTGCTAAGGTCTGATGCCTTAGAAAAAGCCTTATTGGGTGATTTTTACAGTGAAGATGATGAAGGCAATGAGCAGCTACAACATCTAAATGCTTCTCCTTGGAAATGAAAGCTAGACATGCCATTTGAATCTCTGGGAAATACCGATCTCATGAATGCTGAGGGAAAGCTCAAACCATCTATTGAGGAAGCACCTACTTTGGAGCTTAAACCATTGCCTGAACACTTGAGGTATGCTTTTTTAGGTGATGCATCTACTTTGCCTGTTATTATTGCATCTAACCTTTCAGGTAGTGATGAGGACAAGCTCTTGAGGATTTTTAGAGAATTCAAATCGGCCATCGGATGAACTATAGCAGATATACAAGAGATCAGCCCTTCGTACTGCATGCATAAAATTCTGCTAGATGAAGGTAGCAAGCCGACTGTTGAGCAACAGCGAAGCCTTAATCCTATCATAAAAGAAGTGGTGAAAAAAGAAATTCTAAAGTGGCTGGATGCTGGAATTATATATACTATTTCTGACAGTTCTTGGGTGAGCCCCATGTAATGTGTACCTAAGAAAGGAGGTATTATTGTGGTAGCAAATGAGAAGAACGAGCTTATCCCCACTCAAACAGTCACATGATGGAGGGTATGCATGGACTACAGGAAGTTGAATAAAGCCACGAGGAAGGATCACTTCCCTCTTCCATTTATTGATCAGCTGTTTGACAGGTTGGCTGGTCATGAGTATTATTGTCTTCTGGATGGCTATTCGGGATACAATTAGATTTTTATTGTACCAGAAGATCAAGAGAAGACTACTTTCACTTGTCCATTTGGCATGTTTGCTTTTCGCAGAGTTTCTTTTGGCTTATGTGGTGCACCTGCCACTTTTCAGAGATGCATGATGGCTATATTCTCCGATATGATTGGAAATAATGTCGAAGTGTTCATGGACGACTTCTCCGTCTTTGGACATTTGTATGATGAATGCTTGAATAATCTCCGTTTGGTGCTCAAAAGGTGTGTGGAAATCAATCTGGTGCTCAATTGGGAAAAATGTCACTTCATGGTGCAACAAGGCATCATTCTTGGGCATAAGGTCTCCAGTAAAGGTCTTGAGGTGGATAAATCCAAGGTGGGCATCACTGAAAATCTTCCGCCACCTATTTCTGTGAAAGGAATCCGTAGCTTTCTTGGTCATGCGGGTTTTTATCGGAGTTTCATCAGGGACTTCTCTAAGATATCTAAGCCATTGTGCAACTTTCTCGAAAAAGATATGCCCTTCAAATTTGATGAAGAATGCTTGGTAGCATTCGAGACTCTCAAGAAGAGTTTAATCACCGCACTAGTTATTACGGCACCAGATTGGAGAGAACCTTTTGAGATGATGTGTGATGAAAGTGATTATGAAGTGGGAACAGTTCTTGGGCAGCGAAAGACTAATATCTTTCATGTAGTCTACTATGCTAGTAAGACGCTAAATGGAGCCCAACTGAACTACACCACTACTGAGAAGGAGCTCTTGGCTATAGTTTTTGGTTTTGAAAAATTTCGATCTTATCTACTTGGGACAAGGGTGAGAGTGTTCACTGATCACGCTGCCATCCACTATCTGGTCTCAAAGAAGGATTCAAAGCCTAGACTTATTCGTTGGGTTCTCTTACTACAGGAATTCGAGTTAGAGATCAAGGATCGAAAAGGTACTGAAAATCAAGTAGTTGACCATCTCTCTAGATTGAAGAATCCCGATTCTACTTCACATGATAAGACATTGATCAATGATCTTTTCCGGATGAGCAGTTGTTCGCAATTCAAGAGGAAGAGCCGTTGTTTGCAGACATTGTGAACTATCTTGTTAGAAATATAATACTTCCTAATATGAATGCGGCTCAAAAGAAGAAGTTTATGCATGAGGTGAAGTGGTACATGTGGGATGAATCATATTCGTTTAGACAAGGAGCTGACCAGATCATCAGGAGATGTATCCCATTATGTGAGACGAAGGGGATATTACGAGACTGTCATTCCACAGCTTATGATGGACATTATGGTGGTGAAAAGACAACATCTCGTATTCTTTAAGCAGGTTTTTTCTAGCCTACATTATTTAAGGATGCACATCAGTTCATTTTAAGGTGTGATCGTTGCCAAAGAGTTGGGAATCTTACCAGAAAGGATGAGATGCCTTTAAATGTGATGCTTGAAGTTGAGGTCTTTGATGTTTGGGGAATCGATTTCATGGGACCATTTATCTCGTCCTGCAATAATCAGTACATCTTCCTGGCAGTCGATTATATCTCGAAATGGGTAGAAGTCAAGGCTCTACCGACTAATGATGCAAAGGTAGTGTTGAGTTTTCTTCATAAGCAGATATTCACAAGGTTTGGAACGCCACGAGTTATCATAAGTGATGAAGGGTCACATTTCTGCAATCGTAAGTTCACTTCTATGATGCAACGCTATAATGTGAATCATCGCATTGCTACTGCCTATCATCCGCAAACTAATGGTCAAGCTGAAGTGTCTAATAGAGAGATCAAACGTATTCTAGAGAAAGTCGTTTGTCCATCAAGGAAAGATTGGTCTTTGAAGCTCGATGAAGCTGTTTAGGCTTATAGAACAACATACAAGACTCCACTTGGGATGTCCTTGTTTCAACTTGTCTATGGTAAGGGGTGTCATTTACCTGCGGAGCTTGAGCATAAGGTTTCTTGGGCATTGAAGAAGTTAAACCTTGATCTAGATGCAGCTGGGAAGAAGCGAATGCTTCACTTAAATGAACTTGATGAATTTCGACTTCAAGCGTATGAAAACAATAAAATGTACAAGGAAAACGTAAAAAGGTGGCATGACAGGAAGCTATCGCCTAAGTCATTCATGCCGGGGCAACAAGTTCTTCTATTCAACTGTCGTATCCGTCTTTTTCCAGGAAAGTTGAAATCAAGGTGGTCTGGACCATTTATCGTCAAAACTGTGTTTCCACATGGAGCGGTGGAGAATTTTGAGAACGATCCGGGCCAAGCATTCAAAGTAAATGGTCAGAGATTGAAGCACTATTATGGGGATACGGCAAACCGTGAAGTGGTTAGTGCCGTTTTATTGTCAACTTTATCGCATTACTCTACGTCAATCTAATGACGTAAAAGAAGCGCTTCTTGGGAGGCAACCAAGATATGAGACCATAGGACACCTTAGAATTTAGTACTTTTTCTAAAACCCAAAAAAATCTGGAAAAAGTTGGCAGAAATTTTTTTTTCCAGAAGCCTTGCAGGCGCCCGCCTGCTAGGATTAGGCGGCCGTATGGGACCCTGATTTTTGAAAATTGTTTTTCGACCTATAAAAAAACAAATAAAACAAAAACAAAATTTACAGAAACCATATCACCCATTAACCCACGAATTCCTCCTATACTTAGCCACAATCCCCACTTCTAATCAAATTCTAACCCTAATTTTGCCCTATAAATACCTACAACCTCTACATACACATCCCACACACTTTCAACTCTATAAAATCTCTCCTACACAGTAAACACAAACTCTCCAACTCTTATTCTCAGTTTTCATGGCCCCAAAGAGATCACGAACTGTGGGTAGCAGCAGCACCAACCCGACTGCTACTAATTCTTCGAGGAATACTGCTGCGAGGCCCCGATTGTTGGATAGGGCTGCTGAAGAAGAGTACAAAAAGCTTCTGACTAAGACGATTATGAAGGAGAGGGGGTTCTTACCATCAGGGAGGGATGGTGAGTTGTTGCCGATGATTGCTGAGAAGGGATGAATTACATTCTGCGAGTCACCTGAGGCGGTACCGATGAGTGTTGTTCGCGAGTTCTATGCAAATGCCAAGGCTGAGAAGAACGGGTTTTCTATTGTCCGTGGGCTGACTTTTGATTATCAGCCCGAGGTGATTCACCGTGTTATTGGGAAGCGACAAAGGAAACCACAAGAGGAGAATTGGAATGTAAAGGCCCCTGAGGACTTTGATTTGGACTTGATTATTGCTACTCTCTGTCAGCCGGGCACAGTGTGGAAGTTCAAAAGGGGAACTAACAATTATTGTAGTTTCTCTGCTGTCGCGATGAGCAGGTATGCTCGTGCTTGGAATGCCTTTATATGTGCTAATATTCTTCATTCTTCGTATGCACATGAGGTTACAGTGGAGAGGGCGAGGTTGTTATGGGGGATTCTGAATGAGGAATATAATGTGGACGTTGGTGAGTTCATCTACCTAGGGATTTTGAAGTTTTTGAGGGGGAAATTGCAGTACTCTATCCCGTATGCCTCTATTGTCACGAAGCTTTTGCAAGGCAGTTAGAGTCTAGTGGCATTCTTATGAGCAGTTACAGATGCCGGCCGCTCCTATTGATTCATCGACCTTGAATGTGATGCATGAGTGGACGGGTGGAGAGCCCGAGTCACATGGTTTGGATAATCTCCTTCCAGGAGGAGTTTCAGCAGCTGGTGCTACCATGGTTAGGTCCAGTCAGGCTCAGGGAGAGGCAGGTTCTTCAAGAGCCCAGGGAGGAGATGGTTTGGGAATGGCTGATGTCCAGTTCATGAGGCTTTCCAGGAGGATGGATGTGATGTATGAGTCGCAGAGTCGGTTTGCACAGGAGATCACCCAAGCACTCGGGACTGCATTTAGAGGCCTTGGAGCTGACATCTAGTGGCCTGTTTTTTGTGAGGATTCTGCTTATCCACCTCCTGACACTCCACCCTCTGAGGGTGATGATGATGATGATGATGATGATGATGTTTGAGTAGGTATACCCTGTGTTCCTTTCTATTACCTTCACTGGGGACAGTGAAGATTTTAAGTTTGGGGTGGTAATTAAGGAACGTATTTGTGTGTGTGTCATGTAGTTGCATTTTCATGTTAGTATAGTTCATATAGTTGCATATTTTTTCCATATAGCTTTTTTATAGTTTTTTTTTTTTAGCTTTATTTATCATGTCATATAGCTCATGCATATACCATGATCCCTTTTTGCTACTTTACCGATTAATATGTGATATTGATGCGAATGTAGTGATATCGTTAGAGTGATGTTGAAACTTGTTAGGTTGACATGCATGCTAAAAACACTTGTAATTTCATTAAGTCTTAGAGTATGCTTAAGGACTAGATTGTTGTCATAATTTGATGGTTTTTGAGATTAATTTATTGCTTATGTTTAGAATGCATGATAGGCTCTTAATGATAAAAGACATGAAAAGATAAAAATTGGAGAGAAAAATTGGAATTCATTGCTAGTTGTGGCTAGGCGTCAAATGGCTAGTAGCCGGCTCATATTTTATACGAGTAGTCTAGGGTTGAGCAAGATGGAGTGAAACGCACTTGCTCAGAAATTAATATATATATATATATAAAGAGAGAAAGAAAAAAATATGGTTAATGCACAATTGATCACGAGTGAGCTCTTTGGTATTCGAGTTCGAGTTATTAAGTTCTTGGGAGACTTTGTGCCTAGTGACCTAAGGCTTTTATAGTCTGGGATCCGCTAACCTAACGCTAGCTAAATGGGTGCCATTGCATAAGTCTTTTGTGGACCTCACTCATTGCACGATCCAATAAGCATTTGTTTTATGTGTTGAATAAAAGCATGATTCCGTATTAAACTCCAATAATCTTGAAGTGTTATAAGTCATTTTGTGTCTAGAATATATTCTTCGTATAAGCTTATGATTTTCTTGAGGATAATTAAGTTATGGTGATTGATCTAGTTTCGAAGCATATCTGTGTAGCATTCGCACACACCACGTTTCTAGTTGTATGTTAGCTTGCGTGATTTGATTGATCTTTAGTCGCCTAATTGCATTTGTTGATATGTCATGTGTTGGTTGGTTTAGTCATCGCGAAGGGATCGATGTATTTATATAAGTTGCATTCATGCATGTTTTATTCTATTTTTGAGTCTGTGATGCTTGAGGACAAGCATCGATTCAAGTTTGGGGGTGTGATAAGTGGCATTTTATACCGCTTAGAGCGTCTCATAACGGCTTGAATTGGTGTCTTGAACTCGAGTATTTTATGCATTTGATGCATTTTCTAGTGTTTTTGTATTTCAGGGTATAACTTGCTTTGATAGGTTGTTTTCATCGAATAAAGCTTAAGGAAGTGCTTGGAATCAGTCTAGGGGTGATGAGCGAAGAAATCAGCAAAAATAGAAGCAATTCAAGGAATTTTCCAGAAGGGTTGCAGGCGCCCGCATGCTAGTAGCAGGCTCCCGCGTGGAGGATGCAGGTGACCGCCTGTGTACGGAATTTCATATTCTGGATTTTATTAATTTGAGTCCAATTGGGCTTCTGTTAGTGCTAGTTCTCTTGGGCTATTATATAAACCTTATGGGAAGACATTTTTTCATAGAGGAGATAATCAAGAGCGAAGGCAAGAAGATTGAGAAGACCATTTTAGCACGCAACAACGAAGAAGAGGAAGCATACGTTTATCTTGTGATTCTTTTAATTCATTGTAACTGTGGATGCTAGTTTTCTTTATGCTTTGAACCTTAATACTCTTGTGACGTACTTCATTATTTATTAAGTATTTTTAATCTTTATATCGTTTTATTATTATCATGCTTTCATATGAACCCATGGTGACGATGAGTTCTATTATGGGCTAATCGTGATCATGAGATTCTAGGGGATTTACTATGGATTTCTTTAGTTAATTGTTTAATACCTTGGTATATGGTGATTTTATGATATCTAGCATATGTTGTGCTTATTCGTCTTATGTGCGTCGTGAACATGTAAGATAGCCTGTTATCTTATGAAGTGATAGTGAATCTTGAGATTTAGAACTCGCTGTGCTAGCATAGGTTCATGTATTGTATGCATGATTTGTTGGTAACTCTAACCGTTTTACTTGCCCTGTGTAATCATCATGAATAACTTGCGCTTAAATCGTTATGTTGTCAAATTCTGTAGACATATAGGGTCTCAACATGATTGATGCCTATTTAACTTCTATCTTAATTATGGATGTTTGGTAGAATGGTATTCGTACAACAAAAGTTGGCATTTATCAGTTTCGTGTTGTTCGATTAATATCATCACCATTACATGCTAAGGGTAATAACAATAACTATTGAATGAAGTAGTAATGAAGTCAGGATCTCGTGTGTGTTTAATATTGTTAATTTAAGTGTTTAATTCTCGTAGCAATTATTAGTTAACCAACCTTAATTATTATTGTCTTGACATTGAAGAATAATCATAGATTGGTGAGTAAGTGTTAGTTAAATATAATTAATCAGAGTCTTTGTGGGAACGAACTAGAAATCATTCTATATTACTTGCGAACGCGTATACTTGCGTGAATTAATTAGCGCATGCTTTGTGCCTAACACATAGCTTTGTGGATTGGTGCTTAGTTAAATTCTGAAAAGTAAATTGACATAGACATATGTTAGTTTATTTGATAGGAGTTATACCATAGTTATTTCGAGAGGAACCTATGACCAATGAATTCTAGCTAGTGAACTTTGGATTTACTATAGTACATCGCAACTCTTTTACCAATTTTCACGAGTTAGGGAGAAGTAATTATCCTGACTTATCTTCTCATATTTGAATCTCTACCAACTCTTCGTGCTAGTTTGATTTTAGTTGTTATTAGTTTTTATTAATTAGTTTATTATAAAAATCTTTAACACTTTTTGTGCTCAATAACTGAATTGTTAAATATTACTTGCAAATTAATACAAATATACAGTCCTTGAGGTACGATAACTGGTATTACTACAATATTACTTATTTGCGATTGTGTACACTTGCACATCAGTATTTTACGTAACAGGTTTTTGGCGCCGCTTCCTGGGACTGTTTTAGTTGTTAATTGCGAAGTTAATTTTCTTGCAGTTTAGTTTTAGTTACTTCTGTACTAACGGGAGTAATTATTATTTCTTATCAGGTTTCTTGGTGTATGAACTAAGAACCCTCAGGATTAGTTTTCTTTGATCCTGACATTAAGCGAACTTTTAAAGCATGAATAAAAGTGCAATGTAGAGTAAAGGAAGCAAATATTGTCATGGGTGAACGGGTTAATGACCAAGATTTGGTACCCAATAACATGGTGAAGGATGGTAGAGATAGTGCTATACGGATGTATGGAAAACCTCATGTTGATGAGTTGCATTCTCGAATTGTTAAACCAACTATTCAAGCAACACAATTCGAGCAAAGCCAGTCATGTTTCAGATGTTGCAAACTATCAGACAGTTTAGTGGTATGACTACTGAGGATCTTTATCTTTACCTTCATTTATTTATCGAGGTTTGTGATTCCTTCAAGCTTTCTACAGTCACGGATGATGCTTTGAGATTAAAGTTGTTTCTATATTCTATGAAAGACATGGCAAGAGATTGGCTGAATTCAATTGCACCGTCCTCGGAGACTACTTGGAATGATTTGGCAGAGAAATTTCTAATGAAGTATTTTCCTCCCACCGAGAATGCAAAGCTCTGTAATGATATCAATTCTTTTCGGCAGCTGGATGATGAATCTTTATATGAGGCATGGGAGAGATTTAAGGCATTACTCAGAAAATGCGCACATCATGGTCTTCTTCATTACATTCAGATGGAGACATTCTATAATGGTCTCAATGCTCAAACAAAGTTGGTGGTGGATGCATCTACAAATGGGGCTTTGTTGGCTAAATCTTATAATCAGGCATATGATATTCTTGAGACAGTTGCAACAAATAATTATCAGTGGACAACTAATAAAGCTCAAGCTAGAAAAAAAATGGCTGGAATATATGAGGTCGATGTTGTGACCTCAATGTGAGCTCAAATGTCATCCATGGAGAATATGCTCAAGAGCTTGACTATGGGAGGTAACCAATATATGGGGCAGTCGATGAATTCACAGGGTAATCATATCAAGAATGTTTTATGTGTGTATTGTGGTGAAGAGCATACTTATGATAATTGTCCTTCAAATCCCGAATTTGTCTTCTATGTGGGGAATCAAAATAAGGGTGGCCCTTATTCAAATACTTACAATCAATCATGAAGACAACATCCTAACTTTTCTTGGAGCAATCAAGGGGCTACTTCTGGAAATTCAGCAAATGCCTTCAGGCCTAACAATCCTCCTGGATTTTCTCAACAAGCTCAACAACAGCTGCCTCAACAAACATATCAATATTCTTCTATTGAAAAATATATTAAAAGCATACATGGCTAACAATGATGCACTCATCCAAAGTCAAGAGGCATCATTGAGAAACTTGGAGAATCAAGTTGGACAACTAGCTAATGAGCTGAGAAATCAACCACCGGGAACTCTCCCTAGCGACAATGAAAATCCTAGGAACGAGCATTGTAAAGCCATGACACTGAAAAATGGAAAAGTCTTGGAGAGTTTGAAATGGTAGCTCTAACACAAGAGTGTAGCTCATTTATGCAGAATAAAATACCACCGAAGATGAAAGACCCACGGAGTTTTACTATCCCTTGCACTATTGGCAATTCTTATTATGGTATGGCATTATGTGATTTGGGAGCTAGCATTAACTTGATGCATATGTCTGTATTCAGGAAACTAGGAATTGGAGAAGTTCGATCTACAATTGTCACTCTTCAACTAACAGATAGATCTCTTGCTCATCCTGAAGGAAAGATTGAAGATGTTTTGGTCAAGGTAGATAAATTCATCTTTCTTGCTGATTTTATTATCTTGGATTATGAGGCAGATCGAGAAGTTCCCATTATCTTGGGTAGGCCCTTCCTTGCTACAGGAAGAACGTTGATTGATGTGCAAAATGGAGAACTAACAATGAGAGTTCAAGATGATAAGGTGACGTTTAATATTTTCAAGGCTATGAAATATTCTAATGATGTAGAATCTTGCTCGGCGATCACTTTGGTTGATAATCTAGTTTCTGAAAAACTAGAGTATAATTCTTCACATGACCCTTTGGAGCAACTAATTCTCAATGTATCTGGAGATGGAGTTGATGATATTGATCTTTTGGCTTGGTTGGAAGCCAATTCAAGAGGTACAAGGACTAAAGGCCGCTTTGAATCACTCGAGCTATCTTCAAGGGAATTCAAGATTCCAAAACCATCTATTGATTAAGCACCGAAGTTGGAATTAAAAGCTCTTCCGTCTCATCTGAATTATGCTTATTTGGGACCTTCTTATACCTTACATGTTATTGTATCTGCTGAACTGTTTGATGCACAAGAAGATCAATTGGGGGAGAATCTTAAGAAACACAAGAAATCTATTGGGTGGATTATTGTAGATATTCGAGGTATTAGTCCTTCCATATGTATGCACAAAATTTTGTTGGAGGATGGTGCTAAGGGGTCCATTGAAGGACAGCGTCGCTTAAATCCTATCATGAAAGAGGTGGTGAAGAAAGAGATTATCAAATGGCTTTATGCAGGTATCATTTATCCGATTTCTGATAGATCATGGGTTATTCATGTACAATATGTGCCTAAGAAGGGTGGACTCACTGTGATAAAGAATGAAAATAATGATTTAATTCCGACCAGGACAGTCACTGGTTGGAGAATATGTATTGATTATCAAAACTTGAACAAATCCACTAAAAAGATCACTTTCCATTGCCCTTTGTTGATCAAATATTGGACAAACTTGCAGAGAGAGAGTACTATTGTTTTCTTTATGGGTACTCTGGTTATAATCAGATAACTGTAGCTCCAGAGGATCAACATAAAACTACATTCACATGTCCCTATAGTACTGTTGCCTTTTGAAAGGTGTCATTTGGCTTATGTAATGCTCCTCCGACTTTTCAAAGATGTATGATGACTATCTTTTCAGACATGGTTAGTGAATTTCTAGAGGTGTTCATGGATGATTTCTCTGTATTTGGAGATTCTTTTAATGATTCTCTATGTAACTTGGGTAAGGTGTTGGAAAGATGTGAAGAAACCAATCTTTTACTTAACTGGGAAAGTGTCACTTCTTGGTGAAGGAAGGCATCATATTGGGTCACAAAATATCAAGAAAGGGAATTGAAGTTGATAGGGCCAAAATTGAGGTTATTGAGAAGCTACCTCCTCCTACTACAGTCAAGAATATTCAAAGTTTTCTTGGGCATGCAGGTTTTTATAGATGATTTATCAAGGACTTCACCAAAATTTCTAAGCCACTTTGCAAGTTATTAGAGAACGACATTCCCTTTCAGTTAGATGAAGCATGCTTAAAGGCTTTCGAGGAGTTAAAGCAGAGATTAATTTCAGCGCCTATCATTATGGCACCAGATTGAAGCTTGCCATTCGAATTAATGTGTGATGTTTGTTAGGGCGAAAACACGCGCTAATAAAACACGCAAGTATACACGTTCGCTAGTAATATAGAATACTTTCTAGTTCGTTCCCAAAGAGACTCAGGCTAATTATGTTCAATTACACTCACTCACAAATGTATGATTATTTCTCAATATTAAAATAATAACACTCAGAATTGAGTAACTAATTATTAACTACAATTAACTACTAGACTTAAGCACTTAATTAACACTTGAATTAATCAATATTAAAATACTCATGAGATCACAACTTCATTAATACTTCCTTCAATAGTCATTGTTATTACCCTTAGCATGCAACAGTGATGATATTAATCGAATAACACGAAACTGATAAAAGCCAACTTTCATTTTACTAATACCATTCTACCAAGCATCCACAATTAAGTTAGAAGTTGAATATGCATCAATTATGTTGAGTCCCTATATGTCTACAGAAATTGACAACATAACGATTTAAGCACAAGTTATTCCTTTTGATTACACAGGGCGGATAAAACGGTTAGAGTTACCCACTAATCATGTATACTCTCACATGAACCTATGCTAGCATGGCAAGTTCTAAATCTCAAGATCCACCGTCGCTTCACAAGAGATTAACACCCTATCTTATATGTTCGCGACACACATAAGACGAATACGCACAACCAATACTAGATATCATACAATCATCACACACTAAGATATTAAACAACTAACTAAAGAATTCCATAGTAAATCCGTTACGACCCCATGATCACGATTAGCCCATGATAGCACTCATCGTCATCATGGGTTCATATGAAAATATGATAATAACACACAAAAATAATAACTAAAACTAATTATATTAAACCAGAGTGCGTCACAGGAGTAAATAGGTTCAAGATAAAGAAAACTAGCATCCAACGTTACAATGAAATAAAGAATTACAAGAAAATATGCTTCCTTTTCGTTGCGGTGTGCTAAAACGGTCTTCTTCCTTTTCTCCTCGCTCTTCGATAAATACTACTGTTAAGGAACCAGTTACTCTAAAACCTCAAGGTGTTAGAGAATGGCCCTTTCCAGGATCTTATATTATTCTAACACTCCCCCTCACTCGAAAGCCCATTTATGGGTCGAAGAGTGGATCACGGGCGCCCATCTTTGGAGCATAACTTTGCCTTTCGTGTCCCTCATAAATTGTGAGAAATATTGGGGGTGGCAGGGATCGAACCTGAGTCCTCTGCCAGCCTGAGCTCTGATACCATGTTAAGGAACCAGTTACTCTAAAACCTCAAGGTGTTAGAGAATGGCCCTTTCCAGGATCTTATATTATTCTAACAACTACGATCCAACCTTTGTGAAACGTCTCTGAAATCTACTTATATATGAGTCCCATAAAGCCCAGCTAACTCAGAAGTTGGAAGTTAAACAGAATCAAGAGTCTAAAATAATAAATCTGATTTTCCGTCCCTGCGCGGCCGCTCAGCATTCCTGAGCGGGCGCTCAGACCCCTTCTGGAATCTGCACTATTTTTCTACCGTTTCTTCGCTGCAATCTGCTCCTATCTTCCCGCTTACAATGCTAAACACATGCCAAGGCTTATTATTGATGAATTCTCTCCCGGAATGCAATTAATACCCTGAAATGCACAAACACTAGAAAAACGCATCAAATACACAAAATACTTGATTTCAAGACATCAATTCAAGCCCTTATAAGACGTTCTAAGTGGTATAAAATGCCACTTATCAATGTTAGTGATTATGCAGTGGGAGCAGTGATTGGCAAAGAAAGAACAAGGTATTACATCCGATCTACTATGTAAGTCAGTCTTTAACAGGAGCACAACTGAATTACACAGTGACTGAAAAGGAGCTTCTTGCTGTTGTGTTTGCTTTTGACAAGTTTCGTTCTTATCTTGTGGGCACAAAAGTGGTTGTCTTCACTGACCATTCAGCCATAAAGTACTTAATCACCAAGAAGGATGCAAAGTCATGCTTAATTAGGTGGGTTCTTCTGCTTCAAGAGTTTGATATTGATATACAAGATAGAAAAGGTGTTGAAAATCAAGTAGCCGGTCATTTTTCAAGAATGGAGTACAACAATGAATCTCACAATATGGTTCTCATCAAAGAAACATTTCCAGATGAATAGATGTTTAAGGTACAAATCTCTAATGTACTCCATGGTTTGCTGATATTGAAAATTACTTAGCTACAGGATTAATGCCACCTGATTTATCAAGTCAACAAAGGAAGAAATTCTTGCATGATGTGAAAGCTTATTTTTGGGATGAGCCTTATTTATTCAAGCAAGGTGCAGACCAAATTATTAGAAGATGTGTTGCTGAATTTGAGATGCAAGATATTCTTTTCCATTGTCATTCTTCTACTTCTGGTGGACATTTTGGTGGACAACGCACTGCTGCAAAGGTACTACAATCTGGTTTCTTTTAGCTTTCTCTATTTAAGGATGCTCATACATATGTTGTTAGATGTGATTGGTGTCAAAGGGTTGGTAATATTTCAAGAAGAAGTGAGATGTTGTTGACAAATATTCTTGAAGTCGAGTTGTTTGATGTGTGGGGCATTAATGTCATGGGACCATTCCCTCCTTCTTTTAAAAATGAATACATCTTAGTGGTTGTTGATTACGTTTCTAAATGGGTAGAAGCTGCTGCCTATCCCACTAATGATGCAAAAGTTGTCGAGAAGTTCTTGGTAAAACACATCTTTACTCGTTTCAGAACCCCGAGGGCTAAAATCTGTGATGAGGGCACACACTTTATGAATAAATTGTTGGCTAATACTTTATTTAAGTATAATATACGACGCAAGGTAGCTACCGCATATCATCCTCAAACTAATGGGCAAACTGAAGTGTCTAATAGATAAATCAAGGGTGTTCTTGAGAAAGTTGTGAATCTGAATCGAAAGGATTGGTCTACAAGGTTAGATGAGGCTCTATGGGCTTATTGTACGGCTTACAAAAATCCTTTGGGTATGTCTCCATATCGCTTGGTTTTTGGGAAGGAGTGTCATTTACCAGTTGAACTTGAATATAAGGCGTATTGGGCTCTCAAAAATCTAAATTTTGACATGGCACTTGCTGGTGAAAAGAGGATGCTACAACTTGATGAGCTGGATGAATTTCGGTTCTTCTCTTATGAGAATGCTAAACTTTACAAGGAGAAGACAAAAAAATGGCACGATAAAAATATTCAATCTCGTGTATTTGAAGTGGGACAAAAAGTATTATATTATCCAACTCAAGGCTAAAGTTGTTTCCTAAAAAGATGAAATCTAGATAGTCTGGTCCGTTCACAATTGTGAAAGTACATCCCTATAGAACTGTAGAACTAGGTGATAATCAAGGCGGAGAATTTCAGGTGAATGGACAAAGATTGAAGTATTATTGGGGAGGTGAGTTTGTACGTCATAAAATCTCACTTGATATAATGGAGTCCTAATAGAGATTGACGTCTAGCTTAAGACGTTAAAAAAAAGCGATTCTTGGGAGGTAATTCATGATTTATGTAAGTTTTGTGCAATTTTTATATTTTTTCTATTTTTGTTTTATTTTATTTTTATTTTTATATTTTATATTTTTAGACTAGATATTTGTAATTTATTTTAATTTTTATTCTTATGAGATGCGTTGATGTGTTTGATTTGAAGTGTTTGAGAGGAAAAAATGGTAACGAAATTGTCAAGTCAGCTTCCACCTATATAATTGTCAGCGGGTTCCACATCAGCTTCATGGCAAGTGCATTAGAGCAATCTGTTATAAAAAAATACAGAAATAATATAGAATGCCAAGGGGATTTGAACCCCTGAGCTTGGACGGCCTTGGTTCTTTTTAAATTGCAAAGCACAACAATTTTTGCTGGAACCAACTGCTGCTTTAAATAGTGGCACTTGTTTTATATAAAGAAAACACAGCCCAGCAAATTGACTACTCAAATGGGCCTCCTGGATGGGCCATTGGCAATTCGGCAGACAATTCATCAGGGAAGTATTTATAACCTTTACCTGTATATTTTTTCGTTTACTTTGTTTATTATTCTTTTTAGTTTTTTTTAGGATTTTATATTTTTGGTTCATTGGGACAATAAACCATTTTAGTGTGGGGAGGGGTTTTCAACGTTACAAAAAACAAAAAAATAATTATTAGGATAATATTTTTAGATTTTTTTCGGTTAGTTAAAAAAGATTAGAAAAAACACAACAAAATATTAAAAATTGAAAAAAAATTGATTATCATGCCAATATAGCGTGTTAATAAAGATAAGTCCACACCATATATACTTATTTTTCATGTGTCATATGCGTGTCTCCTTACCGTGAATTACAATATGCATGAAATACATTATGCATGATGATATCTTTTACATGTTAGGTAATGAATTACACACAGAAGGGGGAGTGAATGTGTTTTGTATTTTTATGTTTTTCTTGAACTGTTTGTGGTTGTGAACAAAATAAATTAAATGTTGTAGTAAAATGTGTTCATACAGAAATTAAACATGTAATAAAAAGAACACAGATCTTTCAAAACTCACTTAATTTTATATTAAAATTAAGAATGTTTTGCTACAAAAATTTTAGGCTCTTTGTTGATAAAGAGCTTAGCTTCATTCTTGAGAGAATACAAGAGTTCCTGATCTAAATTGTTACATCTAATAAAGGATCAGTGTTAACTTTATAATTTTGTTAACTGCTGGTTTACACAGTGTATAATAAGACATGTTCTTAACTTTAGTAAATTGTCACTTGTCATTTCCATTTTAGGAAAAGTATATCTTCCATTGCTGGTTTAGCATATCTTTGCATACTGTGTTAACTTTGATCTTCCTTTGACAGTTAATCTTCACCCTTGATCTTGCACACTCTTCAAGCTGCTTTTTGTAGACTTGTCAATCCAGCTGGTTGAATTGTTTGTTGATTGTAAATCTTGGATATTGAACTGCTCTGCAATTTTGTACTTTGAGATTTTACCTCGAGATCTCCAGTTTAGTCTGTAGAGAACTTGACATCTCGATAAGTATATTGGCTTATCGAGCTCTCTAATACTCCATAGTTAATTTGACTTGTAGAGGTCTCTGAGTTCTCTATAGGAGAATTTGGCTTGTCAAAATCTCTATTCTTCATATCTTCTCTTTGACTTATCGATATCTCTGAGTTCTCTAATGGCTTATTGACTTATCGATAACTCAGAGTTCTCTAGTCAAATTTGACTTGTCGATAACTCAGAGTTCTCTAGTGAATTTTGGCTTATCGATATCTCTGAGTTCTCTAGTGAAATTTGACTTATCGATAACTCAGAGTTCTTTAATGAATGTTGACTTGTCGATAACTCTGAGTTCTCTAGTGAAGAAATGACTTGTCGATATCTTCAATCTTCATGTCTTCAATTTGGCTTGTCGATATCTCTGAGTTCTCTATTAGCTTTCCTGACTTCTCGATAAGTCATTTGGAGTTCTCTAGTGACTTCTCTATAACACTAAATCTGTGAATTGTAAAGATCTTTGACTTAGAATATTTTTATCCAAACAGATTTATTCAACTCCAAGCTTCTTCATAATTCTTCTGAGACATTATCTTCTTGATCTTCTTCCAGATAGAATCCTTAGGCTTGATACTGTTTAAACAAAAAGACTCCAGTCAGCTCTTTTACATTTTAAAAGACTTTAAATGGTACAAGTACAAATGGAAACTAAGATTACAATACAACTTACTTAGGGTTATCAATTTGACTTAGTCTTTTTAAAGTACACGCATGTCTTGCACAACAATCTCCCCCAATTTGTGAGATGATTGCTTCACACGAATTCATGCATGTTCACAAGACTAACCCCAAGTTTTAAAAAAATGGAAAATAAAATTTATACATAAATCTTGATAGAATTATAACTTTTATACATTTGGAGATTTACAAAGTTTAATGGTTGCAAGTATCAGGTGAAGACAGTTTTTGTATCTGCTTCTTCTCTAAGGAGATCCTTTAAGTGATCAAGAATTTCAAGTTCTTCTATAATAGGTGTTCCACTTAGAGCTTCTACAAGTTTTTGTCTTGCTACCTTTGGATAACCACTGTCTAGTAAATCAATCCTAAATATTGAGAATCCGCCAGCTTTAATATTTAGAAATTTCCCATCCTTAGAGATTCTGCTCATTCCTTTGGCCTTGAGCTCTTCTGATCTCTTTATGAATGTTAGGCACAAAACACGCGCTAATAATTCACGCAAGTATACGCGTTCGCAAGTAATATAGAATAATTTCTAGTTCGTTCCCATAGAGACTCAGACTAATTATGTTCAATTAACACTTACTCACCAATGTACGATTACTTCTCAATGTCAAAACAAATACACTTAACTTTGATTAACTAATTATTAACTATAATTAACTACGAGAATTGAACACTTAATTGACACTTGAATTAACAATATTAAACACACATGAGATCATAACTTCATTACTACTTCCTTCAATAATTATTGTTATTACCCTTAACATGTAACGGTGATGATATTAATCGAACAACACGAAACTGATAAAAGCCAACTTTCGTTGTACTAATACCATTCTACCAAACATCCACAATTAAGATAGAAGTTGAATATGCATCAATCATCTTGAGACCCTATATGTTTACAGAATTTGACAACATAACGATTTAAGCACAAGTTATTCTTTATGATTATACAGGGCAAGTAAAACGGTTAGAGTTACCCACTAATCATGCATATACATACTGTTATTCCTAGTGGACTAACAATGAGATTTACAGAAGGGGGGTTGAATGTAAATCTCAAAACTTTTTCAAGTTTTGAGCAGTTTTAAAGGCTTTGTGTTCAAGATAAACAAGTGTGTGAATTGCTTTAAGCTAATACAGACAGATATATATTCAAGCACTAATGTAAAGAACACAACAGACCTTAAAAACTTTTCTGGTGGATTGTTGTTCCACCAGAGATGGTATTTCAAAAAATCTGTGATTCAAGATGTTAATCACAGCTGCATCCTAGTACAAACTAGATAATTTTTCTCTCAAGATTTTTCTAAACAGCACTGGAAAAATTCTTCTCTAATTACTAGCTGCTACTTGGTTTATATATCACCAAGTGTACAAGTGAAGACAAAGATAAAAATACAATAATAAAATAAGTTCTCCACTTGTTTCTTCTCCATATCACTCAAGTACTTTGTTGACTATTGCCTCTTTGTACTAGAGTAGAACGGCTGCTTTTTCTGATGTTCCTGAAATTAGGCTTCCACATTTCAGTTATCTCTGTCAACCCATGTGCCTCTGTCTGCTGTTACAACTACCACTTATCAATTGCTATTTAACAGAACATCCGTTGAAGCCTTCATCCGTTGATGGCTTTATCCGTTGATGTGTTAGCAGTTGAAGCTCTATCCGTTGAAGCTTTAGAGACATCCGTTGAAGCTTTGTTTCTCATCCGTTGAAGGTCTTTAAGACATCCGTTGATACCACTTCATTTATACAAAATTACAAGGCATGAAATATTTACAATTGGCCTTCCTATTTGCATATCTTCTGGTAGTCAACATGACTTATAGTTTCTCTCAACTTCTAAGAATTATATCTTAAATACAGAGACTGAAATGTGCTACAACACTAGACTTATTTCTAAGTAAAGCTGCACCATCAACGGATAGCAAAGATGGTCTTATCCGTTGAGGCTGCAAACACTAAACTTCTACTTAAGTGTTTTGTTAAACATATCATCAAACTAATGCACATATATTCCTAACAATCTCCCCCTATTTATGTCTATAAGAATTGTAGACATAAATTCAGGGTTAACTTGATGATAACAAAACACTTAACAAATATATGAATTGAAACTAAGTAGAAATTTAAAAGTGCTGTAAAAGTGTATGTACTAGGAGGTAATTGAAGATTTACAGAATTTTCAAGGGTGCTCCTCTACTCTGAGCAAATCATCTTTTTCTTCTTTGTTCCCTTGTTTTCTTTCCTAGCCCTTTGTCATTTTCCTCAATTTGGAGTTGGAGTTGTCTGTAGAATTCAGCTTCATCTTCATCATTGATATCCAACTTAGATTGCATTTCCTTGAGAGTTTCATTGCTGGCAATCTTGAGTTGGTCTTCAAGTCTGAAAAATCTTCTGACTCCTTTATCATCTCTAAATTCCATCAACCAATGAGGTGATTTGTGAATTGTAATTCCCCTTTCTGGAATGAGTAAAGTTCTGGGCAAAGCATTGGGCTCCCTCCAAGTTTTCCTTATGTTGGCAATCTTGTTGAGAATTTCAGTCTTGGCAGTCCTGGTAAAGCCAGAATCCTTTTGTATGGCTGAAAAGACTCTGATCAAGGTAGAGTAGCCTTCATTCAGAATCTTGTAGAGAGGCCATGTTCTTTCCCCAGCTCCTATGTATCTGAACACCAATCTCTCTGGTAGCTGTCTGTAGGCAGCTATTCCCCTTACATCCTCCAGCTCATCCAGATAGAGTTCAATGTCTGAAATTTCTTTTATGTCACAGATGTGAACATAATCATCTTTAGAAATGGGTGGCATAGGCTTAGGTTTTTGTTTTTGAGTGAATTTCTTAGAGGTTAGGGGAGGTGTAGATTTGGATTTTCTTTTCTGTTTCTTTGGTAGTGGAAGAGTGGTTAAAAAGGTAGGCAATTTGATGGTGTCCCAATCAATAGGTTCCTCTTTTGGGATGATTAGTTCACCATGGATGTTTATAGTGGGATCAGCAACACAAGGTTCAGGTATGGAAGGTAGTGGTTTAGATATTGATTTAGTTTCTTCAGTGTTATCTTCACTCCTTCTATGTGCCTTGGCCTTTCTTCTGTTTCCCTTCTGCCATTCCTCTCTTTCCTCCATACTCTCACCAAATATACTCCCAAAAACCTCATCTAGGTTTGCAATCTTGTCTTCACCCCTGACTTCAATTCCTTTCTCTCCTTCAACTTGACTTGACTTTAGCTGTTGTTCAAGCTTAGCTTGTGCTCTTTTGTCAGCCTTGAGTTTTTCAGCTTCTTTCTTCAACCTTTGGTTTCTTCCCTCTTGG